>NW_022589785.1:2674242-2826705 GCF_004348235.1 Phoca vitulina
AAGGATACAAGAGAAGAAAACTCCACCCTCCAAGTGCACACGCACAAAGATACAAGAGAAGAAAACTCCACCCTCCAAGTGCATATGCACAAGGATACAAGAGCACCAGAATGAATAGGTGGCACCAGTACCTCTTAACCTCCAGTTCTGTGAGCAAAATTCTGGTTCACTAATACTTTCCTGCTCAGTTGCCACCTTGGTGTTTGTCTACATAGAAGTCATGATCCCTCATATTTGTCCTTGATTTTCTTCTACCTGCTACTCCTCATCCAGTCAGTCATATTCTTGCTAAGTCTTATGACATCTACTCCCTTTTACCTTTGCATTGTTCGCACGAGACATTAAAGTGACTAAGCAGGAGTCACTATTATTTTTGTTATAATACTATTTTTCCTAAGAATAATTATAAGGGTAGTCCAAATTAAAGTTTAGGAAAGCTAGTAAAATTCAGATTCTTTCTGGGTATCATTAAAGTCTTTCTTAGAAAAAATAGATCACCACAGTAAGTATGACAACTACTCATTGAGAGCCGGGCACACCACATTTTGTCAATTCAAAGTTGCCATCAATTTAAGAAACAACTTACAGTATGTACCACAGATAAAAGGACAACAATGTTGCAATCAAACAATGCCTGTATGCTTGCTTACTGAATTTAAGATCATCCTGATTTCAGAGATACTAAAATGTGGAAAAAAATGTGCATCTTAGAGTCAGTGAATTATGATATATCAGGTGCTTTATTTACATAATCCCAAATCCCCACCAGGACCGACAGGTAGGAATTTTTACCTTCATTTTGCAGATGAGGAAATAGACAACATTAAGCAACTGGTTCAAAGTCAAATAACTAATAAACAGGAAGGCTGGGATTTAAATCTAGGCCTACCTGACTGCAAATCTGAATATTTCCATCACACTGCCATTTCCTCCAGAAATCCTAGACCAAAAAAATGAGGAAGGCAAGGGCACTTGCTCTGAAAAGGACTCATTATTATTGCTGTTTACAATTAGGTGCTTAGAAGAGCTTAGCAGGCAGGTGTTTCTAATTTGCAACATTTAATAAAAATGGCTATTGTCAAACTGTATCACAAACTGGATACAGACTCAAAATTTTATTAAGATCGAGGAAGAAAAACCTGCAACAATTCCACTACACTGTAGTAGCAGCACCTTACAATTTTTTATTCCCTCTCTCCTAGATAGAAAAACTACCTTTAGAGTTTCAAGTTTGCCAACCTATTCATGAGTCTAAAAAGAGGTGTATTTTATTTGATTAATATTATCCTCAGGATTATACATAAATGCTGAGATATAAAGTGAAAACGTTAGGGAATGTGCCAAGTCTAGGACTGGTTAATGTGTCTGGCATGCCTGAAAAATCCCAGAAAGCAGCTCCCAAATGTCTGCAGTTACAGACATTCAGAGGATAGGTTCTGATTCAGGTTTAAATTTACTCTATTTAGGGACAGAGATGGTTTTCAACAGTGGTATTGGGCTGTGAGTTCAGGCAAGACCATTTCCATGTGCCTTAGTAATGTACGTATGCTGGAAGCTGAACAGGAAGGAAGAATTAGCCCAACCCCTAGAATGGCAGCATCCATCTGCAGAAGGTTCTATTCAAAGTCTTATGGTATTAAGTAGAGACTACTGGAAAGTGTGTCATTTTATGGAAACCTCAGAAGCCTCTCTCTGAAAAAAGTCTGGGATTAGGAATGGGTTGGTTTACCTTGCTCCTAGTAAACGCTGAAAGGGGAGGTAATGACTAGGTCAGCGGTGAAGAGAAAAAGCAGCAGGAGGGAGAGGTAGAGTGGTGAGTGATGACACCTCTGATGATGCCCCTTCCACACAGGGGTGGGATACACGCTTTTCTAGCTCTGGCTTCTCCCCAAGAAAGTAGCAGCGCATTTTCCCCATAATACATGTTGTATCATATCTGATTACATGGAAAGTTTATTTTACTTAATTTAATGGCTCAGAAGAGGAAGAGAGAGGGAAGAAATAAGGAGAAAACAAGAGGATAAATAAAATTCTGCTTCCAAGTTCTAAGACCCCTCTACTGGAAGTGACTCTACAGGTCCATGCTTATGTATCTGGAACCCAAGAAAAACAGGTAGATATGCTGAAAAGGAGTCATTAAGTGACAGTAAGGGTTAAGATGAACCTTTTCCATGGAGAAGGAATGCAAATTTAAAAAATGTAAAGAAGTACAAAAAAAAAAAATACTAACACTAAAACATGAATCTATCACAAATAATTTTTCACTAATGTCAAAGTGTGATGACTTGAGTTTAATTTAAAGGAAACACAGAAACTTGATTTGCATTCGATGAGTTGTCAAAAAGACAGAACTTTGATTTTTTTTTTAACCTAATTTTTACTGTAACAAAATTAGACTTGTTGAGCTGGTGATACAAGACAGAGGCCACTATCCACAGCCTCACTCTTGGCCCCAGTCAGGGATTTGCCAGTCTTTCACGGCAGAATCCAGATGTGCCCAAGTGTGAGCTACATTTCCCCCTGGGATGCTTCCTCCAACGTCTCCTCTCTAACAAGATAAATAGTGGTCCTCACACTTCTCATGGGTGCTATCAGAGGCAAAATCAGAGTAGTGCATTAAACATGTGGCGGGTACTTGAGAGCAATGTGGTGATTAAGTCAGCTGGGGGCATCAAGGATGTGCTTCAGGGGGCTGGTAATAAGAGGCTGGGAGATATATTCATCACTGGATACTTAATAAAATCCTCTGCATAACAATGCCCACTGGGAATTCTAAGTAACTTGAGCATACTGTGAATAACAGCTGCGTTCAAAGGAGATGGGCCTCACCACAATGGCAGAATCTAGACTGGCACTGGAGGCACTGTGCTTCCAGAAACATCAAGAACACAAATGCTTTGCAAAACTAACAAAGAATAGCTAAAATTTATTTATTCACTCATTCACTCAACAAACATTTGAGTGCTTACTATGTCCTAGGCCCTGGGAATAGAAAGATAAATGGGACAGGGCATCTGCTGTAGAGTCACTCACAGCCTAGGAGACAGACAGGAAAGCACTAAGTGCAACAGACCCCTGGGTGCCTGGGCCAAACGAAAACCCCCGTTTCTCAACTTCTGGTCAGAAACCCCAGTAAAACAACAGTGAAAGAAATTTTTTTCAAAAGCTGTAAGCCCAGAAAAACAAAAAGACTGAGAAAGATGCCAGCAGATGAGAGATATCCACCAAATTTGGGGAGATGGAAAGCAGATGGATGAATGGTAACTGATTTAGTAGGACAGGAAGAGCGGAAACCAAACGGCCTGCAAGGAGGGGTGCCAAGTCCAGCTGCAGAATGCTGGAAAGGAGCAGGAATTGAGGCGCTCAGGCTTCTCAAGTTCAGGGGAAGGGATTCAGAGCTGAAACAGAGGATGCGATATAAGCTTATATAAGAAGCAATTAGAGCCTAGATCTGCTCCCCCAATCTGGCAGAAGATGGAAGCCTACTTTCTGCAGACATTTCGAGATGAAGTTAAAATTGAAATGCTACACTGACACACAGGGAGATCAGTGAAAGTCTGCAGTCTGAATGGTGAGATTCTCCTCACAGGGCACCCCTCTCCACATTACAAGCCCTTTGCTCTGCTCAGTTTCTACTAGGTTGGCGGCTACATGTATATATTCTGGCAGCAGATTAGAAGTTTCTGAGGAAATTGGTCCAAAAAAAAGATGTGCACATATAAACATGAGGGGATTCCCCCACCCACCCACCCCCAAAACACCCCTCCTGGTCTTTTCAACCTGCTTGAAATCTTTCTGTGCACAAGACCCACCCTAACATACAGAGGCTCTAATCGGTTTTTAGTGCCTCACTCCTAATATGAGCAGTCAGCCAAAGATTACTAGACGTTTGAGGAAATCTCTCATTTGAAAGTCAGTGACCAAAATGAACAAACAAACAAAGAGCTCAAGAGGGAACAGATGCAATGAAAGGATAGGGGAAAAAAATTCCAAAAAATTATAAAGTCTTCAGGGACATCAAATAATAGCCTGCAGCTATGAACCTTGTGAACACCACACAAAAAGAACAAGAGGACAAGAGAGAAGTGTTCAATATTTTAAATGACAGCAAAAAAGAGCACACGAAGTAGAATAAACTCAAGAGGAATATGACTTCAGGAAGTAGGATTTTTAAAAACAATTAAATAGAAAAGAGAGAGAACAACAAACAACACATTAGAGGATCAACCCAAGAAACCTAACATCTGACTAATCAAAGTTCTAGCTGTAGAGAACAAAGAAAATGGAGAGGAATAAATTATATAAAAAAAAAATTTAAAGAAAATTTCCCTGAAATTAATCACATGAGATTCCAGACAATGAAGAAGAGAAAAGATCCACTATGAAATTTCAGGACAATAGGAATAAAGAAAGAGCCCAAAATATTCCAGAGGGAAAGATCTGCTAATACACAAATAATTAGGAATCAGTAGCATTTGGCTTCTCAATGGCAATTGAAAGCTAAAAGACAATGAATGGATCAAATATGGTCAAAACTCTGGGAGGATAGCATTTCAATCTAGAATTCTATTTCTAGCCAAATTATCCATCAAAGTAGAAAGCAGGACTAAAGAGTTTGAGATATTTAAGGTCCTAAAAACTTTCCCTATCATGTATCTTTTCTTAAGTAACTAATGAGGATGTGCTCCAGCAACATATGGGTGTAAACCAAAAAAGAAGATGCAATTCAGGAAACAGAGGCTACAAGACAGGAAAGAGGAAAAGGAATTCTCAGGATCACATGGAGGGAAGTCTCAGAATAGCATCTGTGAAGGGCCATACAGAACAACTAGTCAAGCTTGGAGCAGGACACAAAAGCCTGCAATAAGGATTTCTCTAGAAAAATAAAAGGTACAGATTACTTGATTTGTTCGGCACTCTAGAATGTTTTATATATAGTTCAGTTAAAAATTCTTATGTTAGGGATGGCTGGGTGGCTCAGTCCGTTGGGCGTCTGCCTTCAGCTCAACTCATGATCCCAGGGTCCTGGGATCGAGCCCTGAATCAGGCTCTCTGCTCAGCGAGGAACTTAATTCTCCCTCTCCCTCTCCCTCTGCCTGCCGCTCTACTTGTGCTCTCTCTCTGTCAAATAAATAAATAAAATCTTTTAAAAAAATTCCCATGTTAATGACTGGCACATAGAAAAGCAAACAAAACCATAGCAACCACAAAAACTAAAGTAATTAATTTTAGTTTTGCAATACAGGAAGATCACTGGGGCGGTGTGAAAGATGAACTGTGGCAGGGGCATGACTGGAGGTAAGGAAGACAGAAGTTGAGTGTGAAGTCTGGAGGAAGTTATAAGGGCCTGAACCAGAGCAATAGTAGAGAGGATAGCGGTTGGGCCAACTTAAGGGAATGGAGAGCCTGGAAAGTAACTTCTGATAGAAGCGCCATCTGTAACCTAAACCATAGAGTCTTGCTGATAAGAAGCTAAGGCAAAGGGAAAATGTTAAAAGAAAAAAAAAAGTCATCATAATCATAGTTAATTAACTGGGTGGAGTACTAAGTTTTGCTATTCTCATTAAGAAACCTAAGTAGTTTCAAAAGAACTCAACAAATCTAGTTATTACTAGACCATCGTGCTGGCCCCTTTAATAAGTAACAAATTAGAAAAGTATTGTTATTCCCCATTTTATAAAATGACAAGACATAGAGAGGTGGAGTGATGTACCTGTGGTCACACAGCTGAAGAATGTGAAGAGATTCAAACCCAAGCCAGCTGCGTCTACAACCTATTCTCTTAACTGCTGTGCTTACTCTAATAACTACTTAAAATAATAATTATCACCTAGTATCGAAGTACTCTGTGCCAGACACTAGCCTAAACATTTTACATATATTAACACATTTAATCTTCAGAACAATCCTATAAGAGAGAAACTATTATCATCCCCATTTCACAGGTGAGAGATGAAGTGACTTGACCAAGGCCATCCAACTAGCAAGTCGTGGTGCTGAGATTCAAGCCCGGTCATTGCAGGTCAAGAATGAGCTGTGCTGTAGTATGCTGCCCCATGTATCGCTGGACCATATCACCTTCTCTGAAGTTATCTTGATTCCTCTACATCTCTTTCTTTTCCTATATTCAATGATGGGCAAATCCTACTGAATCTACCTCTGAGGTATGTATAATGTAGCACATGGTGGCCAGCAAACATGTTTTATTTGCTTCACACAGAGTTGTTGTTGTTGTTGTTGTTGTTTTAATTAGGAAAAGTCACATAAACGTCCAGGTTTACCACTTCCCTATGAACAACTACAAAAAACACATATGACAACATCAACTCATATTCTCACATAGGAAAAACCCCCTAACTGAATAGTGGCTATGGGGATCAGACAGTGTATGTATGCATTTTCAAGTTCCACATAGACTCTATCATTCCCCACATCTAAACACACTTCATTCATTTGCAGCTCTGCCTGGCTCCTTTGGGCATCTGCTTTTTGAGATCCCTGTTCTTACCTTAGGCCCTTCCCACTCTGGGCCTTTGTCTCTCAAGTGCATTTGCTTTAACAGCCTCTTAACAGGTCCTCCAGCCTCTACCCACCCCCACCCCCCCAGTACTACTCTCTTAATTTCCCTAAAGCATAGCTCTGATTATGCCATCCCTTTGCTTAAAAACCTTTGATGACTTCCCAATGCATACTAATCCAACCCCTAGGCTTGGCAAGTAATGATTTTCACAATGTGATTCAAACTCCTTTTTACTATTATCTCCCTCCTTACAACCCAGACCTCCTGGCATATTTGTTGTTCTCTAAATATCCACATCATGTCCTGCTTCAAGGCCATGGTTCATATTTGTGTTAAATTTTTAATCATAAGAAACATTTAAATGCAAGTTTATCTTTTCAAATTATGCTAAAGGCTTCTTTAAAAATCCTGGTTATAAGATCAATGGAGAAATAAAGGATTATCAAGAAAATGGAGATGAAACAATTGGTTAAAAATAGACAGTTCTTCAAAATAAATAAGACAGATAAAAAAAGGTTAAACATAAAAAAAAGAACACAAAAACCTAGAAGAAAATTTAGGTGACTACTTAATCTCTGATTGGGGAAGGACTTTCTAAGTCTAAAACAATACAAATCCCAAAGAATAAAATCAAAAGCTATGACTGTATAAAAAATTCACGTTTCATTATGTCCAAAACATGGCAAACATCATAAAGGTAATTAAATGGCAAAAAAAAAAAACCTGAAAAAAATATCTGCCATAAATAAAGAATGAAAGAACATACAATTCACCAACAGAATGTAAAAAACCAAACACGGAAAAATTCTTTTTTGTTAGTAATCAAGGGAACACAAAAGAAAACAAGATTCTACTTCAACTTTCAAATAGCAAAGTATAAAAAAATTATAAAACAAAACTCATTGCATCAGTGAGAATGGAGTGAGGTAGGTACTCGAGTGCACTGCTGGTAGGAATACATACTGGTGAAGACTTTCTCAAAAGCAACTTGACAGAACAAATCAAAAATCCTGAAAAAGTCCTTTGAGGCAGTACTTTTACTTCTAGTCTCAAGACCAGGAATTCTCAACTTTGGCACTGTTGATATTTGGGGCTGGATAATTCTTTGCTCTGAGGGGCTGTCCTGTGCCTTATAGGATGTTTAGAAGTAGCCATGACCTCTACCCACTAGATGCCAGTATGCCAGTAGTTTCCCCCCTAACCCACCCTCCACTGCCGCTGCACCAAGCTGTGACAACCAAACACATTTCCAGACATTGCCAAATGTCCCCTGGGGGTGGAGGGAGGGGGGTGTGGTAAACAGCTTTCCCATTTGAGAACCACTGCTCTATACAAACAAAATAATGAGAAAGTTGGATGAAGATTTTTATAGGTAAGTTGTCACAACATTATAAGAAAAAATTATAAACATGTTCAATGCTCAGTAATAACAGAATGGGGAAATAAATTATGGCACAACCATATTGTGAGGTACCATACAGTGATTTCAAATGTTTTCAAAACATTCAATGAAACGAACAAAAAAAATTCTACTAATTAGAATAATGCTACCTGCTGTAATGAACACCAAAATTTTACCGACTTAGCACAAAAGTAGTTTATTTCTTGCGCACGAAACAGTCCAAGGTGATGCCAGATCGGCGGAGGCAGAATGAGGTGGAGGCGGGGCTCTGTCCACATAGGCCTTTAGAAACCCCGGCCACCAGCAGCTCTGCCTTCTCCGTCACTGGAGCTTCCAAAGTTACCCACAGTGTTAATGTCTATCTAGCAGCTGGATGATCATGGCTGGGAGTTTTTTATGGGCCAGACCTAGAAGTAGCAAAAATCACTTCCATTCACATTCTATTGTCTAGAACTGGGTCACAGGCCGCTACTAACTGCACAGGGGGCTGGGGTAGGTAACCCAGTCATGGGTGCAAAAAAAAGAGAAAACAGATTTGGTAAACCAATAGTTCAGTCTCTGTCCAAGTCATGATATAATGTTAAATAAATAGAGTGGATTAATACATTGTATATATACTGAAATCACAATCTGTTTTTTTCACATATTCCCATAAACAAGAGTAATACCTAGCAACCCAGCAAGTCTATTTCTAAATATATTCTCTAGAAAAATATACACAAAGAAATCAGTACAACGATAATAAAAACAATCACAAATAGCCTAAATGATCATATAGGAGACTGATTAAATAAACTATGGCAAACCCATATTACAGAATACTATCCATAAAAGAAAGAAGGTAGATACAAACTAAGTTGGAGATATCTCAAAGGCATACTGTTAAGAGCCAGAAGCACGAAGTAGAACAATAAAATATTATGACACATTTAAAAAACATAAAACTAAATAGTGTGTGTGTGTGCACGCATGTTCATAGAACAAGGTCTGGAAGAAGGTTTCTCAACAGTGGCACTATTGCCATTTAGGATGGGATAGCTCTCTGCTGGGTGGGGGGCACCTGTCGTAGGCCTTGGAGGGTGTTTAGCTGCATCCCTGGCCTTTATGTACTAGATGCCAATAACAACCCCCACCCCACATCCCACCCCTGAGGCAGGTACACACTGAATGGATAAAAGTGTTACTCTGGGAGGATGACGGGGAGAGATGTGGTAAGAACCAAAGACACGTTCATTTTACCTGTAATGTTTAAAAAATTTACCATGAAAATCTATCCAAGTATATCCATATACTTTTTTTTGAAGTCAGAAATAAAAATATTAACAGTAATTATCTTTTGAGTCATAAAACTATAGTTGACATTTGTTGTTTCTGTATAATTTATTTATAAATACTGATCTGGAAAATTTTTAAAGAAGCTTTATTTTTGAAGAAAATGACAAAGACTGAAAATAAATATGAAATGTTAACAGTGCTTGCAGATGGAAAATGAGATGACACGTCATTTTTGTCTTTTTGATCATTGCTTTCTAAATTTTCTACAGCAGTGTGCACTAATTTACAATTCAAAAAAGTTTTGCTTTTCAAAAAATCCTAGTCTTACTAACTCTGAATTAAAAAGAACAGTCCTGAAAGAATAAATTAGGACCAAATGGGGTCAGAGACAGTGTTGGTACCTGGCTCCTCTTTACAAGGCAGTTCAACATCCTAGCCACAGAGATTAGACCCAGGCCTGGGAACGAACAATTTCAAACTGGGTTTAGAATTGCGGGACTAGGAAGACAGATCCTCTGAGAACTTAAGAGCCACAGGAGGGCAGTTAGGGGCCCAGAATGGGGAACAAACAAACCAGTAATGTAGTCTTGAACACTCCCATCTCCAACTAGCAATTAAGGAGCAATATAAACAGAGTGGCTGGTTAGAAGGCTGGAAATGGCCTAGGGCCGCCACTAGGTAGGAGAAAGATTAAAAACTCTGCTGAGATAAGCAGCTCATAATAGGTTCTCAGAGACTTGCTCTACTTGATTTACAAGTAGAAAAGTTAGGTTGTGCATTACTATATAAATAAGTAATGTATTTATTTTTTAAAAACATGATTATATTTTTTTGGAAAATCTCTATCTGCTGGCTTAACCACTTATGAAGGAAAAATAGTACTTCATTCAGCATCTACTATGTGCCAGGCAGTTTATGTACATTGGTTCACTTGCAACTCACAACAAACTAGGGTTGGATGGTGTTCTCATTTCAAAGGTTGGAAAACTGAGGGTCAGCCAGGTCCTTCAACCAAGGGCACACAGTGAGGAAAGTACAGGAGCAGCATATGATCACTCTCAAAATTCATCCATTCCAACAACCAAACCAGTATTTTTGAGTACCTATTACCTGTGAGCTAGGCTGGGAATATAACAATGACCATGATAAACTCTGCTTTCATTAAGAGTGTAAGGCTAGCAAGAGCACAGACTTCAAACAGGAAGTTACAAGACAATGTTTGATGAAGACTAGGGAACTGCAGGAGATGAGGTGAAAACAGCAAGAGGTAACCTTGAGTAGGGATCAACAAAGGCTACCCAGAAACTGAAATTTAAAATGAGGCCTGGGCCAACAGGTACACAAGAAGATGCTCAACATCACAAATCATCAGGGAAATGAAAATCAAAACCTCAGTGAGATATCACCTCACACCTGTTAGAATGGCTATTATCAAAGAGAGAGAGAGAGAAATAACAAGTGTGGGCAAGGATGCAGAGGAAAGGGGAACCCTGGTGCACTACTGATGGGAAAGTAAATTGGTGCGGCCACTGTGGAAAACAGTATAGAGTTTCCTCAAAAAACTAAAAAATAGACCTACCTTATGATCCAGTAATTCCATTCTGGGTTTTATCTGAAGAAAATGAAAATACTATCTCAAAAAGAAAGATACATGCACCGCTATTTTCAATTTCAAGTGTTATTTTCAATAGCTAAGACATGGAAACAACCTACATGTCCATCAAGAGATGAATGGATATAAAAATCATGCTACACACACACACACACACACACCTACATGTCCATCAAGAGATGAATGGATAAAAAAATTGTGCTACACACACACACACACACACAGGAATATTATTCAGCCATAAAAAAGAAGGAAATCTTGTCATTTGCAACAAATGAATGGACCCTGAGGGCATTATGCTAAGTGAAATAAGTCAGAAAGAGAAAGACAAATAATGTATGATCTCTCTTACATGTGGGAAAGATAGATACAGAGAACAGGCTGGTGGTTGCCAGAGCAGGAAGGGGAATGGAGAGGCAAAATGGGCAAGGAGGTCAAAAGGTACAAACTTCCAGTTATAAAATAAATAAGTCATGGGGATGTAATATACAACACGGTGACTATAGTTAGTAACACTGTACTGCACATTTGGAAGTTGCTAGGAGAATAGATCTTAAAAGTTCTCATCATAAGCGAAATAAGTCAATCAGAGAAAGACATGTATCATATGACCTCACTGATATGAGGAATTCTTAATCTCAGGAAACAAACTGAGGGTTGCTGGAGTGGGGGGTGGGGTGGGAGGGATGGGGTGGCTGGGTGATGGACATTGGGGAGGCTATGTGCTATGGTGAGCACTGTGAATTGTGCAAGACTGTTGAATCACAGATCTGTACCTCTGAAACAAATAATACAATATATGTTAAGAAAAAAAAAAAAGAAGATAGCAGGAGGGGAAGAATGAAGGGGGGGACATCGGAGGGAGAGATGAACCACGAGAGATGATGGACTCTGAAAAACAAATTGAGGGTTCTAGAAGGAGGGGGGTGGGAGGATGGGTTAGCCTGGTGATGGGTATTAAAGAGGGCACGTTCTGCATGGAGCACTGGGTGTTATGCACAAACAATGAATCATGGAACACTACATCAAAAACTAATGATGTAATGTATGGTGATTAACATAACAATAAAAATTTAAAAAAAGTTTTCATCATAAGAAAAAAAATTTTGTAACTATGTGTGATGACGGTTGTTAACTAGGCTTATTGTGGTGAGCATTTCACAATACATACAAATATCAAATTATTATGTTGTATACCTGAAACCAATGTTATATGTCAATTATATCTCAATTTTATTTTTTTGTTTTTATTTATTTTTTTTACAGAGAGAGAGAATTTTTTAAAGATTTTATTTGAGAGAGAGAGGAAGTGGAGGGGGGGCAGATGGAGAGCATCTCAAGCAGACTCCATTCCCAGTGGAGAGCCCGATGCAGGGCTCAATCTCACAACCCTAGGATTATGAGCAGAGCCAAATCAAAAGTCAGACACTCAACCCACTGGACCACCCAAGGCACCCTGGGAGAGAGAGAATCTGGGCACGGAACCAGACACAGGACTCGATCTCACAACCCTGAGATCATGACCTGGGCCAAAATCAAGAGTTGGACACTTAACCCAACGGAATACACATTCTTCTCTAGTGCTCATGGAATATTCTCCAGAATCGATCACATCCTAGGTCATAAATCAGGTCTCAACTGGTACCAAAAGACTGGGATCATTCCCTGCCTATTTTCGGACCACAATGCTTTGAAACTAGAACTCAATCACAAGAGGAAAGTTGGAAAGAACTCAAATACATGGAGGCTAAAGAGCATCCTGCTAAAGAATGAATGGGTCAACCAGGAAATTAAAGAAGAATTTAAAAAATTCATGGAAACCAATGAAAATGAAAACACAACTGTTCAAAATCTTTGGGATGCAGCAAAGGCAGTCCTAAGAGGAAAGTATATAGTAATACAAGCCTTTCTCAAGAAACAAGAAAGGTCTCAAGTACACAACCTAACCCTACACCTAAAGCAGCTGGAGAAAGAACAGCAAATAAAGCCAAAACCCAGCAGGAGAAGAGAAATAATAAAGATCAGAGCAGAAATCAATGAAATAGAAACTAAAAGAACAGTAGAACAGATCAACGAAACAAGGAACTGGTTCTTTGAAAGAATTAACAAGATTGATAAACCCCTGGCCGGACTTATCAAAAAGAAAAGAGAAATGACCCAAATCAACAAAATCATGAATGAAAGAGGAGAGATCACAACCAACACCAAAGAAATACAAACAATTGTAAGAACATATTATGAGCAACTCTATGCCAGCAAATTAGATAACCTGGAAGAAATGGATGCATTCCTAGAGATGTATCAACTACCAAAACTGAACCAGGAAGAAATAGAAAACCTGAACAGACCTATAACCACTAAGGAAATTGAAGCAGTCATCAAAAATCTCCCAACAAACAAAAGCCCAGGGCCAGATGGCTTCCCAGGGGAATTCTACCAAACATTTAAAGAAGAATTAATACCTATTCTTCTGAAACTGTTCCAAAAAATAGAAATGGAACGAAAACTCCCAGACTCATTTTATGAGGCCAGCATTACCTTGATCCCAAAACCAGACAAAGACCCCATCCAAAAGGAGAATTACAGACCAATATCCCTGATGAACATGGATGCAAAAATTCTCACCAAAATACTAGCCAATAGGATCCAACAGTACATTAAAAGGATTATTCACCACGACCAAGTGGGATTTATCCCTGGGCTGCAAGGTTGGTTCAACATCCGCAAATCAATCAACGTGATACAATACATTAACAAAAGAAAGAACAAGAATCATATGATCCTCTCAATAGATGCAGAAAAAGCATTTGACAAAGTACAGCATCCTTTCTTGATCAAAAATCTTCAGAGTATAGGCATAGAGGGAACATACCTCAATATCATAAAAGCCATCTATGAAAAACCTACAGCGAATATCATTCTCAATGGGGAAAAACTGAGAGCTTTCCCCCTAAGGTCAGGAACGCGGCAGGGATGTCCACTATCACCACTGCTATTCAACATAGTATTGGAAGTCCTAGCCACAGCAATCAGACAACAAAAAGAAATCAAAGGCATCCAAATCGGCAAAGAAGAAGTCAAACTCTCACTCTTTGCAGATGATATGATACTTTATGTGGAAAACCCAAAAGACTCCACCCCAAAACTGCTAGAACTCATACAGGAATTCAGTCAAGTGGCAGGATATAAAATCAATGCACAGAAGTCAGTGGCATTCCTATACACCAGCAACAAGTCAGAAGAAAGAGAAATTAAGGAGTCGATCCCATTTACAATTGCACCCAAAACCATAAGATACCTAGGAATAAATCTAACCAAAGAGGGAAAGGATCTGTACTCAGGAAACTATAAAATACTCATGAAAGAAATTGAGGAAGACACAAAGAAATGGAAAAACGTTCCATGCTCATGGATTGGAAGAACAAATATTGTGAAGATGTCCATGCTACCTAGAGCAATCTACACATTCAATGCAATCCCCATCAAAATACCATCCACTTTTTTCAAAGAAATGGAACAAATAATCCTAAAATTTGTATGGAACCAGAAAAGACCCCGAATAGCCAGAGGAATGTTGAAAAAGAAAAGCAAAGCTGGCGGCATCACAATTCCGGACTTCCAGCTCTATTACAAAGCTGTCATCATCAAGACAGTATGGTACTGGCACAAAAACAGACACAGAGATCAATGGAACAGAATAGAGAGCCCAGAAACGGACCCTCAACTCTATGGTCAACTAATCTTTGACAAAGCAGGAAAGAATGTCCAATGGAAAAAAGACAGCCTCTTCAACAAATGGTATTGGGAAAATTGGATAGCCACATGCAGAACAATGAAACTGGACCATTTCCTTACACCACACACAAAAATAGACTCAAAATGCTTGAAAGACCTCAATGTGAGACAGGAGTCCATCAAAATCCTAAAGGAGAACACAGGCAGCAACCTCTTCGACCTCAGCCACAGCAACTTCTTCCTAGAAACAGCGCCAAAGGCAAGGGAAGCAAGGGCAAAAATGAACTATTGGGACTTCATCAAGATAAAAAGCTTTGCACAGCAAAAGAAACAGTCAACAAAACCAAAAGACAACCGACAGAATGGGAGAAGATATTTGCAAATGACATATCAGATAAAGGGCTAGTATCCAAAATCTATAAAGAACTTACCAAACTCAACATCCAAAGAACAAATAATCCAATCAAGAAATGGGCAGAAGACATGAACAGACATTTTTCCAAAGAAGACATCCAAATGGCCAACAGACACATGAAAAAGTGCTCAACATCACTTGGCATCAGGGAAATCCAAATCAAAACCTCAATGAGATACCACCTCACACCATTCAGAAAGGCTAAAATTAACAAGTCAGGAAATGACAGATGTTGGCGGGGATGTGGAGAGAGGGGAACCCTCCTACACTGTTGGTGGGAATGCAAGCTGGTGCAGCCACTCTGGAAAACAGTATGAAGGTTCCTCAAAAAGTTGAAAATAGAGCTACCATATGATCCAGCAATTGCACTACTGGGTATTTACCCCAAAGATACAAAAGTAGGGATCTGAAGGGGTACGTGCACCCCGATGTTTATAGCAGCAATGTCCACAATAGCCAAACTGTGGAAAGAGCCAAGATGTCCATCGACAGATGAATGGATAAAGAAGATGTGGTATATATATACAATGGAATATTATGCAGCCATCAAAAGGAATGACATCTTGCCATTTGCAACGATGTGGATGGAACTGGAGGGTATTATGCTGAGCAAAATAAGTCAAACAGAGAAAGACATGTATCATATGACCTCACTGATATGAGGAATTCTTAATCTCAGGAAACAAACTGAGGGTTGCTGGAGTGGGGAGTGGGATGGGAGGGATGGGGTGACTGGGTGATGGACACTGGGGAGGGTATGTGCTCTGGTAAGTGCTGTGAATTTTGCAAGACTGTTGAATCTCAGATCTGTACCTCTGAAACAAATAATGCAATATATGTTAAGAAAAAAAAAAAGAAGAAGATAGCAGGAGGGGAAGAATGAAGGGGGGGAAATCCGAGGGGGAGATGAACCATGAGAGACGATGGACTCTGAAAAACAAACTGAGGGTTCTAGAGGGAGGGGGGTGGGAGGATGGGTTAGCCTGGTGATGGGTATTAAAGAGGGCACATTCTGCATGGAGCACTGGGTGTTATGCACAAACAATGAATCATGGAACACTACATCTAAAACTAATGATGTAATGTATGGTGATTAACATAACAATAAAAAAATTTTAAAAAAAAAGAGTTGGACGCTTAACCAACTGAGCCACCCAGGTGCCCCTATACCTCAATTTTAAAAAGAGGGTGTGGAGTAAAGCCTGAAGAATGAATAAAATTAAAAAGGTGAGGTAAGGCAATGTGCAGGGTAGGTAGACAAGAAGCAAGAAGCAAGAAAGAGGATGGAACTTTCAAGTTACTGGAAAAAAACTCCATATGGGTGAGTCAT
This sequence comes from Phoca vitulina, assembly GCF_004348235.1. Lineage (NCBI taxonomy): Eukaryota > Metazoa > Chordata > Mammalia > Carnivora > Phocidae > Phoca > Phoca vitulina. Next base: position 2,690,532 of record NW_022589785.1, read on the forward strand.
TGGATGCAAGTGAGAACAGTGAGAAAGAAGGTGAGAGAGGATGGCAGGGACAGCTTGCGGGTTGCTCAGACCAGAGCATGAAAGGCTGAAATGAGCTGGGAAAGGCTGTGGTCTGACTTGGGTTTCTGAAAGAGCTGACTACTGGGAACCAGTGTCGCACAGAATGATCAGGTAAGAGGCTGTTTATCAAACCCATGTGAGAGATGAATGTAGCCAGAACAGGGGTCATGGCCCTGGGATTAGAGAGATATAAGCAGATATAAGAAATATTTAGGATACAAAATTGAATGGAATTAGTGTTTAGTGAATTAGTGAATGGAATAGAGCTTCCGTGTCCAAATGAAGTACCTACTATGAGCACATATTCTGTGCTCAACTCTTTACACATGTCATGTTAGATATCCTGCAACATCTCATCCCATGACAATCCTATGAGATAGTGTTTAACCTCATTTCACAGAGAAAACAGAGGCTCAGATAGGTTTACTAATTTCTCTTCAGTCTCACAGTTGTCAAGTGGCTGGGCCGGGATTCAGACCTGGGTCAGTCTGACTTCACAGAGCCCTGGCTCTTTTCAAAATACCATACCGCATCTAAACAGATTCAGAAACTCTGAAATCCTGCTTTATTACCCAACAGGTTTTTAAAAAAGAAACAAGGATAGGTAGAATTTTCTTTGCATCATCATTCTGATCTTAGATTTATAAAGCTATGAAGATGTCACACTAGCAGGGACCTTGGTCATCCAAGAACCATCGAGTTTTATAGCTGTCCTAGAGGGACCTCAGAGGTGCCTGCAGTCTATCTCTTCCCTCCTTCTAATGCCAGTGCCACCAAAGCTTTCTATGTGGTAATTTAGGGCTGGTTTTCTTTTTGTTTTACATTTTTTGACACTTTTAACCAGAGAAAAGCATGAAAAAAATAATATAATGAATACCTATGACCCAGCTTTAACTCGTCTTAACATTCTCCCATATTTGCCGCAGATTTTTCTCTTTTCTTTAAGGAAAATAAACATTACAGATACAGTTTACCTCCTTCTTCCCTTTCCAGAGTGAGCATTACCGTGGCTCTGGTGTCTACCATTCCAAGCATATTTGATACTATCATTGTTATTATGAATCCCTAAAAATTGTTAGTGTTTTTGTATGTTTTCAAATTTTATATCAACGGTAACATTGTACACATCCCTCTGCAGATATGCTTCCCCGCACTTATTTGCACATGCTTGCCTTATTTAGTGGAACACAAGATGGTAAAGAGAGGCAAGCATGGACTTTGGGGCAGCCAGGTAGGCACTCTGGCTTTTTTCACTTAGGCCCTCAGGCAAGTTACTGAACCTTTCAGAGCTCCAGCCTCTTGATCTGTAAAATGGGGATAAAGAGCTACCTAGCAAAGCTATTGGGAGGTATTAGATGGTACCTATCTTAGGCCTGGCACTAAGCAAATATTTAATAAATGTTAACCATTATTTGTCACAATAAAATAGTGTACACTTGATAAATGGCAGCCATTTTTATTGTAACTTGTGAAGTTCCTCCTGTTTGTTCGGGAATCCTACATCTTAGAATAGCCCCCAAGGTCCCCAGGGCCTGACTGAACTCATATAACAGGAGGTGTGATAATTTCCAGGTCAAGTCTCTGTGAATTTTTATATATTCCCCTATCCAGCTGGGCTTGGCTTGTTTACTTTAATGGCCAAATTAAACTGCTAAATCTTTGATCTCTACTGAATGCCATTCTATACGACTGTCGTCAGAAATCGAACAGGCAGAAGTCTTTTAAAGCCTAATCCTGTCCCCCAGCCCCTTCTCTTGCCCACCTCCCCTGTGGATTAACCCATCCTACTACAATTCTGTGTTATCCATAAATTTAATGAGCATTCATCTGCGTTTCCAATAAAGATGCTAAACCCGGGCTCAACAGTGACATTAGCAAAAGCACTGCTGTTTATGTCATCTCAGCCTCACCCGTCACAAGAAGATTGATATTGTACCTTCAAAAGCTCTTCTGATTATGTTATTGCTCCATAAAAAAAGAAAAAAGAAAAATGTTTATTCATCGCCTTTTTTTAATCCCTTGATCCCACTTCTCATACCTACCTCCGCCTGTCAAAACTTCATCCATTCTTCATGATTCCTCTCAACTACCAACTCTTTCATAAAATCCATTCTGACTTTTCCCCTCCCCAACAGGGGTAATAATTTCTCTCTCTTCTCAACACCAGAGCATGTGCCTGTTGCACAGAGCTCAGCAGGTAGTTAGCCCTATGTAGCCCTGATTCTCTGCAAGCTCCTGTAGGGAAAGACATCCTACTCATTTCTCATAGGATTCAGAAATGCTCATTAAGAATGTGCTGAACTGGGCACCTGTTCGGTGGCTCAGTCGGTTAAGCGGTTGCATTCGGCTTAGGTCATGATCCCAGGGTCCTAGGATGGAGCCCTGCGTCTGGCTTCCCTGCTCAGTGGGGAGTCTGCTTCTCCCTCTGCCCCTCCGCCCTCTCATGCTCTCTCTCTCTCTCTCTCTCAAATAAATAAAACCTTAAAAAAGCCCAGCATTTAAAAAAAAATAATGTGCTGAACTGAGGGGCGCCTGGGTGGTTCAGTTAAGCGTCTGACTCTTGATCTCAGCTCAGGTCTTGATCTCAGGGTCATGAGTTCAAGTGCCGTGTTGGGCTCGACACTGGATGTGGAGCCTACTTAAAAAAAAAAAAGAATGTGCTGATTTGAACTCAGCACTTGGTACACTGTGATGGGACATAAGCTAGTACACAAACCGTAACTGCCACTTAGAATAGGCCAATCTGCTTCTTCTGATATCCACATGGATTCAATATCTTTGTCTGTGGGATATTAATAATCACTACCATCAGGGGTTCTATTCTTATATTAACCCTGAAAGAGAAGTAGAATTGTCCCCATTTTCCAGACTGCAGAACTATAATTCAAATCCAGGTCTAACTCTGAGACCCATTCTCTTCCCACTCCATGTGTCCAACATAATAAACACTAACCTGAGTCTCATCGTTCTGTGAGAGTACTACCTGCCATACAGAGCCAGGCTTGAGGCAAGAAGAACAATGAACAAGAAAAATCAGGATGCCCTGAGACACAGCCAAACAGTAAGTCATAAAAACACAAAATCTTTCCCAAGATTCCTAAGCCTCTAGTACCTTCTTTTTTTTTTTTTTTTTTGAAGATTTTATTTATTTATTTGAGAGAGAGAGAATGAGAAAGAGAAACCACATGAGAGGGGGGAGGGTCAGAGGGCGAAGCAGACTCCCTGCCAAGCAGGGAGCCCAATGTGGGACTCGATCCCGGGACTCCAGGATCATGACCTGAGCTGAAGGCAGTCGCTTAACCAACTGAGCCACCCAGACGCCATAAGCCTCTAGTACTTTCAACTCCCAGAAAAAAATCCCAATCTATTTGGGCTATTAATTGTGATAAAAATTTATTAAATACTTATAAATACACTACAGGGAAGACAAGAAAAACACCACTATGTACCTATGCTCTTTTCAAAGAAAATTAAGGGTCTAAATGATGAAGACTCTTGGTAGCAATAAATACTACTTTATTATTTGCATTTCCCCTACCCTCCTCTTAAAACTGTTTATTACTTATTTAGTCTCTTGATTTCAGACCAAATGCCAAAAACTATTATGTTACAGGTAAAATATTATCTTAGCGGAGACCATACAACCAACTCACTATTGGCCTTATGTCTATCATAAGGGTCCTTATGAAATATTACCTATAGTGTTTTCATGTTTCTTTGCTCCTTCTTGGACTGAAACAGGGAATAAAAAGGGCTTAAACCTTTTAGATGAATACAGTGAAGGTAAAGAGATGTTCTTTTACTTTGACGCTAGAAGCACGCATGTGCATGGTCACACACACACACACACACACACACACACACACACAAAACTCTATTCAACCTCATTTACTTTTCCATTGTAGATCTGGATTTTTCTCCCCTATAAGTATCCTCAAATTTTTAAGATTCATTTTTCTCAGGACCTCTGTTCAAGGTGGTGCAGCAAAATAATTAATACATGTGACAAGACCACAAAAGATCATGTGCACCTGAAGCCCAGACCAGAATTTACGCCTGATGATAATTCTGCCTGGATGCCCATACTCCAGGGTGAAGTTGATATTAGATTTTCATAAAATGACACTTCCATCTAGTGGCTTCCAAAGGACTGAGGGGATTGAAATTAACATAGGAAAATATCAGAGAGTTGAATGGTTGACTTTGGCTGGTATGAATTAAATGAGAATTTTCCATGATGAAGATGTTAAATGAACAACAGAATAAAACATTTGATGGGATATATACAAGTTAAACTTTTGAGAGCAGGACCAACTCTGAAATGAAGGTATGATTTCCTAGAGCAGGGAAGGAGCCCACATAAGCCCAAATCCCCTTCCCTTACCCATGCATGAATTCCTTTAACAAGCCACAGAATCATTTGTTTCACCACTAGAGATCCGGCTTAAATGGAAATAACCCCTTGGAAGAAGCAGCACATTGATTTTCATGAAAAACATTGATCCACCTCCCCCCCACCCCCTACTGGTTCATGCTAAGATTTAAGTATCTGATGAGTACAAGACAGTTACTACAGACTCTGTCTGCACAAACCCCCAAAGAGCCATGGGATGTCAAAGAAGAGGGGAACATTACTGGAAATTGAGAAAGGGAGAGGTTCTCTAGCCTAGGATCTAAAGCAAAAAATTACTGCTTTAAAATTCCACCTAAGTCCCTTGGAAGCCAGCTTGCAAAATCTACTCCCATGATTATTCTAATTATGAATTGGGTCAGCTGTGAGATATTCTGCAGTAAATGCTAATTAAAATACAAAAGCCCATGATCGCATACTGGTAAGAGATGATAAATCTATGCATTTACAGAAGGATGGGAAAACCCTAAGGTTTTGGTGAACAAATGCTCTAGTCTCTTCAGATTTCTTTGTATAAAATATCTGTTTACTGTGGGCTCTGATACAAGTTATGATCATATAGCACCTCCAGATCTTTCATTGTTTAATTCTATGGAGAAGTAACAAAATGTGTCCACTTTCTAATCATCTTTCAACTTTAATAACATGAGATGCTAATTACAGTATTTGTGCTAGCCCAAGCAGCAGTTAAGTGTCCAGAGACAGTGCAAGAGAACATAGTTTATCATATAGCTCAGACATTAGGCCATAAAGGAAAATTTAGCCTACTCTGCTGATATACAAATCTGGTTAATATGTCCCTTGCAGTAGATGAGCTCTGATTAGTATTTTCTCTGCTAAATCATTTAAGATCTGGGAGCTGCATTTTGCCTTAAATAGCACTAGAGCTTCATAAACAAAAGAGATGGGTCTCCTCATCAGGGGTTTGAAAAGTCACTGAATTTTGGCTATGGGGAAGCCAGAAAAAGAAAACTGACACATTTCTACCCTGGGAGCCACACTATATTCTATTTGCCGTCCTCATTAGTACTTTACTCAGCACTATTGCAAGAAACAGCCACTCAAAAGTAATTTAAGCGCAACTGACTCATGTTGTTACAGATAATGGGGAAAAGTCTGTACTCTGGGCAGAAGAGGGGGAGGGGAAAAGGCAATAAAACTTCGAAGGACAAAGAGAAAGCACTAGTCAGGACTAGTAATTAATTCTAACATTTCAACACTGGATAATATAAGCTGTTATTAGGTAAATTTGGGACAATCCTCCAAATGTAAATGATATTTAGATTGTTCCATTTGGGGATTATCTATTACCAAGGTTATCTATGAGTTGAATGTAGTACCTTTAAAGGGAAAATTCTGAATTCAAATAACTAACAAGCCACTAAGCCCTTTGAAGAGGATCCACTTGATTTCATGGGGCTGAGGAGCTGTAAAAAGATGCACAAAAAATAGGCCTTCAATAAATACTTCTTTTACTGCTGTGACATAATATAATCACTGTGGGTTAACTCATCCTAAAAACCACTGTAGCATTCCAGTACAGAAATACCAAAACACTCAGAAAACACTGACCTAGAAACACTATCCTTGACTGTATGGCAGAGTAAAAAGGGGAAGGGGCCACCTTTGGAATCAGAAAGATGAGGAAATGAATCTTGGCTCTACTATACTACTTAATATGCATGACTTTGGGCAAGTTAATTATCCCTCTGGGTTTCAGTTTATCCAGGCTACAAAATGAGGCCAACAACACCTACCCTTGTAGATTTTTAACTATGTAAACCCATAGCACAGCACCTAGAACACAGTAGGTGTACAGAAGAAAGAGATTTTTCTAAACTCAGCACTAGAACCCTCAAGATCAACATCAAAGGGTGGACTTTAGAGACACTGGAAAGCTGAAGGCAGAGACAGGGTTCAAGGACACACAGGGATGTTCTCTACTTTCTCTCCTTCAGGAAGGAGTTGACGCTGCTCACACTAAGCCTGGTGGAGGACCCAGGAGCAGCCTATGTTTGTAAACATACTTAAATGAAGCACATATCCTGTAAGTGTAAGCTCTTCTGGAACAGTGATGAAATCCTGAAAATAAAAGGATGTGTGTGACTCATCATGTTGTATTCATTAAACATGTACAGCTTTGTGTCAATCCACCATATCAGTAAAGCAGTTTAAAATAATTAACATGGGGCACCTGGGTGGCTCAGTCGGTTAAGCGTCTGCCTTCGGCTCAGGTCATGATCCCAGGGTCCTGGGATCGAGCCCCGCATCAGGATCCCTGCTTGGCAGGGAGTCTATTTCTCCCTCTCCCCCTGCCCTCCACCTCGTTTGTGCTCTCTCCCTCTCTCTGTCAAATAAATAAATAAAATCTTTAAAATAAATAAATAAATAAAATAAAAAACAGATAAAGTATAATAGTTTTTTAAAAGGTTATAAAGTAGGAGGTACTCAATGTGGTAAAACTTGACTTCCATGGGGATTGTCTCAGGAAGCTGAGTACCCTGTAGGCAACCAAGGGGCAACAAACACACTATGCTGTACCTCCGACTACTCCTCATAGCCACCTTGGTTCTACAAGTCCTATGTACGTGATACAGTAAATCTGGAACTTACAGGCGGTCTGTGGTTCTATGTGTCATCTCTTCTCTCCATTCCGCAACCTGCCTAAAATGCTGCAAGGTGCTTAGTATTTGCTAAATAAATAAAGGACACACAGATTGTCCAAGAAGCGCTGACATCTACAAATCCTCATTTCTTAATGACTAAAGACAAAGTAACTTAGTATTAGTCAAATCTAATAGCAATTTACTGTGGCTCTCATCATCCTCCCTCGCCAGCCCTCATGAAAACTCCCCACAACATTAGGCTCTTCGTCCATATGGTATGTGGCTAAAACAAAGAAATGGCAGAGACTGCTGGAACTGCTGCACACTGACAGGGTGGGGTGATGGAAAGGGCACCACGCTAGAGGAATCGGAAGAACCGGGTGCAAGTCCCAGCTGAGTCTGCACAATTTCTAACTTCTTTGGGCCACAGCCAGAAAACCCTGAAGTTCAAAGATTCTCGCAATCTAGGAATAAAAACAGCCACACACTTACCTATGACCTCCCCTAGTTTACCAGTCGCAGCTAGAGTCTCCGCTTATACAATGCTAACTTGTCTTTTTCTACATACGTTAATAACTTATGAATTCAAGTTATAACAATCCATGATCTTCTAAAATACAGTAGTTTAACCTCTAAACGAAGTTTAAAAAATATATTTTCAAGCCTCAAAGATGGAAAAAGCTGTAGTAAACACCTGAAATTGCCTCTAAGACTTGACGGACCTGAAACCAATTTCAGCCTGTGGGAAAAGTTCTGTCAGAAAATTGTGTGCTCAGATTTTAGCCTGAAGGTGCCTTCCCTCTACATCCTAGAGGGTCAATCGCCATTCAGAAAAGCAATTGTTCATTAGAATCATCTGCGACCTGCCAAAGAAAATTACTTTATAGCCACTGACTCAAAACAGGTCAGTTGAATTACAAGGTTTCTCAGACACACAGTCTTGTTACTCAGACTTCCCATACGTCGAGCGACCACGGCTCTTGGGGTCTCCTCTGCTCACGCCGAGTGATCTACAGACTGGCTACCACCACACTAGCTAAGAAACTTTGGGGAAGTCATTTCACTTCCCTGCACTTCAGTCTCCTTAGCTGTAAAAAAGGAGACAGGATCAGATGCTCTACGTGGTAGCTTCTAGCACTGAAATACCAAGCTCATGCATGGCGGCTACCACTGTGCTACCATTTCACACACTACCAAGGGAAGGCAGGGGTTCTCAGGATGGGTCACATTAACTGGGTTTTGCTATGAAAAATGTCTCCCCTGCCCTCGTTGTTCCTTGTCTCCTTATTTGGCAATTTTCTTCCCTACAACAGTGGCCTCGCTATGGAATTTATCTCTAAAGTAACAAAAGCAAGGCCATCTTAAGTTGACAAATCTCTAAAGTGATTTTAAAGCATGCACACGTGTGTATGTGAGGATATGTTTGTGAGCACAGGTATGCTGGGGTTGAATCAGAAGACCAGGATCCTAGTGACCATGTACAAAATGGGAATAAAACCACCTTCTCATGTGGTCCATATATACAGTGGAATAGTCCTCAGCCATCAGAAAGGATGAATACCCACCATTTGCATCGACATGGATGGAACTGGAGGGCATTATGCTAAGTCAAATAAGTCAAGCAGAGAAAGACAATTATCACTAGGTTTCACCCATATGTGGAACATAAGGAATAGCATGGAGAACCACAGGGGAAGGGAGGGAAAACTGAAGGGGGGGAAATCAGAGAGGGAGACGAATCATGAGAGACTCTCAACTCTGGGAAATAAACTGGGGGTTTCAGAGGGGAGGGGGGTGCGGGGATGGGGTAGCTGGGTGATGGGTATTAAGGAGGGCAAGAGTTGTGATGAGCACTGGATGTTATATGCAACTAATGAATCACTGAACACTACATCAAAAACCAATGATGTATGATCTCACTGATATGAGGAAGTCTTAATCTCAGGAAACAGACTGAGGGATGCTGGAGTGGTGAGGGGTGGAAGGGATGGGGTGGCTGGGTGATAGACATTGGGGAGGGTACGTGCTATGGTGAGCGCTGTGATTTGCATTAATACTGATGAATCACAGGGGCGCCTGGGTGGCTCAGTCATTAAGCGTCTGCCTTCGGCTCAGGTCATGATCCCAGGGTCCTGGGATTGAGCCCCACATCAGGCTCCCTGCTCGGCAGGGAATCTGCTTCTCCCTCTGCCCCTCGCCCTGCTTGTGCTCTCTCTCTCTCAAATAAAATAAAATATTAAAAAAAAAATACTGATGAATCACAGACCTGTACCTCTGAAACAAATAACACATTATATGTTAAAAAAAAAAAAAAAGAAGATAGTAGGAAGGGAAAAATGAAGGGAGGAAAATTGGAGGGGGAGACGAACCATGAGAGACTATGGACTCTGAGAAACAAACTGAGGGCTTTAGAGGGGCAGGGGGTGGGGGGATGGGTTAGCCCGGTGATGGGTATTAAGGAGGGCACGTATTGAATGGAGCACTGGGTGTTATACGCAAACAATGAATCATGGATCACTACATCAAAAACTAATGATGTACTGTATGGTGACTAAAATAATGTAATAAAATAAAATTAAAAAAAACTAATGATGTACTATATGGTGGCTAACTGAACATAATAAAAAACAATATCTTCTCTACTTATTTTAGGGATACTACAAGAATCAAATAAAATAAGAAGTATGGAAAGAATCTGTTAATCATTAGGCACAGTACAAATATAAAGCATATATTTATTAATTTTTCTTACTCTTATTATACAAAGGGTACCTTGAAATCAGACAGGAAAAAATCCAGACTTACATGGACTACAAGCTCATTAAATTCTGACTCACTAAAAACTTAAATACCAGAAAAGACAGTGAATGAAAAGCATCATACCACTCAACAGACATTTTTTGTTAAGCCCTCACTCTATAGCAGACCCTATGGGGCTAGGTGCTTAGTTACACATGTCTAAGTTCTGAAAGGACAGGCACTTTGGCTCACTGCTCCATCCTCAGCACCTAGCGCAGCAACTGAAAGAGAGAGGGGAGCACTTGACATTTGCAGAATGAATGAATGAGACATGGTCCCTGTCACTGAAGAGTTTAGAGTGCAGTATGGAGACTCAGCACATGACAAGTGCAGAAATTACCATTGCTGATTTGGAAAAAAGTTCATATAGTCAGGGCAAAGGAGGGAGTGATCAATTCAATTTGGACTGGGTTAAGTGAGTGGGGGTGGATAGAAAGTCAGAAAGCCTTTGGACAGGAAGTGAACTTGGACTGAGCCTTCATTGCATAAACTCAATGAGTCTAACTCTCCTTTAGCCGTAAGGTATTTGGAGTGAGATACATGATACCACATGAGTTATGGGTTGTAGAATGGGGTGTAGTAAGGGAGAGACTGTGTTTATGTCATCTTTGCTATGCATAATCCTACTGAGCAGAATCGATATGCCTTACATGGCCTCATTTACATAGAAGGGAAAGTTTAAAAAAACAAAGCAAGAGGTAGTCACAGAGGAAGAAAGGATATTGGCAGCTTCCACAAAGGTCCAGCAACATAACAGTCATTATTGATCCTGATGTCCACTAAAGCTGTTGATGACAGTAAATATTATTTCAATAATAAACTTCATGTGATGAAAACATTAAGCTCACATGTGGAGAAACCCTCAGATACAGGCAAGAGATTTGCTGTAGTCAGTTCTAGCATATTCACTAGGTGTCATTAAATGGTCCAAGTCAGAGAACTCACTGCCTCTAAAAGCTAAGTGTTAATGACTACCCAAGATACACATCATCCTAAAGCTGTGGTCCCAAGAATCACTCTACTATACAAGAAAGGGGAATAATTAACAACCCCAATTTATATTGCTTCCAGACTGCAAGGCTAAGGAATTATTTCAATGGCAAGTTTGATTGCAACCTACATAAACTCGTCAGTAAAACAGTCTACAGTTTTGCACCATTAAAACTGAGTGTAACTTGCCAGAAAAATCTACAAATGACCTAACAGTAAATTCAGACATAAATATAAAACGAGTTTCACTACATACTTATTTATATCAGTTCAGCCAAGTCATGTCTAATTTATGGATTCTATTTAGTAGAAAGAAATTGTTGTGATGGAGGAAAGTGGTAATTAAATATAATCTCCTAATATCATCAGATTTCTTTCTCAACAGCAAAATCAAGGCTAACAGAATAAAGGTGAAACAGGCTCATCATCTTTAGTGACGGGACTATGTATCTTTAAAGTGCCTTATCAAGTTGGTCTGCTTATAACATTTCATTTTCATTCAGAATAAACACGCAGGTATAGGAAACAACACAGTATAAACCATCAGTTCTAAAAATACTTTTTGGTCTCAGGATCCCTTTTCCATATCAATATTTAATATATGAGAAATTAAAATTATAAGAAAATTTAAATTTATAATAATTAAACCCATCATAGGTTAATATAAACAATACACTTTTATGAAAAGTAAAGAGGTTCTCTAAAAAACCAGGACAACGCAGAGTGGCATCATTTTATATTTTTAAAAAATCTTAAAGGTTTGCTTAATACAGTTGGATTGTCGTATCTGTTTCTGTATTCAATCTGTTGCAGTATGTTGTTTGGCTTGAAATATATAAAATCCAGCTTTACACAGATATGGAAGTAGAAAAGGGGTAACTGGATATTATTCTGTAATACTATACAAAAACTTGACAAATGATAATTTTTTTAAAGGTTAGCTACAGTGTGGAATCTGAGACTGTATTAATAAACTTTCTCTACTCTGTTACATTAAAATACATTGGTCTAGCTTGCACTTTGAATGGATCTCTTACCTATTCATCTGCAACATCATCCACTGGTTATTTGGAAAATAGCATTCACTGAGTGTGCAGATCTTCCAAATGTTGACACATTTCATGATACAATATGAAAACCTCACCACCACTCTCATCAGAAAAAAAAGTATTGGGAAGTCAAGCTTACAGTCACACTGATGAATACAAGTTTCCCCAAATTCTAAGTTTTCCTTGAAAACTTGAATTGGCAACAAATACTATTTTTCTTAAAATGATAGGTTCATTTATTCATGTTTTTCACTCATTCATGTTTTAATTGAAGTATAATTGACATACACTATCCTATTAGTTTCAGGTGTATATCATAGTTATTCATTATTTTTATCATTACAAAATGATCCCCATGGTAGGTCTAGTTATCATCTGTCACCATACGAAGTTTTTACAATATTATTAACTATATTTCCTATACTGTAAATTATATCCCCATGACTTATTTATAACTGGAAGTTCATACCTCTTAATCCCCTTCACCTATTCTGCCTGCTCTCCAATGCCTCCCCCTCTGGAAACCAACAATTTGTTTCCTCTATGAGTCTGTTTCTGTTTTGTCTTGTTCGTTTATTTTGTTTTTTAGATTCCACATGTAAGCAAAATCACACAGTATTTATCTTTGTCTGACTTACTGCACTTAGCATAATATCCCCCCGGTCCATTCATGTTGTCATAAATGGCAAGATTTCATTCTTTTCTTATGGCTGAGTAATATTCCAGTGTCTGTGTGTGTGTGTGTGTATGTGTGTGTGTGAGATGCATGATTTGCATATATCTTCTCTCATTCAGTAGGTTGCCTTTTTATTTTATTGATGGTTTCCTTCACTGTGCCAAAGCTTTTCAGTTTGATATAATCCCATTTGTTTATTTTAGCTTTATATATATTATACATAGCCAATATGAGGGGTTTGAGGTGAGATATCTCATTGTGGTTTTGATCTGCATTTCCCTGATGGTGAGTGGTGTGCCTGTTGGCCATCTCTATATCTTCTTTGGAAAAATGTCTACTCAAGTCCTTTGCCCATTTTTTAATCAGGTTGTTTGTTTTTTTAATATTAAATGGTGTGAGTTCTTTATACATTTTGGATATTAACCCTTTATTGGAAGAATGATTTGTAATTATCTTCTCCCATTCAGTAGGTTGCCTTTTCGTTCTGTTGATGGTTTCCTTCGCTGTCCAAAAGCTTTTCAGTTTGATGTAATCCCATTTGTTTATTTTAGCTTTTGTTGCCCTTGCCTGTCACTCATTCGTTTTTGATAAAATCTCTCCATCCACTCAAGTCTGGATAAACGGTTTTTCTGTCAGTCATTCTTTCAAGTAAAAAATGTGTTCCATAAAAAAAACAAAACAACAACAACAAAAAAAAAAAACCAGCCACTCAGCTCACAACTGATACAATTGCACAAGTGCTTTTCTTTTGAGACAACCACAGTACCTCGGTTGGCGTGCAGCAGAGGTGATGTACACATACCACCCGTTTGGTCACACAGAATATTAAAAAGACATGTACTCAAGGACCGAGTTTCCATAAAACTAATGTTTCTTATTGCTTCATTGAGGATGTTCTTAAGTGAAATTGGCTTTCCCCCCCTTTTAACTGCAAGTTTATAGCAGTGAAAAATGTAATGACTGCTAGTACAGCTTGGTGCTGCCGCCCAGATTCATGCAAAGGCACCGGCAGCTTTGCTCGCCATTGCTTTTTCACTGTGAGTGCAAACATCAGCGCAGTAAAAACAAGACAAACCTCACCACCACCACCCGAAACATGAATAACACCCTAGTATCATTAGGAAAGTAATTTTGACATCATGCATTCCCTAAAAGGAGCTCAGGGACCGTAGGGGGTCCACAGATCAGACTTTGAGAAGGAAACACAGTACTGAAGTCATTAGGATTTAAGTTCTGTCTCTGAGACTTACTAGCTGTATGCTCTGGGGCACGGTACTTAACCCCTCCGGGCTTAGTTTGCTCACTTAACAAAATGAAGATTTAGAAATAACTCCATTTCATAGACCTGCTGTGAAGATCACAGGAGATGAGAAACAGGTAGCAGAGGACTCAGTTGGTGTTCATAAAATGTTATTTTTAACTCTCTTTCCCCTACATAAAATAGAGATGATTTCATTTTTGCATCTATGCTAAATGCAAGAGAGGTTAAATGACTGAAGATCAGAAGCACGAAGGATAAATGGGGAAATTACTATAAGAATGACATATAAATAACAGATCTAATCTGTTCTGAAACAGAGAGATTTTAAAATGCTTTGGACAAATGTTTATTTTCTCCACCAGTGAACATTTGTAAAGTGTCTCACTGCGAAAGTGATGGTAAATATTCATCCCGAACCATGTATTATTGTACTTTGGACACTACTGACACCTTCCCCAAGACTTTCAAGAACATCTTTAAGAATTCATTTGGTTTTTTTTTCTTTGTTCTCTGCTATACACAAGGTTGCACTAAACATTATCTCTGTGATTTTTTAGTTTTCCCTACTCCAGCTGCTGGATCCCATCTGGTGTCCTTTAGCTAGGACACCTGTTTCAGGAATGAGACAATTAAAGTGATGAGCCAGTTCCTTGTAGAAAATAAAAATTTCCCATTTCCTTAGGAATGTTAGTAGGAGAGAGAGAAAAAAAATGTTTAATAAAGCACAACTACACATCTAATTACCAGATGTCAAGTATTTAACCAGAACAGATATTCTAATTGCTGTATCTTGTTTTGCTCCACTGAGACACTGTATTAGTTATCTATTGCTGCATAACAAAATTACCACAGGCTTAGTAAACTTAAAATAACACACATTTGTTATCTCACAGTTCTCTGACTCAGGAGTCCAGGCACAGGGTATTCTGAAAAGCTGTAAACCCTGATTACAGTTTGGAGGTTCAGAGGGAAGGATCTGCTTTCCTGTTCCCGTAGTCATTGGCAGTATTCGGTTCCTTGCAGTTGCAGGATTGAGAGCTTCCATTTTTTGCTGGCTGTCAGTGGAGACTGCCCTCAGCTCCTCAAGACTACCTGCAGTTCTTTGCCACATGGGGATCCTCAACATGGCTACTTGGTTCCTCATGGCCAGCAAGGGAGAGACTCCAGCAAGATGGGCGCTATAATCTTATATAACATAATCACATCCATATGGCCATGTATATCCTGTCACTTTTGCCATATCCTATTGGTTAGAAGCAAGTCACAAGTCCTTCCCACATTTAAGGGGAAAGGATCACACAAAGGCATGAACACCAGGAACCAGGGATCATGGGGACCACGTTAAGAGCACGTGTACCACAGATATATTGGAACATGCAACATGGCTAGTGGGAATAGAAAGAAGTTGAGAAGAGCCACAATTAGGGTGAGAATTAATCATGAACTTGACAGTTATGGGGAAAGAGGTTATGGGCCTATTATCGATATAAATTTATATCCATAGAGATGCAACACATCCAGATGGGAACTGAGATAGTACTGCTATATAAGAAGATCTGATTTGGTGGGTTGGATACAACTGTAAGAATTAACAGCCACTCACAATAAGTGGGTGACAATGCGGTGTAGCTCCAGAAAGCTGTCAGTTGGAACAGGATCCTAGCGAGCAGCTGGAATACGGAAAGAAGAACCTAGGCTCTAGGAGGAGGACTCATAAGAGATAGACCCAATGTCTGGGCTCTAGCTGAGAAGGCAGAAGCCTGAAGCAAGCTCTAGTTCTGGGAACTAGAAAGCTAATTTGGAAACAAAAGCCCAGTCACAAAGGACCAGGTGAACAAGAATACAGTAAAGATCCAGTTACAGAGTTCAGGGAACTTGTGAGTATCTGGGCATACCACAGTTTAGAGCAGCAAAACTAATTCTAGATTCTGTTGGCTACTAACCCAGAACCACCTTTGCTCCAGTGACTCACTTGGCCAGGGACTAAGGTAAGGCTGAACTCTAAAGTATGGATAATTGGGAGCTAAGCAAGAGAAGACCAGTTCTGATAGTTTGCCATTCTATAGGACACTGGGTAGAGTCTAAATCCATAGTATGGTATGAATGCCCAAATCCAGCCTCAGTCCGCCCATCTAGTCTTGTCTCCTCCATGATGACACTCCTTAGAGTGAAACCACTAGAATGGCCTGCCATGTCCTGAACGTGGCTTGAACTTGCATGCCTCTGAGTCTTATCTTTGTTTACTCTCCACCCCCCAGAGGGCCTCTCTCCTCCATCTCCATCTGGGGAATTCTTACTTACCCTTCAGGACCTAGTTCAAATGCTACTTTCTCTGTGAAATGAGCCCACTGTCCGGATCACTACTGTAGCATTTACCAAGGTATGATTGTTTGCTCTGTGTATCTTCCTCCTAATAGACTAGGGGTATGAGAAGGAAAAGGCGATATATATCTACCCATGCAACTCTGTATCTTTCACACCCGGAATGGTGGCTGGCATCTCATAGTTACTCAATAAAAGTTACTGAAACAACAAACCCAGGAAGCAATTAAATCATGCTTTATTGATCTTGTGTTAGGAGCCTAATTCTGTTCCCCCCACCCTCACCAACACCCCGTCATCCTGCTGCTGCTACACACCTACTTCTTGCAATATTGATGGCAGCTCTATGTGTATGCCTGGGTTCACATAACTGCTGCTCTTTAATGAGCATTAATGCAGTTGAAGCCTGACATCGTGGGCTGAAAAAACAGCACTAAATCTTTTATGGACAAACTGCAAATCTGCATGCAGTCAGACATTTCCCCTGTTGACCCTGAGCTCTGATCACCAGATGTGAGAAGTAAAGCAGAACACAACACCCACATGTTTTCAAAAGACAGAAAATCCCAAGTGTAGTTCACAACTGCCACTGTGGGTAACCCAGAAAATCCACATGACCTGAAGGTGATTTTAAGTCCCTCTCCCTTTGCTGACAAGAAAAACATAAGCCTTGGCACTTGGTATCTTTAGCGTATGAAGCTACAGTTAAAGTATTTCCTCTTCAGAATTCATTCTGCATGTGAGAATGGCTTCCTTCTGCCCTTGCATGTGAGATTTTAATGACTAAACCTAATGTACAAGGGCAAAGTTGGATCACAGACACAGCAATGACTATTTCTGAGGCTGGCTATTGAGTTCAGCACTACAAATGTTCTGAAGCTATGTACCTTCACTTGGACAAGAGAGGAAAGGGCTATTCATCATCCTCAGACATACATAGCAGTGTCAGTTAATTCTTTTCTGTAGTGAAAGATATTAAGTTGAAATGAATCCTTCAAATCTGATTGTTAATGTACAAGATGACCCCTACCGGGAGTGGCTAGAAACAAGGTCTCAGCTAATCTGCATGATCCTTTTTTGGCCTCTTAATATGGATATTAAACCCTGGAAATGGATAAGAATTATGCACACATCTTTTCATTTTATTTTAAAATATGCATAGATCCAGGTTTTAAAATGGCCCTTTGGCCTACGACAATAAAGAACTCCATTCATAATGAGGAACAAGCATTAGATATGCTGACCAAAAAAAAAAGAACTAATTTGCTTAATATGTCCTTAGAGTAGGACTGGTAGAGAGAACATGTCCAAGAACTGGAAGGCCCTTCTGTCAAGATGCTCTCAGCACAACACTGAACACAGCAGGTGCATTCCATGGGGAGAGCTGGCCAGAGCCAGCATCTCCTGTGCCATCATGTGTATCTGCTTGCTCTTCGGTCCTTCCTTCTTTCCATTCCACAGATATTCATTAAGGGCTTACTCAATGCTATTACTACAATAGACTCTTTCCTCCAAAAACAGAATTTACATAGTAGCATAAGTAAGAAATTAAGGATGTAAAAAAGGAAGTTTTAAACCACATTAGGTGAAGCCAACAAAATCCCTTTGGAAAGCATACTTGGCTTACTTCTCCAAAAAAAAATTGAAATTGAGAAAATATTTATTTCCACTGTTCATTGTTAAAAGTTTAAGGAAAGCTATTATAATGATTTTGGCTTTTATAATCCATTTCCATGAGCTTCAAACATCTGTGCATTAGAACTTAATTATGTGAACTGGATTTGATCTCTTTTTACCTCTCTACAGTTGGCCACAGCAGTGGAACTTCCTGAATGATTAGAGCTTGAACTTCCCAAAGAGATTTATTTGAAAAGGTCTCACTGTTAAATGGCAAGAGGTATTTTATAGAAAACAAATACAATTAAACAAGTGGCTAATTTTAAGATTTAATGTGTACATGATATCTATGTGAATAAACATTTTACCACTATATTAGAAAAATGTAAAAGGAAAAGGAATGGCTTTCTAAATTAATGCAGTAAAGTGTACAAGAATGTTACATAAACTAATATTAGGAAGAAATAAAAATTCACCAAAATCCTGATATTAAACCTACTCTTTTACATGGCCTTTGGCATTTGTGGTCAAATCCCATCAGACTGACTAATATTTATACAGATACTAATATTTTATAAGACACTTTACATGTTATTTCTTTCAATCCTCTATAGCAGTGGTTCTCAACAAGGTTCCTGTAGACTACATCTGGCAAGTCTAAAAACATGTTTGGTTGTCAGCTGGGGTGGGGGTGGGGGTTGCTACTAGCAACTAGCGGGTAGAGGTCAAGGGTGCTACTAAACATCCTATAAAGCCCAGGAAAGCCTCCACCACAAAGAATGATCCAGCCCCATATATCAATGCCGAGGGGGAGAAGTCCTCCACTAAGCAGTGCTTCTTTAGTATGCACATGCATCCCGGGAGGTTAAAATGCAATGTTTGGGGCAGGACCAGGGATTCTGCATCTCTCACCAGCTCCCAGGTGATACTGATGATGCTGATCAAGGGTCTATACCACATGTAGTATTCAGTGTGCCTGTCTCATGCAGTCCTTCTCAAGAATCTGGTCTCAAAGCCCCAGTGAGTAGGCTACATGACCCCACCCTTCCAGCCATGGCTCATTATACCTTGATGAACCCCAGAACTCAGCTGAGCCAGTCAGTTGACCTCTTCTGAGAATCTGTCATTAGGCATCAGGGACTATAGAGGGTTTTTGCTGAAAACTAGAAGCCAGCAATCAATTCCGGAACTAGAAACTGATGTAGGGCTAGTTCAAGAACACACAGTTCGGGATGGCTGTGTACCTGGCCAATGTGCAAAGACAAACAGAAGGTTCTAAACTAGGGAGGAAGGGAGAGACTGAAAAGGAAGGAAGGAGGGAAGGAGGGAGGGAATTCCTGATGAGAGACAAATATGAGAGTGGTTCTAGTCCCTCCTGAGCTTCAGCTGAACTTTCTGCCCCCGAATTCATTAGAATTCATTAGATACCTCTCAATCTCTCTCTCCCTCCCTCCCTCTCTCTCTCTCTCTACATATATATATAATGTGATTACATTCCCTTTTTTGCTTAAACTAGTTTAAGGAGGTTTCTTTGCTTAAAATTATTGATTCCTGACTAAAACATGTTCACAATCTTTGTCCTCAATCTTGCAATGTGTAACTATGGCTCAGAGGTTAACAAATTTACCCAATGTTAGTAAGAATCAGTAAATGGCAAAGCACAAAATCTTTACTCCCAAACCCCATGCTCATTAAACTACACAGTCTGCCCATTGATGATCCCATAATAAACCTTACAGTTATGCCATATCTCAGAGAAAAACAAGAGTTCCTCAAATTTTCATTCCATGATCCCAAGTTACTCATTCTTGCTCCTGCTGGGGGAAATGTCTCCAATCAACTCTTCAAATTGAGATAAACTAACTTTTCTACCATGGATGAACAATAACACATATATTAAAAGGAAGTATAATGATCTGAAGAAGGGTAGAATTGCACGGGTAATTCAAAATAGCATACAATTTATTTACTGAGGTAACTGACATAAAATAAATAGCATATATTTGAAATAAGTGTACAATTTGATAAGCTTTGACATATGCATACATCAGGATAGGCAACATGGTGAACATATCCCATATTCCCCAAAAGCTTCCTCCTGCCCCTTCGTAATCCCTACTCTTTGACCCTCCCCTACCTGCCTCCATTCCCAGGCAACTACTGATTTGCTTTCTGTGCCTAAAGATTAGCTTGCATTTTCTAGACTCATACAAATGGAGTCATAGAGTATGTACTCTTTGGTGGCAGGGAGAGGTTTCTTCACTCAACATAACTGTTTTGACATTCATCTGTGTTGTTGCACATATCGATAGTTTGTTCCTTTTTATTAGTGAGAAGCATTCCATTGTTTGGATATAACCACAATTTGTTTATCCATTCGCCTGTTGATGGACATTGGTTTTTTTTTCCAGTTTTTTGGTTATTAAATATAAAGCTCTTATGAATGCTCATGTACAAGTCTTTGGGCATATGCTTTCTTTTCTCTAGGGTAAACACGTAGGAGTGAAATGGCTGGGTAGTACAGTAAGTGTTTAAATTTTTAGGAAACTGCCAAGCTGTTTTCCAAAGTGGTAATACAATTTTACATTCTCAGCAGCAGTGTATGGGTTCTTCCAGTTCTTCCAGTTCTTCCACATCTTTAGCAAAAACTTTACATATCATTCTAACAGGTATGTAGGGTTGTTCATTGTGGTTTAAATTTGCATTTCCTTGAAGACTACTGGTATCAAGCATCTTTTTATATTGTTTTTGCCATTCTTCACCATTCTTCAATCAAATGTCTATTCACCTCTTTTTCCAATTTTTATTTATTTTTTTAATTTTTAAAGATTTTTATTTATTTATTTCAGAGAGATAGAGCACGAGCTGGGGAGAGGAGGGGCAGAGGGAGAGGGACAAGCAGACACCACACCAAGTGGGGAGCCTGACACGGGCCTCAATCCCAGGACCCCAAGATCACGACCTGAGCCAAAGTCAGACACTTAACTGACTGAGCCACCCAGGTGCCCCTCTTTTTCCAATTTTTAAATTGTGTTTCTTTTTATCCTCTCAAGTGTCTTTCAAAGAGCATAAGTTTTTATTTGATGAAGTCCAATTTATCAATTCTATTTCTATTGTAAATACAGGGCTATCTAGGTCATCTATTTATTCTTGGGTGAGTTTTGGCAATTTTTATCTTTCAAGGAATTGGTCCAATCCACCTAAGTTGTCAGATTTTTTGGCATAAATTGGCATAAATCATAATATTCCCTTATTATCTTTTTAATATTTGTACCAATATTCATTATTTCATTCCTGATGTTGGTAATTTGTGTTTTTTCTGTTTTTTCCTATCAGTCTGGCCAGATTTATAAGTTTAATGATTTTCTCAAAGTTAATTGCTGTCCTGGATTTTTCCCCTTTTCCTATTTCATTAATTTCTGCTCTGATCTTTATTATTTCCTTTCTTCTGTTTACTTTGGGCTTAATTTACCTTCCTTTTGTAGTTTCTTAAGGTAGAAGCTGAAGTCATTGATTTAAGAGCCTTCTCCTTTTACAATATAGCCACTTAATGCTATGAATGTCCCCCAAGTGCTACTTTTCAGCATTCTGCAAAATTTGGTATATTTTCATTCAGTTAAAAATACTAATTTCCATTTTTAATTCTTTTTTTAAAAAAAAATTTATTTATTTATTTGACAGAGAGAGAGAGCACAAGCAGGGGGAGCGGCAGGCAGAGGGAGAGGGAGAAGCAGGTTTCCCGAGAAGCAGGGAACTCGATGCAGGGCTCGATCCCAGGACCCTGGGATCATGACCTGAGCCGAAGGCAGTTGCTCAACCAACTGAGCCACCCAGGCCCCCTTGAATTCTTTAATTCGTATCAGAAAGGCTCAATGACCGGCTCAGGAACATAAAGTGAAGAAGCAGAAAAGTTGGAATTTGAATCCAAATCTACTCAATTCCAAAGCCCATGGTCTCCATCATCACTATGTAGTTACCCAACATGGCAAACTGTTTCACACCTCATACGTGGGGCTATTTCTGCTAAAACACCCTTCCTTCACCTAACTTCTACTTGGCTTTTAAACTCACTTCAAGCATTATCTATTTAGGAATAAGAGTGAAATAAAATTTTTTAAAATAAATAAAGCGAATGAATGCTGTTCATTCAATAATGAATGCTGTTCATTACTGAAGGTTTACTAAATTCCTAGTAATACACACAGCTATCTCATTTAATCCTCACAGCAAACCTGTATGATCAATAGGATAATTTCCATTTTAATGGTCAGAAAATGTCCAAGGTCATAAGTCAGGAATACGTGAGACTTAAACCATCTTCTAGCTGCAGTTCCTACTGGGTAGTTTAAGTAGGTCTCGGAGCAGGTGCCTAACCAAAGACATGCATCAGAAGTCCCTAAAAAGCTTTTCAAAAATATACATGCTCAAACCAATTGCTTCACTATACACTAACAATGAACAATCTGAAAAGAAAATCAAGAAAACAATTCCATTTACAATAGCATAAAAAAATAAAAATAATAACTAAAAATGATAAACATAAACTGAATAAATAAATTTAACCAAGAAAACAAAAGACTAATACACTGAAAACCACAAAGTATGGCTGTAGGAAATTAAAGAAGACAAAAATAAATGGAAGGACATCCCATGTTCGTGGATGAGAAGACCTGATATTTTTAAGATGACAATACTACTCAAAATGATCTGCAGATTCAATCCAATTCCTATAAAACTTCAATGGCATTTTTTGCAGCAAAAAAATCCATTCTAAAATTCATATGGAATCTCAAGGGACACTAAATAGCCAAAATAATCTTGAGAAAAGAAAAATAAAATTGGAAGACTCATACTTCCTAATTTCAAAACTTACTAGAATGATAGAGTAATCAAAAACAGGGTGGTACTAGCATAAAGACAGATATATAGACCAAAGGAAAAGAACAGCCCCAAAGCAAACTCTCACATATATGATCAATAGATTTTCCATCAGAGTGCCCAAACCATTCAATGGGGCAGATGATAGTCTTTTGAACAAACAGTCTACAAAACTGGATATGCACATGCAAAGGAAAAAATTTAGACCCTTACATTACACCATATTCAAAATTCACTCCAAATTGATCAAAGACCTAAATCAAAGAGCTAAAACTATGAAACTCTTAGAAGAAAACATATGGGAAAATCTTCATGGCCTTGGATTTGGCAATGGTTTCTTAAATATGACACCAAAAGTACAAGCAACAAACTGAAAAACTGAAACTCATCAAAATTAAAAACTTTAGGGCGCCTGGGTGGCTCAGTCGTTAAGCGTCTGCCTTCGGCTCAGGTCATGATCCCAGGGTCCTGGGATCGAGTCCCACATCGGGCTCCCTCCTCGGCGGGAGGCCTGCTCTCCCTCTCCCACTCCCGCTGCTTGTGTTCCTGCTCTCGCTATCTCTGTCTCTGTCAAATAAATAAATAAAATCTTTAAAAAAAAAAAATTAAAAACTATATATAAAGAACACTATCAAGGGAGTGAAAAGACAATGCAAAGAATGGGAGAGAATATTTGCAAATAATATACCTAATAATGGGGGTGGGGCGCGCCTGGGTGACTCAGTCGGTTAAGCATCTCCCTTTGGCTCAGGTCATGATCCTGGGGTCCTGGGGTTGAGCCCTGAGTCAGCGGGGAGCCTGCTTCTCCCTCTCCCTCCGTCCTTCTCCTCACCCCCCACCCCCACTTGTGCTTGCTCATTCTCTCTCTCATGCTCTCTCAAATAAGTAAATAATCCTTTAAAATTTTTTTTAAATATACCTCATAAGGGATTAACATCCAGAATATACAAAGAATTTCTGCAATTCAACAACAAAAAAACAAACAACTCAAATCAAAAAGCAGGCAAAGGACTTGAATAGACATTTCTCCAAAGAAGCTATACAAATGGCCAACAAGTACCTGAAAAGATATTCAACATCACTAATCAAAAATGCAAATCCAAATCACAATGAGGGGCACCTGGATGGCTCGGTTGAAGGAGCATTTGACTCTTGATCTCGGGGTTGTGAGTTTGAGCTCCACGTTGGGTGTAGAGATTGCTTAATAAATAAATTTTTTTAAAAAATCACCATGAGATACCACTTCACACCCATTAGGATGCTATTATATGTTTAAAAAAAAAAAAAAGAAAAGAACAAGGTTTTGGTCAGGACATGGAGAAACTGGAACCCTTATGCACTGCTGGTGGTAATATAAACAATGCAGCAGCTGTGGAAAACAGTATGGTGAGTCCTCAAAAAATTAAACACAGGGCTACCATATGACCAGCAATTTCATTTCAGGGTATTTCCCCAAAAGAGTTGAAAGAAGGAACCCAAACAGATAGTTGTATAGCCATGTTCATAGCAGCATTATTTACAACAGCCAAAAGGTAGATGCAACCCAAGTGTCCATTACAGATGAATGGATAAACAAAACATGGTATATACCCAAAATAAAATATTATTCAGATTTAAAAAGGAAGGCAATTCTGTTACATGCAATTACATAGATGAATCTTGAAGACATTATGCTATGTGAAATAAGCCAGACACAAAGGACAAATACATGTTTCCTTTATAAGAGATACCTAGAGCAGTCATATTCATAGAAAAAGAAAGCAGACTGGTGGTCATCTGGTGCTGGGAGGGTGGTGGGGAGGAGAAGGAGAAGTTAGTGTTTAAAGGGTACATAGTTTAAGTTGGCAAGAAGAAAAAGTTCTGGAGATGGATGGTGATGATGATTGCACAATCATGTCAGTGAACTTAATGCCACTGACCTGTGCACCTAAAAATGGTTAAAATAGTAAACTTTGTTATGTTTTACCAAAATAAAAAATAAAAAATCACACATGCTCAGACTACACCCCAGATCTGACAAGAGTCACTCTAAGACAGTGAAGATCACTTTCCTGGTAGGAATTATGTTTAAATTTTTATTTAAATCAACAAATGGAATAAAAATATTTTCCAGATCATTTAAAAATAAAAACACCCCACAATAAGATAATAAAGTTAGTTTCAAAGCAAAAGATAGCTAATCTTGTATCTCTTGAATAGGTTATCTACTGCCTTTAAAAATCACACAAAAAACAAATAAGCCCTCTATTCTGCTTTAAAATACAAACTAAAAGGCACCTGGGTGGTCAGTCCGTGAAGCGTCTGCCTTAGGCTCAGATCATGATCTCAGGGTCCTGAGATCGAGTCCCACATCGGGCTCCCTGTTCAGAGGGGAGTCTGCTTCTCCCTCTCCCTCTATCCCTCCCCCCTGGCTCATGCTCTCTCTCGCGCGCTCTCTCTCTCAAATAAATAAATAAAATCTTAAAAAAATAAAATAAAATACAAACTAAAAAACTAAGTTAAGCAAGGTAAAATAAGGGGAGATCAAGTGGATCAAGAAGATAATTAACTTTGACAGCTTCAATAATGAATAATCAACATTCCCAGCAAAGGCCAACTCTAAAACTATTCCATTCAACCTGGTAGCCCGATTGTAGACAAATAAAATATGGAACCAACTAGCTCATTTGAATACTCCAGATTCAACCAATTCATTATTTTCTTATTCCCCTAAACATTTATTTGAGATTGTATAATTAAAGTCAAGGGGTCCTCAAAACAATGTTCGAGGTTAGTAAGGTGGAGGGCAAAAAGCAGGTCCCTAAGTGCTGCTAGTCATGAAAGCTTGTTCCCCACCGGCCCCTTCCCTTCTGCAGGCGTAAGAATCAGGAGTGAAGAATGATCACCCACGGTGGAGAGCAGTAACTCTCAAGTCTCACTCTGAGCTCTCTGGGTTAGACACTGCATAACTTCTCAAAAATTTCCTCTTCTACCAGATACACATGATGATGTTTTCCGTTTTCAATGAGAGGATTTTGAGAATTACAGTTCTAGAAAACATTCTGAGATGTTTAATTAAAAAAAAAATCTTAAAAAGGGCAAAATTCTATTGCTAATGACTACCTCATGATGTGGTAATAAATAGGCTACACACACAGTGTGTCTGGGCTCCAGACGGAAGAGTCCAATAGTGGGAACCTGCTCTCCAGCCTGGTCACCAGCTGACAGACACCAGTTGGAAATTAAAGAATGGAAAAAGCCATGGTGGCAGTAGCCTGCATCCTCCAACGGCCGACCGACTGGCGTCACTTCTGTGAAAAGTCACAGATCCTGACAAAGAAAAATGCAGGCTCTTTTTCTACTTGCCATGGTCACATCAGCCCAAGTGGCAGTGTGATGTACAAGAGAGACAGCCAAAGACTGAAAGCAAATATCCCTGGCCCCGGAAAGGCCCTTTCCAGCTGAGCCGAGGCAGACTTCCTTGGGGCTGAGCAGCAGAGGCATGGAGCTCTGCTGGCTGTAAAAGGCTTATTGATCCTGCTGAAGCTTTCTGCACGTTATTAAATCTAACTCAAGAGATCCAGACAAGACTTATTACAATCCATTCCCAGGTGAATGCAACAGAAGACTGCACCTTCACATCAGGGCGAAGTTCTTTGTCTTTTCATGGCCTAGAAAAGAAAACAATCTTCTTATCCTCAAGTGAGACCTGGATATCACAGGAGTCTTCAAAGGAGATTCCTCCAGAGCATCTCCTTCACGTGCCATGACAGAGTCACCCGTGGGCTTTTCTTGTATTACACTAATATTTGGGGACACAGACAAAGACAAGGAGGGGTTTAGCAGAAATGGGACATTTTCCCTTGGAAGTATACCCTATCGTGCCAGCTGGGAAGGGTCTGAACATTAAGAGTGAGTTGAACCCAAATTTTATGGGCAGGAAAAGTTTCCCAGAACTGTAAACTATTGAGCTCTCATTCATTCCAATCCCAGGATTCTAATCCTCCTCAGCCAAGAGGAGTGACCTAATAGGAAGTCTAACCTCATTACTCATTTTTTGTGTGAGTTTCAGGCAAAAAAGTGTTTAAGTAAGAGAGACGTGTATGACTACATGGGAAGCTTGTACTGGTAAAATATGTTTCAAGTATTTTACAGGTATGAACGATAATAAATATTAGTACATAACATTGCTGAACCCTATCCTTGCGTTTATTTAGGTAGGTATGTTCTAAAGTTAGTATCTCTAGCTTTTCTTTCAAACCTGTTCATGCACCAATGCAGACTACAGAATCCAGCACATATATTATTGGCAGGAGAGGGGGGGTGGGCAAGAGCACGCACGGATGAATTAAGCATTGTCTCTGCACTTGAGGAACCAAATGTCCATAGAAGGAGGCAGATACGTGAAACAAATGCCCATATAACATGATAAGTGCTTTAATACAGAAGCTAAGGAAACTCAAAGAGAAAATCATAGTATCTGAGTCTGGGTTTTGAACACAAGGCCAGAAAATGAGCCTAGAGTCCTATTTCTAATTTTTAATTCCAAATCCCTGCCGAGGTCAAAATGCACAGCTTGTATCTACAACTCTTCTAACTCCTAGAATCACAAGATAAACCCAATACAAGAGGGGCTGGTGTCTGTAGATCACAGCTGGGAACAGCTCGGAGTTCTGTTTGGTTTACAGGTCCTGTGGGGGGTCGTGGAATGTTAGCAGTTTACACATGGCTGATGGGGGAGAGGCTAAGCAAGAGCCTTCAGGAGCTCAGCTCTCACAGCCCGGGCATGGCCATTAGGAAACTCCATGAAAATAAATGTCTGGAAGGAAGATATTTGTTGTTCTAAGGAATATAAGAAGTCAACCATCAGGTCATTTACCCTTCTAATCATACATTAATTCCAGCTTTGATAATAGCAAAGAAACAATGAATAATGGTTTAACTTATTTATATGGAATTTAAAATATCAATCAATGGCTTGAAATTTTAAAGGAAGTTTTCTTTCTGATTTGGTACAACGCTTAGATATTTATTCCAGACTTATGTACCTACGGGCCACAGTAGTTCTCAGTAGTGCTGAGAAAGTATCCAGCAGGGAATTGGGAGCCATGGATAATTTTTTTAGGTGTGAACCTACAGCCATGTAAGTCAAGTATAAATTTTCTTACATCAGACAATCCAATGATGGGGAATGTTAGCCCACACACCCTTTTTTTTTTTTTTTAGATTTTATTTATTTATTTAACAGAGAGAGAGCGAGCGAGAGCAGGAACACAAGCAGAGGAGTGAGAGAGGGAGAAGCAGGCTTCCCGCGGAGCAGGGAGCCCGATGCGGGGCTCGATCCCAGGACCTGGGATCATGACCTGAGCCGAAGGCAGACGCTTAACGACTGAGTCACCCAGGCGCCCCCTTTTTTTTTTTTTTTTTTAAGATTTTTTTTATTTATTTACTTGACAGAGAGAAAGAGGGAGAGAGCAAGCACAAGCAGGGGGAGCAGCAGAGGAAGAGGGAGAAGCAGGCTCTCGGCTGAGCAGGGAGCCCGATGTGGGGCTTGATCCCAGGACCCTGGGATCATGACCTGAGCTGAAAGCAGCCGCTTAACCAAGTGAGCCACCCAGGCGCCCCTCACACACCCTTTTTAAGGGAAACTGCTTCTTCATCCCAGCCCCTGAGAACCACAGCTGGCCATGTTGAGTACCACAGTATCTCAACCACCCATCATAGCTGAGTGAATCGGCATTGGCATCTGACTGAAAGACAGCCAGTCAGTTGGATGACCAATGACGTGGTTTGTTGTCTGGAATGGGGGGGAAAAAAAAGAGTTCCAACCCATTGGATTAACACACTTTCAGGAATTTAAACTCATAAATATTAAGAGAATGAGGCAGTTAAGAGTGAAGCTAAAGCTGAAAAGGATACCTAAAAAGAGAGGCCTCGCAAGGCAGCTTTGGGGGCAGGGGCGCTCATGGCGAGGCCAGGTGATGAGAGAATAGCTCTCAGAGAGCAGCAGAGACCTCGAGAGAGACCCTAGTGGGCGCATGGGATAAAGCCAGCCAAAGCTGGTGGTCCTTAATGGAGTTTCTATTCCAGGGTATCCGAATCCTCATACTAAACTCCTGTTCTCTTAAGGTGCTTTTCACAGATCCCTGTTTTCTTGAAACTAAAAAAACTTGAGTATAATCTTCATTTTATAAATGAAGAAACCAAGACTCGGTGTAATTAAATAGTAATCAAATAGTCAACTGAGTGGTAGGGCTAAGACTGATTCCTACATGTGGCTTAGGATACAAAAGTAGTGTGAACACATACAATAATTTGACTAATGTATTTAGTCAGATTTATGCCTAAATGTTTTTTCTTTCTTTTATTTGGGGTTCCTTTGATGACATTATATTGTTTATGTAGTTTCTTAAAGTTTGTATCTAAGTTTTATTTATATTTCCTATACTGTATTATGAATATTAATAATATGATATTATTTAAGCATTAAAATTCTGGATTTTTTTCCAGTGATAATTGTGCAGAAAATCAAGTACCTTGGTGGAAAGAGTAATCTAAAGTGCTCCCAAGCAATTTATATTTGAGTTCTGGATATTTTTTCATACTTCACTGCTTTTAAATAGCACCACATATATCACATAATTATGCTCATAGTTTAATTATTTTAATTTTCCTTCATCATAAGAACATGTCTTTACACCTCAATGCCATGCACACATTTTTATTAATATACTATCTACACACTCTTCTAGAATATTGCCAAGTTATTTAACATGTGAATATTTGTCTATTATATAACTAGTGAAATAGTGAAAAATAAAATGATAATAAAAAAACAACCCAGGCGTTGATTCCCTAGTTGCACATATGTATTCCAACTATCCTTCAGACATTAAAAATTCACCAGAACTACATTACACCTCTCAAAGCCATGTATTGTATTTGTTACAAGAGCACAAGGAGCCATAACTAATGTGCATTCTACAGCCTAATACATCACTGGTTAGATGACAATGTAGGAATTTGCTAAAATTGTTAGGGAAAAGGGAATTCACCAGGACCCAAAACTCAACTTTCTATTATACTAGCCTCATCTTCTAACTTAAAGACCTTACAGAATTAGGGAGAGGCTGAGATCCCCTGAAGTATTTATCCATACCCAGTGAAACAAAGGGGTAAATAAAATCCTTGAACACTAAAAGGCATACTAGGAAGACACTGTATTTTACTTCTAAATTAGAGCTACAATGTTGAATTGTTCCAGTGGGGTTGAGAACTTACACATAATAAGCTCTTAAAATATGCTCACTGATAGGCAATCAGCCAATGATAAACTCCAACTTAAGCTGTGATCTTTTACTTTACCTTCAAGGAAAGGGCTAATTAATATGTATCACAAGTGCTTCTTCCCTGAGTCTTTTTTGATACACAGCCAAAAAACATTAGAAAAGGAAAGACTGAGATGATTAATCTAGCTAGTCCACTCATATGGCAGATGGGAAGTCAAACCCCAAAGAAGACTTTTCCATAGTCACAAAGGGTGTCATGTAAAAGCCACCACCAGTCCCCAGAATCACTTTCTCTTCGTCCAGACTTTACTGTTCCTCCAGTTATTCTCATGATATCTCATTGGTTTTTTATTTTTTCCATTCTAAAATAAGCAAGACCAAGAGTCCAGGGAAGGAAGCAACATTTGATATCTGGTCTACTGCCTTTACTCCCTATAGGAAAGAAGCTTCTCCCCCACAGAAACTCCATGGTAATCAGTGGCAAAGTCAGTGGTCTCTACATC
Source organism: Phoca vitulina (assembly GCF_004348235.1). Classification (NCBI taxonomy): domain Eukaryota; kingdom Metazoa; phylum Chordata; class Mammalia; order Carnivora; family Phocidae; genus Phoca; species Phoca vitulina. Next base: position 2,720,972 of record NW_022589785.1, read on the forward strand.
TCAGGGTTCTCCTTTCCATTAATAATCCCTTATATTTAAGGTGAAACACTGATTTAAATGAGGCTCTAACTAAAGTAAGGTAAGAGTGGCATTTAAATATGGGCTTTCAAGCTATAAAGGAAGACTAGCCCTATCAGATATGAAGAGACACCAAAAGTCTCTAGGATGAAACAATGTAGTCGTGGCACCTGGACAGACAAAGTGAACAATAGAACACAATACAAAGTCAGAATGGATAAGAGTACATAAGGAAATTTAGAATATAACAGTACAATCTCAAGGCGCTGACACAGAAGTGGACTTTTTAATAAATGTTGATGGGGAAAACGGAAAAGTTTTTGGAAAAAGATAAAATCAGATCCATACCTCAGACCATACACAAGAATAAACTCGAAATGGATCACAGATAAAAATGTAAAAGCCGAAACCTATGATTTTTCCATTGTTAATTTGGTTAAGCTTGGAACTACATTTCCTAGAATCCCCTTCCTTGTATGGCTTCAGGTTAGAGTAGGCCACAAAAGGAGCGTGGGAGAACTTTGGGAAGTGGAAATGAACCAGCAGCTCTTACTCTCAGAGAGCCTTCGTGGTCAGGGACGGGGGGTGAACAGATAGAGAGCTGCCTAGTAGAGTCCAGCGTGTAGTGTCTTCCTCCGCTGCTCCACATCCAGGTTTTCTTCCTAACCGCTGACCAACGGCAGTCCCAAGCCCATCCCCAGATGCCAGGAGTAGTGACAGAGAAGCAGCAGCTTCCCCACAGACCCCTCCATGAACTTCCCCTTCATGATCCCACTTCAGCAGCTGAACACACTCAGCTTCTGAGATTCCTTTGTAAGCTCCGGCTTGTCCACTGTGCCAGTGCTTGAGGAGGAAAGATTAGTGACTTTTCCGCTGATCCACCAAACCCCCCATCTGGACTTTCATTTCCTTAGCTACCCCCCCATTTGTGTAAGATCGAATTCCTATATTAAATCCTTTATCCCCTAACACTCACAGTGGATTTGCTTGCATGACTGATACAACTATTGGTCTTGGAAGTGGAGTTCTAAGGTAACAGAATGAAAAAGAATCTAGAATTGGTTCTTTTTTTTTTTTTTTTTTTTTAAGATTTTATTTATTTATTTGACAGAGAGAGAGAGTGAGAGAGGGAACACAAGCAGGGAGAGGGCCAGAAGGAGAGGGAGAAGCAGGGGGCTTCTGTGGGGCTCGATCCCAGGACCCTGGGATCATGACCTGAGCCAAAGGCAGACGCTTAATCAACTGAGCCACCCAGGTGCCTGGTTCTCTTTTCTGACTACACTTAAAGGTATTAGTGACCCTGTCACCAGGGTTAAAATGGGATATGCCAAATGTCCCCTGGGGGGTGGGGGGGGCAAAAGTGCCTCCAATTGAGAACAATGAAATGTTCCAGGCCAATAACTAGTCTCAAGTACTGTGAGGAGGAACCAACTAGTCTCAAGGGTGACCTGTGAGGAGGAACCAAACACCAGCAGAATTATGAGATTTTGTAGTTCATATCAACAGAAACACGAGGGCTGTATTTGAGAATTGATCTTAATGGTGCTACAGTGAAAGGAATATAATGAAGGACAAATTTATTCATAGCTCACTGAGCTCAAGCAACCGGAAGTGGCTCTAACAATTTGGACGATTGACTAAAACCTGAACTTCCATCTTTCCTTTGTTCCTTTTTCCCCTGAACCCTTTTATCCTGCCTTCTTCTGGATCAACTGAGCAGTTTTTAGGATTTTATTTTTCTCTTCTATTGGTTTATTAGTTCTCTCTCCTTCTCTGTCCTAACCCCCGTACCTCTCTCGCTCTTTCTCTCAGCAGATGCTCTTACAGCCCTCTTCAACTGGGATTCTATGACAGAATTAAGCCCTAATGCCCTAAGGTATCCACTATATATAATGATTTAACTCTTCTCCTATGCATCGTAGTAGAGTGGCACTAATTACATTCCACCCTTAGGAGAGTTGAAACAACAGTCACTCAGATCATTTTCTGTGTTCTGTAGTTGAGATGAGGAACTCCAGTTGAGAAAGGCTGCTAGGGTTTACAGTATGCATCTTTAACTTATTACCACCTACCTTCAGATAACAGTACACTGCTTCATGTATAATGTAAGAACTTTACAACAGCCTCGTGTCCTTTGAGCTATTATTGTAATATGTTTTACTTCAACATGTTATAAGCCCCACAACACATTACTATTATATCTGCTTTACACAGTAAATTATCTTTAAACAAATGGAAAATATGAGGGGAAACGGCATTTACATGTATCCACGTATTTGCATTTTAAGCTCTTTCCTTTGTGTAGACCCGACATTCTCTTTGGTATCATTTTCCTCTACCTGAAAAGCTTCTTTTAACGGTTACCTAGTGCACGTCTGCTGACAACAGTATTTACAGCTTTTGTTTGTCTGAAAATGTCTTTATTTTATCTTCACTTCTGAAGTATATTATTACTCCTTAAAGAAGTCTAAGGGTGACTGTTTTTTTCTTTTAACACTACAAAGATGTCATTCTATTGTTTTTTGGCTTGTATTGCTTCTGAGGAGAAGCCAGCAATCATTTCATCTTTGTTCCCCAGTATGTACTTCAGACATTCTCTTTATCATGTGTTCTCAACAGTTTGATTGTAGTGTGCCTCAGTGCGGGTTTACTTTATGTTCATCCTGCATGGACAGGGTTCATTGCGCTCCTTGATTGTATAATTTTCATATTATTAGGAAACTCCTTGGTCATTATTTCTTCAATATTTGTATGCCTTATTCCGGGAATTCAATTACACATGTGATAGAACACTTAAAATGTCCAAAGGACCACTGAGGCTCTATTCATTTTCCTTGGCCATTTTTCCTTTTCTTCAGTTGGATGGAGTCTATTGTTCTACCTTTAGGTTCTTTGATCTTTTCTTCAGCTGTGTCTAATCTGTTATTAAGCCCATCCAGTAATTTTTCATTTTTAATGTTGTATTCTCCCAATCTAGAAGTTTCATTTGGTTCTTTTTGATAGCTTCCATTTCTTTCTTCATTATATTAAACGTTCTCTTTTAAATCCTTGAATGTATTTATTGTTTTTTTATTTTTAAAGTGCAGTTGACATATTATATTAGTTTCAGGTGTATAACATAGTGATGTGACAGTTATACACATTATGAAATGCTCACTATGGTAAGTGTAGTTATCCTCTGTCACCATACAAAGTTATTACAATATTATTGACTATATTCCCTATGCTGTACTTTTCATCTCCATGACTTGTATATTTTATAACTGGAAGTTTATACTTCTTAAATCCTCTTCACCTATTCCTCCCATTTCCTCCATCCCATTCCCCTCTAGCAACCATCAATTTGAAATCCTTGAACATATTTATAATATCTGTTGTAAAGTACTTGTCAGTTAATTCCATCATGTGCATCACTTATTTGCAGATTAGTTTATTTCAAGACTTCTTTTCAAGTTTGTCAGGATGTGTCCAGCAACGCCTTTACCAGGGATGTTTAGTCCTACTCCTGGCCTTTTTAGGGTTTTACTAAATGCTGTGGGTGTCCAACAAGGTCTTTCCAGTCTGGCCCTGTGGTAGTTCTGATAGTTGATCGACACAGCTCCCAAGTAGTTGTTTTTGTCCCAGGAGTTATTTCTGTCTGGCTTCATGGAAACCAACCTTATGCAAATACAGCTTAGTACACATCCATAGACCCAGAAGATCCATATGTCCTCTTGATTTCTGAAAGTGTTTCTCTTTTCACCCCTTCCTGTTGCTGCTCCACAAATTCCAGATACTTCAGACTCTCAACAGACTATGATCTATTTTTCTTCCACTCAGTGAAACCATTGGGCGCCATTTGGGTTGCACTCCCTGCAGCACAACCTGTTAAGTGGCTCTAGGTAGAACTAGGGTAATTTAAGCCTCAGTTCTCTATTTCCTCTTTCTCAGGGACCACAGTCCTGCACTATTTGTTTAATGTCTGAAAACAGTTTTTTTCATGGGTATTGGCCAGAGTTATAGTTTTTTACAGTGGAAGGACTAATCCATTCCTAGTTATTCCATTATGACCAAAGGAGAATTTTTCTTTTTTTTCCTTGTTGTCTCTCCAATTTCCCATCTAACACAGTGCTGTCCAATAGAACCTTCTACAATGAAAGAAATATTCTATAATCTCTTCTGCTCAACATGGTAGCCAACAGCCACATGTGGCTATTGAGAAGTTAAAATGTGTCTAGTGACTTCCGATTTCAGCTTAAAAATGTAGAAAACTGGAAAGAGCATCACTCCATCCTAAAGCAAGAAAAAAACTGGACAAAGTACAAATCAGTGTCTTTTCATGAACTGATGGACAACAAAGGTCACAGGGCAGAGAACTAACCTAAAATGTAGAGACAGGTAACTTCAGAAACAGGACCTGAGCATTTGCTACCTGAGATGTATGCTGTCAAACACCATAAAGCCAATAAGAAAACTAAACTAAAAATTTTTAACAAACTGCTAAAGGCTTGGTATGGTCTAGCATAATAACATAAAGCCCCTGGAGAATATCAACATAGAGAGGTTATCATCCTTATGCAGGTTTCTCCTCCAGCAACTCAACCAGGTTCTCACAGGGAAGGATCAAGGAAAAAGGAATGGGACCTTTAAAAAAGGAATGTAGATGGCAGCTATATTCTCATGATGCTGAGGACCTTAAGCCCGCAAGGGTTAGTGTCCCCTTGCCTGAGACCCTTTCCTGAAGTAATTGCCTTGAAGGATAAGCTAATCTTCCTGAGACCTATCCTCACCCCATGCCCTCACCACATCTCACTGGTTATATACCAGGGTTTCTCATTTTTGGCACTATCAATATTTGGAGATAAATAATATTGTGAGGGGCTGTCCTATGTATTGTAGAATGTTTATTTTTAGCAACATCTCTGAACTCTATTCATTATATGACAGAAATAAATGAAGCTAACTGTATTTCAGATGAATAATATAATTATACTAAAGAATGGGAACTAACCCAAGGAACTTGTGAATCAAACTCTTGAATTTTGATTATGTATCCTCAGACAAAGACAAAAACAGCCATAAACAAACACTGAACTCCAGTTAGGGACTTTGTTTTGCATAGTGGTGTGAATTAGTACTTCTGAAACAAATTTTGTATATGGAAGGACTGAGAACAACATTGAGGATAACAGAAATCAGGTTTCTCACTACTGAATAAAGGGGTTACAAATATGGAAAGAAGAAAGACTAGAACAAACACTGTTATGGTTTAGACTGGAATTGGAGGTATCTGCAGGAAGTCATGATTTTCAATACATGATTTTTAGTACAGTTAAATGTAGAAACAGCTATAGGCATATATGTATATATTATGTGTAAGTATATATACACATGCATGTGCATGTGTGTATCTGTGATACATCTGTATCCACACAAAGATATAGAGAGACATAGGTAGAGATATTATGTATACAACTATTTTTCCCCACCTTAGTTTACAGAGAGGAATATTGTTAACACATTAGCAATGAGCACAGCTGTATTTGAGATCTTGATGTCTAAAAACCATTCCCCTCTAAAAGAAACCAGGGATAGTTGGGGAAATGGCTGATTCTGACACTTGGGCAGGGAAAGCAGATTATGAGCCTGAAACATCTTGTCACACCAGAAAATAAAGAAATGCTCAAAGAATAATGGAGAATGTCAAAAGGACATAGGAATCAGCTTAAAAGGGCTCCGAAGTCTGGGACAACTTGAGCATCAAATCAAATTAAATAAAAATAGAAACGGCTTTTTAACCCACTTAACGAAATAAAAAATAAAATGAGAATCCATGAGACCCTGCTGATATAAATGAATAAATAAAGGGTAGAAAAGGGAAAGCTCTTCTTTCTGGTAAAATGCCAACTAACAAAAATGGAAGGGATAAACAGGAAATATATGTAATCTAGTCTCAAAATGTATCCCCACAAATTACTTAGAAATTAAAAAGAAAAAAGTAACTGCACAGTACAGAAACCTGGCAGACCCCCACCTGAAAGAAGTGATGAAAATTCACCTGCCCAGGAAGGAGGCACTTCAAAACCATGTGGCCCCTGAGAAGATACACTGAGAAAAGTAAGCATCACTTCTGTGGGATTCCTGTCCCCCAAATGCATAACTGGAATCTAATCATGAGGACACATCAGACAGACCCAAATTGAAGGAAATTCTACAAAAGAAATAGCCCAAACTCTTCAAAAGTGTCAAGGTCATGAAAGACAAAGAAAGGAACTATTCAGATTAAAGGAGGACTAAGGAGACATGAAAACTAAATGCAATGTATAATCCTGGATGAGATCCTAGACCAGGAAACAGCCAGGTAGGACGTTATTGGGACAACTGACAACATTTGAGTAAGAGCTGTGGATTTAATAATAGTATTGAATCAACATGAATTTCCTGAATTTGGTAATTGCACTATGGTTATGAAAGGAAGGAAGGAAGGAAGGGAGGAAAAGAAAGAAAGAAAGAAAGAGAGAGAGAGAGAGAGAAAGAAAGAAAGAAAGAAAGAAAGAAAGAAAGAAAGAAAGAAAGAAAGAAAGAAAGAAAGAAAGAGAAAGAAAGAAAGAGGAAGGAAGGAAGAAAGAAAAAGTCCTTATTCTCAATAAATACAAATCGAAGAGTTTAAGGGTAAAAGGCAAGTTTTCATAATTTGCTCTCAGAAGGTTCAAGATGGGGTGTCCGGGTGGCTCAGTCTGTTAAGCATCTGACTCTTGGTTTTGGCTCAGGTCATGATCTCATGGGTCCTGAGATAGAGCCCCATGTCGCTTGAAAATTCTCTCCCTCTGCCCCTCCCCCAACTCACACAAGCACACACCCTCTCTCCTCTAAAATAATCTTTTTTTAAAAAAAAAGATTCAAGATAAAAAAAATACGGAGAGAGAGAAAACACGATAAAGCAAGTCAAAATAATGATTGAACCCGGGTACAGGGCACATAAGACTTCCTTGTACTACTCTCTTTTTATTTAAAGAGTTTTTAAAAATTTTCCAGAATAATTAACATGCAGTGTTATATTAGTTTCAGGTGTACAATGTAGTGATTCAACAATTCTATACCTTCCCCAGTGCTCATCATGATAAGTGTATTCTTTGTACTACTCTTACAACTTTTTTGTGAGTTCAGAATTCTATAAAAACAGAAAGTTACAAAAAATATGCTTCCTCTCCTCTCATGTTTCAGACACAGGACTTAAAGTAGTTGGGTTATAACAATGTAAGAAAGTGATCATGAAACTAGAGAAAGGTAAATAAAACAATCAAAGGACTGGGATGTATCACATGGTTATAAATAAAAAGGCCAGGGTCTTTTGTAAGTAAAAAAATAAAAAACCTAAGCAAGGATATGAATGAAGCATTTATAATCATGAACAGGATGGCTGAAAACAGATTCATTCAACAGAACACTAGAAGTACCAGAAGCTTAAAAGTGGCACTTTGAAGAAAGGAAGCGTTGATTAATAAAATGGCACAGCGGAAACTATTTTTAGGGATCTTCCTACCAACACACAGATTATCCCCTGCTCTCTGTTCCCTCCAGAGAACACGTTGTCCAGTGTCACAGCACACCACTGCCGTCTACCCTCCAGTATTCCCTGGCACCTTGAACTTCTCCTATTGGAGTCTGCTAAGACTGCTCCCAAATCAGTTTGTCACATTTATTTGTTACAGGAATTATAGCAGGTAAACCGATGAACTATGAGCAAAAAAACAAAGCTCTTATTTCCTGAAAAACAACACTGAATTCTTTATTTTGTTTTAAGATTTTATTTTTAAGTCATCTCTACACCCAACATGGAGCTTGAACTCACAACCCCGACAGGCACCCCAACACTGAATTCTTTACAAAGACAATGAATTCATGGTGACTTCAATATAGGTCAAATAACTATCAATTTTTTTAAAATCATAAAAATCTAAAGAGGTTCTGCACTCAGATTTCTTTGTAAATGATGCACTCAATTCTTTCATCTTTTTGAAGAAACTGAAATTGTAAATGGATATGGTTTATGTAAGAACAAGTCTGCTGAAATCTAAGGCCTAAATTAAAAGAAAAGACCTTGTTTCTACACCTTAAAGTTGTTGGGTCAATGTTTTTTCATGTTTGTTTTAGTTGAAATAATATGCCTGGATATGTACATATCCTTATTATGGTTTCTATTCTAAATGACTTTTCCCATTAACCAATCAATTACTGGTGCTGACTAGTTTCGATAAGTTTCAACTTTACTTAATGCCTAAGACTAATAACCTGTAAAGGCAGAAGTATAATAACAGATTAATTTTAGAGGGCATGCTAAAACTGAACAGACAGAAAATTGGGCAACCATGCCCTGAGACAGAACTTTTCAAGCTGTGGTTCATAGACTGGCCCTGATCTGCAAACTGTTTGTTACTGGTCTACAAGGAGATATGTATAGAAATTGAGAGTAAGTGTATAGAAACATTTTTTATCAAATTGACATAGTTATTATATCTATTTAATCTAATTTAAAAATTATGGCTCATATATCTTTTAAAAAATTTATTTCGGGGTGCCTAGGTGGCTCAGTCCATTAGCGTCTGCCTTCAGCTCAGGTCCTGATCCCAGGGTCCTGGGATTGAGCCCCACATCGGGCTCCCTGCTCAGCGGGGAGCCTGCTTCTCCCTCTCCCTCTGCCCCTCCCCCTCCACTTGTGCTTTTGTGCTCTCTCTCAAATAAATAAAATCTTTAAAAAAAAATTATTTCATTTTTGGTTTGTTTTTGTTTTTTTGTATTTTACAAATATGTCAATTTGTGATGGATTGTTTTTTGTTTTTTAAAGATTTTATTTTTCAGTCATCTCTACACCCAGTGTGGGGCTTGAACCCAAACCCTGAGATCAAGAGTCTCACATTCCACTGACTGAGTCAGCCAGGAGCCCTGTGATGGGTTGTTAATTTAAAACTGATCCTTAGCCACAGAATTTGAAAAGCCCTGCCCAACACAGGGCAAGCTTTGATGCTCCTCTCATGACTACAGACTATAGACAACTACAGAGCTAGGCAAAGTAAGATCTGAGCTGGCAGGGAAATTCTTAGAGTTTTAGGCTTGAATTACAGGAAATAAGGAACAGATATCTCTGTACACCCACCTCACTACTTTAATGACCTCACAAGCTAGCTGGAGCGGGGTGGAGGCCAGGCAAAGTGAGGGTATCCTCTGGTACAGATAAGACAAGCAAGCTAAGATAAAGGTGAACAGTAGGGGGCCTAAGGGAGGTTCAGAAAAGGACAGAGGAATAAATGCAGAAGAGCTTTTCCCCCAAATCCCTTGACCCTAGACAGTTTATCAAATCATTCAACAAATACTGAGCTCCCATCATGTGACAGGCACTGGATATACATAATGTGCAACATAAAGAGAAATCTCTGCCCTCATGGAGCTTATATCGTAAAGGTGAGAAAAAGACAATAGGAAAATGAACTAATATACATATTTATTTTTTAGAATCTAAGATGTCATTGATTATTAGATGCATCCCAATTTCAGAGATGTCAAAGTATGAAATATATGTATTTACCAAGAAGCAATAAACATGGCAGTAAGTTAGATAGTACTAAGTTGTGAGGAGAAAATAAAGCAGGGGAAAAGCCTGGAGGGGGTGAGAGAGTGAGCTAAGTGGATAGCTGGGAGAAAAGCAAACGGAAAGCACAAAGGCTAGATGGAGACCAGCCACTGCTTTACCGTGCAGAATGCTTTCACAAGGATGATGTGGATCCACTCTGAGAAATCTCTTCCTCCCACATTTAGAGTTAACCTTTGCCTCCTTTCAAGTATAGGAGAAAGATTTTATTGAGAAATAATCTACCTCAGTGTTTTAAATCAAAAGGCAGGCAAAGAATGATTTAACTCTGGAGAGGAAAAAGACTCTCATAAACACACCACTACACCTAAGTCAGGAAACAGACAGATCTGTGCTACTGAATGACTTAACTGATTGCAAGACTGTCCTCTTGCTAGCAGGGTATAAAGAAGGCAAATAAAAATCTGAAAAAGCTTCTAAAGAGAAACCTAAAGCTCTACATTTTTCCCCCCAAGTATTGACTGCATGCTCTGAATTCTCAGCACCTCTGCTTCCAGGGGCTCTTGATACATTATTCAATGTTTTTAACTCACGACAAATTACATCTAAATTTCCTCGCTCATGTTCATTTATGGGACATTTTTATCTTGTCATCTTTTTTCATGTACCGTGCAAGCAAGAAGAGAACATCCAGCACAACATACCCTTCAGAAACAAGCTAATGGCACAATTTGGTGTCAATTTCACAGCTCAGTGAAGTGAAAGTGATCTAGCTGGCCATCCACATACACCTAGGAGGAGGTCTACTGAGAGTGCCCAGCCTTGATGTTACTTGTGTCATGCCTAGAAGCAAGATAAGTTCAAGTGGAGACATTATGTATTAAGAAAGAAAGCAGTTATCATTCAGATGCCCTTACAGCTTGCTAGAACAGAATGTAGAGAGAGAAAGCAGGCCAGACCTTCATTTTTATACTGTGGAAAGTTGTTTTTCAGAAGTCATGCTTACGTTCACAAATGGCCAGGAATAGTAGCTTCCCTTTGGGGTTTTGATAACATTTAGAGGCAGAAATTTCCTTTAGCAGATACATGAAAACTGAATAACTGTTTTAACAGTTCTCCATGCTTCGTGATCAGGGAAAAAAATCATAGACTTCCAACGATTTTTAATATAAAACCAAAATGCAGTAGGAAGATTATGAACCTTCTGTTATTAACAATTATAGTAATACCTATACTATCATTTATTAGTGCACAGTAATGATATCATTTCATCCTTAGGCCAATTCTGTAAAGTAAAGGGACACATATTAATGATTTCTCTATTTTATAGATAAGGAAGTGAATCTGAGGTGATATAGTTAATAAATGATATAGTCAGAATTTAAACCCTGTCTTTAGTGGAAGGATTGGACTATCTAGTCTCCAAGGCTCTTTCCTGATTTTTAACATTTCGTGATTCTTCAAGGAGCTAATCTTGTCACTTTGCATATAATACCTTATATCGCTACTTACTTGTCTCATGTGTCAGTATTTTATACCCCACATACACCCTAGCAGAGTTGTATGTGGTAATGATTGCAGTGACCAAGTATTTGTCAACTTTATATGTAAAAATCTAACTCATTGAATCCTCACACCAACGTAAGACATAGGAACTATCCCCATTTTCAAACAAGAAAACTAAAGCTCAAAAGGGCTAAGCCACAGGCCAATCAAAATCTAGTAAGTGGTAAGTTCGGCTCTCACCCCAGATCCCAGCCTTCAAAGCTCCTCTTACTCCCATTGTGCTATGTGGCCTCTTGGAGGAGCAGTAAGGAGAGGTAAGGCCAACCAAGTACAGCAAACTAGTAAAAATAGTAAGACAGAATAAAAAGCAGGGATACACTATACTCCAATCAACCACTGTGTGCATCCTAGCACCTGGTTAGAAAAATGCATTTCTTGAAAGTAAACAGAATGCAAACACACAGTGAAACCATGAGAAACTCTACCAGAGCCCACGCTGAGGACAAGATCTGTCCAACTCTGGACAGCTATGCCAAATAAAACAGAAAAATGATTACGATCAAGATATGAGGCACCCTTTCTAAACTACTACTTATTCGCCAACTGTAAGCAATAGGGGATAGGGCTGCTGGGTACCTCGAAGGCCCGCAACAGACAGTACTCAGTAAAGAACGTCTCCAGTGACAACCCGCGCGGAGGAAAACAGACTGCACAGTTTGTGGGTCTGGGCTCTTCAATCAAGGAAAACTGAAGGAGTCACACTGCCGGCCAGTTCTTCAGTATGAACTTTCTCATGATGTGGGTGTGCAAGGCACTGGGATAAGGGATATAACGAGAATCATATGGGACTGTGCTGAGTGAAGCTCAGAGTGCTTACAAGGCAGTTCAATTCAGTTCAAGAATCACTAGCAGGCTGCCTCTGTGCTGCTCCAGACCCTGGGCCGGGCACCTAAAGGTGGCTGAGGAAAGGAATGCAAGCCAGCCTTCCGGCTACTTGCACCAGGAGACAGGGACACAAACACTGTTTCAATACAGAGAGAGAAGAGCTCCCTATGACAGACGCCATCTCCCCATTTTCTGAGCAAACGGAGGAGGAGGATGCCAAACCTGGGCTGGGGGAAGAGAAATAGGAAAGGCTTGCTGGGGGAAGTGATATCTGATCTAAGTCTTATAAAATGAGAATACCTTCACAAGGAGGAGAAAGGCCTTGTCAACAAAAGGCACAAAGATGCAGAGGTCAAGGGAAAGCCAAAAACGGTCTGATACATGTGGATAGCTAACAGCAATTTAGCCTTCTAGAGGTAACAAAGGGGATGAGGCTGCAGAGAAGACAGAACCTGGTCCTGAATGATTTTGATGATCATGAGTCACTGAAAGGTTGAAGCAAGGTAGACACATGGTCAGATTTGCATTTTAAATATATTTCCCCTGCTAGAAGCACCTAATAAAAGGCTTCTTCTTTGCAAATGAGCTTGGATATTCTTAAGAAATAATAGCCTTGTATAATAAACATTCTAAAAGAACTAAGTCACATTGTTTGCTGCTTACTTGTAACAGGGCCTGAGCGCCAGTCAGTATCAGTAAGTGGCCGATGATAAATGACCCATTCAACTCTGTAGTAAGGCTGGGGACAGAGAGGGGTCTGAGTGTCCCTAATGGAAACAGCATGTGTTCTTGTATTTGTATTCACTGAACACACCACATGTGGTGCCCACACATGGCTGAAAACTCCAGGAAACCTTAGAGCCCCCATCTATCTCCCTGACAGTTCTCACTGTAGCCAGCTTAGAAACCAGGGGCCAGGCTGGGGGTTGAATTTACTTTAATCTCTACTCCTTTCTTGGGGTCTCATTCGCCATGGAAAAAATGAGACTTAATTTCAGAGGTGCTCTTTAATTAAGGAGGACATCAGAATTTAAAACAGAACATAATTCTCAACACTGCCAACTACAAAAATAGTGTGAAGATAGCCTATATATACCCTACACCATATACAGTACTCAAATAAATAGGAAGGGGTTTTTTGGATATTTTTGTGGGTTTTTTTTTCGTTTTTTTGTTTTTTTTCAGCTCAATAGCTAGTAAAGAGGAAAGACTTGGAATATGATCCCACTTTCTGGCTGCTGCTCTGTCCTTCATAATATACACCCAAGGAAGCCACACTAGAGTGTGCTCTCCATTGATGTTTACTTAGGGAGAAAGAAAGGATCCTGCCCAAAGTACCTTGTAAACCTATATGGCTTCTAATCCATGAGGTCAAGAATAAAGGTCCACACTCTTATTTCACATCAAAGTTCTCTTGCAGGTTTGTTTCCAAATTCATTTCATGAGGGATTGATAATTCACTAGTCTAGCTTCTCCACTTTTCCACATAGAAAAAACTAAAAACTTAAAGCAGTATGGGGTATTTAACACAGGGAGTATATACAGAACTACACAAACTGTTTTTCCTTTTATACCAGCCTTACCATGTGAGTAAATATGTCCTTCTAAACATAAATACTGCACAAGTTAATTAATAATAGGTAGGACCCGCAGGAATAATACTAATTCCTTAATGCCCCAAATTCTTCCATTTGCACTGTATGATAGAATTCTTTATATAGCCTAATAATCTATTCCCAGAAGAAAAACACAATATGACAAACTACCTACCATAACTGGGGAAGTGAGAGTAACACCGAGATTTGAAAGCACAGCTCTTGAAATGAGACAAACCCAGGTTTCAGACCCCAACTCCACCACTAGGGAGCTCTAACCCTGAGTCTGCTCATTTGTAAAATGAGGACAAGAACAGTATCTGCCCCACTGGGTAGCTGTGAGGATTAAATAAGTCAATGCACAGAAAGCTTCTGCTTCAGTATCTGGCACACAGAAAATGTTCAATATCTGTAAGCTCTAATTATCTTTCTCATCACTACTTCTCAAAGGGTAGCAAGGTGACTCACCATCCCTGCAGATCTTAGGAGTAGGTAGAACAAAATCTCCCACAGGTAGTTTTTTTAAAAAATACAATCTTCAAAATTAATTTTGAATTATACAAGTAGTACATGAAGACATTCTCCTTTGCCAGAGATAATTTAAGTGAATTCCTACTTGGAGTCAGAGGGCTGAATGAGATAATGTCTCGTAATCTCTCGTAGCTCGAAGAACTGATGAATTTCCCAAGGACAAGGGCAAAAGGGCAGCACCTCCACCAGGACTTGTAATGCAACTGGGATTCAGCCAAGCTTCACTTCCCCCTGCGGCAGGGTTGTGTGCCCTCCATGGCCGCCTTGAGCTCTCCCTGAGACGGGCAGGCCCTTAATGGTAAACACATTGTCCAGCAAAATGAGAGGATGGATGTGTTTCCAGCTCAGGAAACTTAATAAAAATTCTTTATCTATTTTATTGAAAACTCAGTTCTGAGACATTACCTCAGAGGTCAGGCCTGAAGACCAACCACTCACTCACTATTTCATGTTGAGACCAATTCACTGTTCCTCAGAGCAGCATCTTTGAGATTTCACTCCTCTTGTTGTGATTAAAATGAGGACTCTCAGCCACTTAAATATAACATTTCAATTAACATTCAACTAAGAAGTGAATTCTACACATAAGAGAGGTGTCTAATGTAAGTAACTGCCAAATCATGGTCCTGGAAGACAGTCCTGAGATTCATAAACCATTTTCAATATTTCAAAGGCCTCTAGGAAACTGTAAAGTGTGCAATCTAACTAAAATGTCACATTTCTTTGCTGTGCCTGCAATTCCATCAGCACAGTATAGTCATGATGATATTCATCCTGATCATTTCAGTGGGATGTTTTTCTTTTCAATGTCTTAGAGGACATGCACAGAAAAGACTATACAGGCATTCCTTGTTTTATTTATTCATTTATTATATTTCAAAATTCAAAACTCCGCTTCACTCTTAAGATTTCAAGCTTAGTTTTCTGATTATTCTCTTTCTACTCTCACATTTAAAGAGACACTGTTTTAAACTCACATGCTTTAAACTACATTTGTAAATTTAATATATTCAGTTCTCTTTTGAAGTTCTCTAGTTATCTGACAGAGAAAGAATGTAGGTAATTCTTTTTGTCTTAAAGATTTTATTTATTTATTTACTTACTCACTTATTTGAGAGAGAGAGAGTGCGAGTGGAGGGAGGGGCTGAGGGAGAAGGGCATAATCCCAAGGGCTCGATCTCACGACCCTGATCATGACTTGAGCCAAAACCAAGACAGTCAACTGACCAAGCCACCAGGCACCCCTGTAGGTAATTCTTATGAATAAATGTTCAAATATGATAATTCTTGGGCTCTCTAATATTCCAATATTGTTTACAAACTTAGGCGTTCTAATTCAAAATCTTAAGTCTAATCAATTACTCAGATACATATATTAAGAATCACAAGGCTGACCCATTAATCTAATAAGCCAAATTCTCTTAAACTTTCAAAGTATATATTCCCTAACACAAAAATATTAGTATTTGATTTTGAATCACTTCTATATTTTGATACGTGATTCTAAAAAGATGCTTACCCACTAAGGAAATGATTATGCCACCATCCTAAACAATATTGAGGCTTATCTTGGGAAGCATTTTGGGGGTTAAGTTAGCTGCTTGAGGCTACCTGGTGACTGAGAGAGTGGCTGGGATACAAGCCTACAGATGCAGACATCAGGAGATTATTCCCACCACCTGATGGCAGGGTGGACCCTTTCTGTGGTTGGCATGTAACAGACTACAGAAGCTAAGGAAGGAGGTAGGCAACTAGACTAGGGCTTGAGTTTTCTAATTTTCAAAACATCATCTTGGTGGCTGTGCCCTTGACAGGAAATTGGAATCTGAGTATCACAAGGCAATATCTGACTCAGTGGTCAAAGCTTTTAAGAAACGTGGCCATGACAGGTTTTGACGGGCATTAATTTAAAATTGGGAGAGTGAACTCATTATTATTCAATACTGAGTTTGTGGGGTGCCTGGGTGGCTCAGTCTGTTAAGCATCTGCCTTCAGCTCGGGTCATGATCTCGGAGTCCTGGGATGGAGCCCTATGTCAGGCTTCCTGCTCAGTGGGGAGTCTGCTTCTCCCTCTCCCTCTCTCTCTGTCCCTCCTCCCCGATCATGCTCACTCTCTCTCTCAAATAAATAAAATCTTTAAAAAAAAAAAAGTCCAACTTTTAAAACATGAGAGGCTGGACAGATGAACAGATGGGAACCATAAAAGGCCCTTTAGTAAGGGGAAGTTTGGAAGCTACTGGTTTAGACAAAGAGTTGGCCAAATCCCACCCACCACCTATTTTTGTAAATAAAGTTTAACTGGAACACAGTCACACCCATTGGTTTGTCTATGGTTGTTTTTGTGCTACAATGGCAGAACTGCATAGTTGCAACTGGCCCCAAAAACCTGGTCTTTTACTGAAAAAGTTGGCCAACACCAAGTTTAGAAGAATAGCCACAGAACTGGAAATGAGAACTGGACTCCATACCTGACTCTGACACTGCTGGGAGAAACAAAAATATAGTATGTATGAATTATCAACTAAAAGGTAAAGTGATTCACAAATACATGCTGACATATGATTAGTAATTAACTGAACCATCTTAATCAATTTTTTAACCTATTTTGAGCTGTGTTTCACAGTCTAATGTATGGAACAGTAATATTTATCCTAACCAATGATACGAAAACATGAGAAAGTGTATGCTTTGAAACATTAAAAGGGCTACGAGATAGGTTATTTCCATTCCATTATCCATTAAAAAATATTCTGAACCAGAAAACCCCTCCTACCCTTCCTCCCCCCCTCATATTTCATGTGATTAAAAGCAAAACAAACACATACCAAGACCATGAGCATTTATCCTACACCCCCAAGACAATTGGTTATTAGCCACGTCAGCTAGCTATAAGACATTCTCCACTCAGTTACTAACTTTTTTTAGGAGAGGAAATTAAACTGTATTATATGCAGTGAGGACACAACTCAGAAATAGCCACAAAATTATTCAGGATCGTAATTTGTGCATATGAATAACAGGCTACAACTCTTTACAGAACAGCCCTGGGCCAATATGGAGTGATTCCACTATCTTCTGCTCCAACTCAATTGATAAGGCAACTCCAACAGATTTTCAACAACTCCTGTCCCACTATCCAAGAGTAGCAACAGCCATTGGTTAACATCCACGACAACTCCCTAACAAAAATAAAAGTCCAGTATATCACTGTGAGAAATAAGATTGGGAAGTCTCTGATCACCGTTTTTAACCTGCCACACCTGCTCTTGCAAAGGTCTGAGTTGAGAATGGCTGTAAGATCAAGAAAGGAGGGGTAGAGGTGGATTATGGTAGGTATTTCTATAAAACCGAAGCCAGATAGTTAAGTTCTAACTGCCACGATTAAACCCATAAATGCAAATGGTGTCTCATCTTCCTAGAAGCATTTATCTAAATGAAACAGCTGAAACCAGAGAGAAGCTGTTCATTTGCAATAAGTTGGATGCTGGGATCTTTTTTTCCCTCATTTCAGACTGCCAGGTTCATCTCCATTTAGCACTGCTGGAGTCTTTGAAAGATGAGGACATTAGGGGAAAGACTCAGGTTTGTGTTCAAAGGCCACAAAAGACCTGGCACCATCCTCTGGCAGAAGTGGACTATGGGGACAGATGTGATGGTCATTAACTTGCCCAGCAAGCCCCGATCAATGTTCTGCCCCCCGGCCCTCCCCCAACAGGAGTTATTAGTTACATAGCTGTTTCAGAAACAAGACCAATTCATCACCAACTGTAGCAAGCCAAAGAACGGCATAATGTGTATAAAGATACCCAAATATACACCCTTCCTGTTAAATGCTGAGACAGGCTTTAGGTACTCTAGTGCTCACTCAATCCATAAATACATTTGTTGTTGCTATGGTTTTCTGAAAAAGTCACATCATTTTAAAGACACCTACAAAAAGTTTACATAGATATTTCAGAGAATTAACTGAAAAACAAAATATTAAATGAAAAGAAAATTAAATACTCCTGAGAAGGGAGTATATATTTCTACTTCTGGGAAATATTCTAAATATAACTTAAAGAAAAAAACCACCATATAAAATATCTATATAATCAAATGACTTTTTTTTTTTTTAAAGATTTTATTTGTTTATTTGACAGAGAGAGAGACAGCGAGAGAGGGAACACAAGCGGGGGGGGGGGGGGGGGGAGAGGGAGAAGCAGGCTTCCCGCTGAGCAAGGAGCCCAATGTGGGGCTCGATCCCAGGACCCTGGGATCATGACCTGAGCCGAAGGCAGACACTTAACGACTGAGCCACCCAGGCGCCCCTCAAATGACTTTTTATAGGAACACATTTCAATAATGTAATGGAAACAACTGTTTGACTTCCAAACTACTGTAAGTAAATTTATGTTTTGCATATCTCAAACTTAGAGAAATAGTCATAGTTCGGCATTTTCTGGAACTTATTTTAATAACAGGTTGAATCTTCAAGTCAGATTTTATTCACATTCCAAAACACCAAACCTGCGAGTTACCTAAATCACCACTAGGTAACAATACAATGTCCCTGCAATGCAATGACTTCTTGCTCCCTAACATCATCTTATACATTATATACTTATTCGTTCACTACATCCTGCATACGAATGGCAGCTCTATGGGCAAGGACTTTGTTGTATTAGTCACTACTGTGACCTCAGCACTCAGCACACAATACCTGGCCCATAGTAGGTACCCTATATATACTTGTGTGTGAGTACATGAATGAATAATGAGGACCTTAACTCCGTATGGTAGTAGGGATAGAGAGGAAATATCTAAGAGCTAAAACAGTAGTTCCTGGTATCTGGCTAGATGAGGAGTTGAGGGAGAAAGAGAGGAAGAACCTATGGTAAGAGGCCAGGTTTCCTGTTTGAATGACTAGGAAAACAGTGGCATCATTAAGTGGTATCAGAAATTCATGGAGAGAATGAGCTTTGAGGGGAAAGTAATGAGCCCTGGTTTAGATAAGCTCAGTTTGTGTATGTCTGGGAGGCCAATGAGTATATGAGGAAAGGAAGGGTAAGTCTGAAAATACATTTTTGGTATTAGTTATGATGATGAAAATATATGGGATCATACAAAGAGAGAATGTAGAGAAAAACACAGTGAACAATGAAGTTGAAGAACATCAACATTTGGTGAGTAAGTATCTTTGGGAAAGCCCAAGAATGGAACTGAAAAAATTCAAAGTGCTAAAAGAATCAGAAGAGAAAAGCCAAGGAAGGAGAATATCTCCAACAGAGTGCACATTCATGAATACTGAATGTGCAAAAAATGTCTGGTACACTAAGAGGCTGAAAAAGTATCCACGGATACCTGCGTGTGGACCTCCTCCCATTAAAACACATAGAAATGTCAGATATAAGCACATGTTAAAATCTCCCAGGTGCTAGAAACAGAGGGAACTCAAAACAAAAATATTAAATATGGGAGCCAGTAAGAGTGGTGGTCCAGGAGCCATCTAATGAGGAAGAATACTCAAATAGGGAGGAGGAAACCTGGTCATAGGTTTCCAGAAGGCAGAGAACCAGAAATGATACCCTTGTATAAAGCAAGGACCCTGGAAAGGCCTCCTCTTTGTCCTCCCCACCCAGCAACTCCATGAAAGGGGGACTAGAAAACCTATCCCTGGAAGACACAAGAAACCTTGTCATCTGTCTTGTTGCATACAAACATCACATCCAGTAAAAGTGAAAGATTAAAACCCTAGGCCTATGTGATGAACAGCTCTTGAGTCTGAATTTAAACCTCCCAAATTGTATGGAATCTCAAACCAAGAAATCCACATTAAGAACAAGTTCTAGGGGCCCCTGGGTGGCTCAGTCGGTTGAGCGTCTGCCTTCGGCTCAGGTCATGATCGCAAGGTCCTGAGATCGAGCCCCATGTTGGGCTCCCTGCTCAGAGGGAAGCCTATTTCTCCCTCTCCCTCTGCTGCTCCCCCTGCCTGTGTGCTCTCTCTCTCTGTCAAATAAATAAATAAAATCTTAAAAAAAAAAAAAAAAAAGAACAAGTTCTAGACCAGGGAAACACCCTTGTTTCTTCAGCAGAGCCAATGCAAAGCCAATCTGCAGGAACTCTTCCACAATCACTCCTAATACAGGAGTGATTTGAAAAAGGAACAGACCACACAAGAAAGCCAATCTCCATGAGGACGTCACAAGACACAATAAATTGAGAATTTGAACCCCTGAAATGTGAAATAATTTAACTGTGGTTGTCATTAGTGCTAATACCAAATATTTCCAGCCCTTTGCCTTCTAGGCATGTAATATTACACCTCTTAGCCCACTTGTAGGTGAGTAACATGTGTTAGTTCCAGTGTAAGGCCCACTTTTCACTCTCATGTGGCAACCAGTGATGCTCAAGATGATGGCTGATCTTTCAGTCTGGGTCTCTGAGTGACTACAATAAGCAGACTCTCTGATGACCTGCAAAGAACATATAGCATTAAAAAAAATGCACCCTTGTTGTTCTAAACCACTAAGATTCAGGGGTTGGTTATGATTGCAGGATAACCTAGCCTGTCTGTCTGAAGTGAGTTTGGTTTAGAAAAGCTTGTAAAATAAACATTTCAACATGATTAAATAGATTTTTTTTTTAAAGAGTGACTACAAAGTCAGAAAGTGTCAATACTAACCGTAGATTATGTTTTTGAGAAATGTGGCCCACATTGGTGGTAAGAAATAGCACAGTAGCTAAAAAGGGACACAAGGTCAAGGGAATTTTTTTTCTAAAATAGAAGAGACTTGAAGATATTCATAAGGATGATGGTGAGGAGAAAGAGGTTAACTAAGGGTTAAAGACAGAATAAAAACTACATTATCACTTACTCACTTTACTAAGCTTTGTAAGCAAATCTTATAGAAAGTCTTAGCTGATTCTTACCACCACTGCCCTCAGAGAAATCTTACCTCTTTTCTTTACATTAATTAAAAGCCACTGAGTAAAATGTCCCCAAAATTTTCCCCAAAGAATAAAATACTTGCCCTCCATACTCTTTTAGTCCTCCTATCTTCCACCTTCATTAGCAGAAGCCAAATATAATTTTATAAATATACTCTAGTTGGAATTAGTTGGTGCCCTAAAGTGGTGAACACTACTTAGCAATACTCTTGTAACTGGTCTCTCAGAGCTGGGCCCTACTATTGGTAATCTGTTCTTGAAAATGCAAACAAAGGTTGAATGTGCACAGGTCAAACAATGGAATTTCATGTTCTAAGGGAAGTTCCTGTTCTATAGTTATATCCAAGCTCTTAGATGGGATCTTCAAAGATACATTTTCAGCATTTTACATATGTTCTTCAGTCTTATTCTTTACCCTCATTTCAAAGGAGAAGTCAAACAGTCAAGTTGAGGACAAAGACATACTATGTGGGGAAGGGTCAATAATTTCCATCTTTACCTCAACTGTATTAGTTTATGAGACCTACATATCCTTTTTGCTAGTATTAGTACTTTTATATTTAAATTTCCCACTCATTTTTATAAAGTAAGGGTAAAATGCAAAATATACAAATAATTACACAAACTCACTCGCAACAAAGATGGCAATAAGACATCTGCAAGGTCTAAACCTGGTAAGTGACCTGAACTCTTTCATAGGGCATGTGAAAAATGCCTGCAAATTCACATGACAGCAACCCCAACAATAACAACAACAATAACAACAACAAAAAGACTAACAATTTATAAAGGAGGAAACTCAAAGGCTAACAAGAATATCAGTAGATGCTCAAATTCATTAGTAATGAAAGAAATGCAAATTAAAACAACAATGAGGAAGCATTTTATTCTTGTTAGGTCACCAAAAATTAGAATGTTGAAGAATCCAGGTGTCGATCGAGATGTGGGACATAGGGACATATTTGTGGATGTAGACTCATATCTACTCCAGGGAAGAATCTGGCAGTTTTTGGTTAATCAAGTATACATATATCCTACGACCTCACACTTCCACCTCTGAGTATATGTTTCAAAGAAATTCTCATACAGGTTCAGAAAGGAACACATACAAAGGTAATCTTCAAAGCACTGCTGTGGTGGTAGGAAGCTGAAGACAATCTGGTTTTCCATTATTGGCGGGGAGTCAACTGGTAAAATGTGGTAGATGTGCACATATATCGGACATGCAATAGCTCTTTAGAAGCAATTTATTATTGCTGTAATTGTAATTTCCCTGTTTACCCTTCTGCCTTTCTTTCTGGACTGTGAGCTCTTCAAAGGCAGGGACTGAATCTTGTCCATTTCTGTATCACAATCATCATACATTGTTCTTAACCCACAGTAGGTGTTCATTAAATACTTAATGAATGAATAAAAATGAATTTAATAAAAGTTTTCAGATGCAAAAATAAAGCGTTTACAAAGTCTGAGAATACAATTTTCATTTCTACGTAAAACAACAATTTGACAGTAATGGCAATAATGGTGGCAATTTAACATTTTGTTTTTTTCAGTTTGGACTCAGAGTACTAGAGATAACAAAGTAATTGATGTTAGTTCAGAAATGCTTAGGTATGTCACAAAACTAGAAGAAATGGCTGTATCTCTAAAATATAAGACTAATGATAGAAAAATTTAGGCCAGACTATTGTAGATATCCTCAGATCAAATCACATGTCTAAGAAAAAAATGTGCTTCATGTTCAATGGATGGAGCATCAAATATGAAAAGACAGCTCAATGGGTTTGCATCATGATTTTTTTTTTAAAAAGAACCAGCCAGCCACCTTTATGTATGATGTCTAGAATCCACTAAGAGCAGCTATAATGGAAATGTCAGATGAAACTACTTCACTATTTGCCTTTAAAAGTGTTGTGCTGCATTTTAAAGACACTTAGATATTTGGCATTAAAAACTGTGGTGACAGGGTCACATGATTTCTCTCAGAGGAAATTGCGAGGAAAGGGGAAAAGGGCAGAAGGAGAAGCTGTCTGGCAGTTGAGGCAGAAAGTCAGTTTTCAGCCCCAAACCCTCTACTCTTGAGGTTTTCCTCTAATCACAACAGATCAACTGTCAATGCATTTATCAGAAAAATGTCTTGCCACAATTCGGGTATTTTCAGTTAATGCTGTGTTCTCTTAGACGAATGCTTCGGAGAAAAGACGGGAACAGATGTGGAAGACGTAATAATTTATTAGGAACTAGCAGAGCCTGTGCTTTGTTTAGGGCAATCACATGTCCTAAAGCATAATCTCGTGGGACATAAACATATCTCTGAACAATTCTCTTTTTATGAGGCAGGAGTGGAAGCAGTGGAAAACTAGTAGTTGTGATTTTGAACTATAAAATTTTGCATTAAAGGGAACAAATTTTGGACCAACTCTCCAGGACACTACTGTATCCATTCTTTTTTAGCGAATGGAACAGACTGGTATATTTTATCCATCTGGAAAAGAATGGGGCTAAAAGTTTCTTTCTTATTTCTTTTCGATAAATATAGGATAGAAAGGAATCCCAACAAGTCAGACAGCTAAAAAATAAAACCTCTATTTCTTTGTGGCAAGAAATAGAATGATCATCATAGTACTAAGTAAGTCTCCAACTTAGCCTTCCAGTGTTTTTAAAGGACAAAAAAAATGAACTCATTTTAACATGATGGATTTGGAAAACAAAAGGTGAAATTATCAAAATCCAGAAACCAAATGAACAGGCTTTGCCAAAACAAAGCAGGACGAAACAACAATAGCAGCAACAGAATCTATCAATGGAAAAACAGCATCTCCCAAATTAATCTGGCCTTTGTATAACTTGTTTGGCATGATTTGGCATCCTGTTAGTATGTGCTTAAAGAATGATAGGCCAGTATTTCCTGGACTCGGGACCAATTCTGCTCTAGACTAAGGGTTCACTCTCAGGCCATGCCAGGGGGCTGCCCTGGCCTTTGACGTGACACTGGTTGTAATTACAGGAGAGAGCAGAACAGTGAGATGAGCTCCAACACCTATTCCTATTTCCGAAGCATCATTCCCAATTTCCTACTTCTCCTTCTCACCCTTGGTTCTGGGAAGGAAACTGTCACCACATTCACTGTGCAAGATCATAATAGGACTCCTGTGTCCTCATACAGGAACTTCCCGGAGGGGATCCTTCTGCTCTGTTTGGGCTTCTGCTCCCCTACCTGGCCCACTGGGGATGGAGGTGGTAAAAATCTATACCTTTCTCTTAGCCTGAGGATATCAGCCTAATTTAGATTCTTGATTTCTCCCAAGGATAATTAGCTCATCCAACAAATAGTTACTGAGAATCTACTTTGTGTGAAGCAGTATTCTAGATGCTGGGGATACAACAGAGCACAAAGTACTACCAAAAAACTCTGTTGTCGTGGAACGACATTCAAGTAGGAGGAAACAGACAACAACAACAAAAAAATCAAATAATGCAATGATGGAGTTAGTAGAGTAGAAGATATCACATGCTCTGGAGAAAAATAGGGCAGGAAGAGGGATAGGGAATACTGGCAACAGGATGATCTGAGCAAGCCTCACTGAGAAGGACCAATGTGCGTGAACCAGGGTAGGGAGAAGCAAGAGAGGTTAGAGAGAAACAAAAGATCTGGGCTTGAAGGGTCTTGGAGGCCACTGTAAGAATCTTGGCTTCTATTCGGTGAGATGGGAAACTATTTTAGTGGTTCTGAGCAGCAAAGAGGCATACTCTGAGTTACTATTTTAACTGGATCCTTCTGGTAGATGTTAACAGGTGTTCCGCATAAAAATAATTCAAATAAATTTAAGTCACCCTCCCTACTTTATTATCCCTCCCTATGTAATCCCTTTATGATTAACCAAGTGTATTAACATATTTAAAGTTCTGAGAATTCCTGCTGGAAAAAGCCTACTAAGTTTACTTTTTAACCTTAGGTATCACCCACTCACCATGTCCATAGAACTCTTTTATCATGAGAACACCTTCTCACATCTTTCAGAACCAGTTCAGAACCCAGTCTAGGGAACACGGGGCTAGATGATCCTTTAAGGTCCTTTGAGATCTAATAAGTTTCTGTATCAGAAATATTTTAATCGAAGATTCCTAACTAAACCGCTATTACATAGGGTCAATAGCATTTGTTACGAAAACTAGATGACACAACTTCAGGCTTTAGATAGCTATCCTTTCTCCCTCTTGCTACAGTGAAATAATGACCAAGAGAAGGGAATCACTAATACTTGGAAGCAAAACCGGGGCTAAAATCTCCCTCAGCATACTGTGATCCTAGGCAAAAATCAAAGTCAAAGTCATCATTCGGAGCAAGGACCCCTCAGGGGCGCATGTTTGTCACACAGGAGTCATTCTACAGCTTGAACTATTACAACTAACATAACCCTGCAGCCACTTGAATTTGACATAACCCGTAGCCATCTGACACAAATGTTTATCTCAGCTACTGACTTTGTAAATTAGAATTTATGCAAACAATAGTTCTGAGCCACTAAACTAGAAAAATAGAGTTTACCACACTGCAGCAAGGCTAAATTAAAGTTATATTTTTCAAAGCAATATATTCATTATCCAATTTGTTTCTTTGATCTTCTTTTATTCACATCAAAGTATCTCAAATAAGACTCACATGCCCACAATATCTCTTAGTCACTGAAACTTAATATAAACTAACAGCCTATTTCTATAGCTTCATCTCTGATACAATTAACTATGAGATTTTTTTCCTTTTAAAGTTAAAAAATATGTATAAAGTAAAATCAGTCTTAATGAAGGGACCTAGACTGACAGATCTAGCTTAAGACTATCTGTTAAGAATCCCAACGAGTCATGTCATATACAAATCACTCAGTTAAGCCCTGAGGCAGAGATTGGCCAAATATTAGTCTGAAGGACATCTGATTTTTCTGTCCTCAGGGCAGGGAAATATGACAAATCTGTCAACCCACAAACCCCAACTGACAATGAAGAACCAGGGCTTTCCTCGAGGGGAAGAGTAGTTCATGGGACTAGAGAATGACTACCACAAGTCAGTCCCTCATGAGACCACGAAAGGTCCAACGTGGTTGACAAGTGAACATAGTTGGTAGAAGGTGGGAGCCGAGTTACAGAGCCTAAATAAGGGTGGCAGGCAGGGGTAGATCAGGAATTAGGATTGGAAAAAGCCAGGAAGAGGAGGGCAGGCAAGTAGAGAAGGTGGTCTGGAAGAATTCCAGAATAAAGGTTATAATGGACAAAGTGAAGTTTAGGGAAGCTGATGAACTGAGGATATGTGTGACACACACTGGCAGAGTTGTAGGGAAGGAAGCCTAAAAGAAGGGTTTGAAATTTAAGGGCAAAGTCTAGGATAAAGATATAATTCTAGTGATTTCTGAGTGATTCCTCACTTTCCCTCACAGGTAACAGTCCTGAATATTAGATTAAACCACACGAAACTACCAATATTCTATTTTTTTTTTTTACCTACAAAAATGACAATTTTAACAAGACGGTAAACTTTATCTGTGAGCTTCTTGGAAAAAGATAATATGTAAATGTACAGTATTTGTAAAATAGAATCTGCAACAGATATTTCACAAATAGTCTGGAAGAAATAAAGTGATGAACATATATTTATGTATCCTGTGCCCATGTTTTTTTAATTTATTTTTTTCTTTTTTTTAATTAATTAATTTTTTTTTATGTAGTGTTCCATGATTGTTTGCGTATAACACCCAGTGCTCCTTTCAATATGTGCCCTCTTTAATACCCATCACCAGGCTAACCCATCCCCCCACTCCCTCCCCTCTAGAACCCTCAGTTTGTTTCTCAGAGTCCATAGTCTCTCATGGTTCGTCTCCCCCTCCAATTTGCCCCACTTCATTTTTCCCTTCCTACTATCTTTTTTTTTTTTTAACATATAATGTATTATTTGTTTCAGAGGTACAGGTCTGTGATTCATCAGTCTTACACAATTCACAGCGCTCACCATAGCACATACCCTCCCCAATGTCCTCACCCAGCTGTCCCATCCCTCCCACCCCCCACCACTCCAGCAACCCTCAGTTTGTTTCCTGAGATTAAGAATTTTTTTAAATGTAGTTTTGAAAAATTACTCTTATTAGCAACTTACACAAATTATACAATTAATGGAACTGTAAGACTGATGGATTGCTCAATTGTAATTTCAAGCAAATGTCTTTTGTGGGGTCATGCACACGATGCATCCATCCTGTGATTTTTCTGCCTATGTGAGGAACTAGTTAACTACCGCTTTCCAAATGGCTCATCAGTGCTCATTAATTCACTCCCTCCCAGTCAGTCTTTGTGGAAGGAAGAAATGCGAAGAGGTGAGCACCAGATCGAGTGCTGAAATGTTTCCTCTGAGACGGCACCTCAGTCTCCACATCTGCAAAGCCTACTTCTGTGGCTTACTGTAGAAATTAGAGAAGATACTGCATGTATCTTGCGGGACACAAGAGGCTCAGTAAATGGTAGTTAATGTTATTATGTCACAGTTTTGCCAAATGACCAGCAGCACTACTCAAAAATCATCTCTTATGCCAGGCTGCTAATGAATGACCTATACCACCTTATTTATACACTTAGAAATCTAGGGACAAGACTAATATTAGAAAGAGTAATGTTGAAACAAAAGGTCAAAGTCATTTGGCCAAGATAACATAGTAAATGAGTCATATACTCAGAAAAACTATGTGGTAACCACTGAATCATAAAAATCTTACTGTAGAAAACAGCCTTAAAAACTTACCAACATTCTGGGGCACTTGGGTGGCTCAGTCAGTTGAACATCCAACTCTTGATTTCAGTTCAGGTCATGATCTCGTGGGTTGTGAGGTCGAGCCCCGAGTCGGGCTCCACACTCAGCAGGGAGTCTACTTGAGATTCTCTCTCTCCCTTTCCCTCTGTCCCTCCCCCCAATCTCTCTCACTCTCTCTCTTTTTTCTCTCTCAAATAAATAAATAATCTAAAAAAAAAACACTAATCAACATTCTTTCAAACACACCCAGATAGAAGTGAAGAAGCCCAAATATTTCAGAGACAGCAATAATGATTAGAGTTATTAAGAGTTCTTGTAGATTTTTTGTGGGGATGAAATGGGAAAAAATAAGAAAGTGCCAGGTAAACTGATTTTAGTCAACCTTTGTCCTGTTCTTCCTTCTGAGGACAGGAACAGTAAGTGTCTTACTTCCTCAAAAGGAATCACTGGAAACAATACCTATAAAGGTATTTGTAATCTGAGTGTATCATTTTCAGTCGTGCTCACTGATGAGATAATGAAGCCACCACACTATGGTAGAGGGATTGCACTGATAGCCCCAGTTCTTCACTCCTCCCACTGAGGATGTGGTTTGGACTATGGGCTAAGTCAAGTTCATCTGCTTAGGACAATAAGATATTAGCAAATGTGATATAAGCAGAAGCTTGACAAGTACTTGTTACTCTGCCTTCACCATAAGTAGGAGCATGCCCAGGGTGATCCACTAGAGGATGAGACATGTGGAAAACAGTCTGTTTGACCCAGTTGTCCTCGGGGAAGTCTCAGATATGAGCGGGAGGCTGGAGAAGCTGCCTATTCACTAGTCAGCTGACTTCAGCTGACTGTAGACATGTAAGTAAGCTCTGTTGAGTCCAGCTCTGATCAGAGATATGCAAGGAAAAATAAATGTGTATTGTTTTATCATCCTGCCTTATTGTAACAACAGAAAACTGACCAACATGACTGTTAAGCATGTGGAACTTACTCACTAACCCTATAAAAGCCCAGACTCCACAGATTGACTACATGACAGCAACTCAACAATGATATGAGTTGTGTGTATATGTTGCTTTTTTAAAGATTTATTTATTTGAGAGAGAGGGCATGCAGAAGCGGGGGAGGGGGAGTGGGGCAGTGGGAGAGGGAGAAGCAGACTCACCACTGCGCAGGGAGCCCAATGACGCAGGACCCTGGGATCATGACCTGAGCTGAAGGTAGATGCTTAACCGATTAAGCCACTCAGGCGCCCCAAGTTGTGTGTATTTGAACAAGGACCTGGGAAATCACTGTTCTTAAGGTGTTTGTAAACAGATTTTAATGTAGAGTTGCATCAAATAAGGGACCTTTCCTATTATAACACTTTTAAACTCAAAATCAGAAGGCATCAAGGATATTGAGTTGCTAAAATTCTATCCATTTGAGAAAATTGTCTTGCATAGTAATTGACTTCCTAGATGCATGTGGGGGAGTAGTAAGGTATTATACTAAACACGGGCTAAATGACCTACAGTATCTTTCCTGTTTTAGTTTCTCTGATTCCTTATTCTATAGCTTGAAAGAAGCCATTTACCTAACTATACAGAAACATTAGTTTCTAGTGAGAAGAAAAAGCTGCTGGATTTCTAGTCCTATTTCCTGGAAAGACTTCTCTAGTAATTGAGAGTCTAATCTTGGCATATCAATCTAGAAGAAACTTTATAAGCTGGGAAATTCATTCCTTTTAATAGCCACGCAGGACACTGAAACAGCTAGGTGCCAGGGCAAATCACACTTAGCAAATGGGAACAAGGCAAGCCAAAATATCTGTTTCTGAAATTTGGTGGGAGGAGGACCCAAGTCATTGCTTTTTTGTAATCCTTTACCTATGTCCAATTCTTTCTGTAACCAAGAGAAATAAAATAAAATGAGAAGAAAACATGGATGTCTTAAGAGTCATAATACTGAATGTGCTAAGACATATAAAATATTTTCAGTTCTTCAGAGGAAGATCATCATATAAATTAACCTAGCACTATTGATCCTATTGTCCAATCCCCACACATGAATTAAACTGGGCAGTACATAATCAGAACTGGGCATTCTCTGGCCATATTAATAAGCCAATAACATCAATTAGAGTGTTTCTAAATTCAAATGTTTTTGTCAAGGTTTCAGTAACTGTCTTTGCAATCTCTCTAAAATGATTGATATCCCACATTCCTATGTAATAGTACAGGACAGGGATCAAGTCCTTTGGGACTAGAGCTGGTCAGCTCTAGTCAAATCCTTTTACTGACATTTTCGAAGTTTAATATCAGGTATTTTATCTTATTTAAGCCTAACGGGCATGTCAAAGTCTAGTGTGCCATCAAGAACAGGCTCTTTTTTTTTGTCCATTTAGAATGGAGATGCGTACGACGTGGATGAACTAGGGGATATTATGCTAAGCAAAATAAGTCAATCAGAGAAAGACATGTATCATACAACCTCACTGATATGAGGAATTCTTAATCTCAGGAAACAAACTGAGGGTTGCTGGAGTGGTGGGGGGTGGGTGGGATGGGATGGCTGGGTGATAGACATTGCGGAGGGTCTGTGCTATGGTGAGCGTCGTGAATTGTGCAAGACTGTTGAATCACAGATCTGTACCTCTGAAGCAAATAATACATTATATGTTAAAAAAAGAAGAAGAAGAAGAAGATAGTAGGAAGGGAAAAATGAAGGGGTGCGAATCGGAGGGGGAGACGAACCATGAGAGACTATGGACTCTGAGAAACAAACTGAGGGTTCTAGAGGGGAGGGGGGGAGGGGGATGGGTTAGCCTGGTGATGGGTATTAAAGAGGGCACATATTGAATGGAGCACTGGGTGTTATACGCAAGCAATGAATCATGGAACACTACATAAAAAACTAATGATGTAATGAATGGTGACTAACATAACATAATAAAATAAAATTTAAAAAAAAAAACAAAGAATGGAGATGCATACTCTGTATACTCAAGAGATTAAAAGCAAATGGAGTATATGAACCAGATTAATGGTCTGGCCCCAGCAGCCCTAGCAGAGAGTTTACTTAAAATGAAAGCTTCGGATGCTGATCCAACTTTTTAGATTTAACCAAGGTTCTCACTCGAATGGCCCTTGTAACAGTATTAGTACTGAAACCCTCCAGCTCATTCTTTCCAAGGCTGCTAGAAACAAGAATATTGCAGAG
Organism: Phoca vitulina; assembly: GCF_004348235.1. Taxonomy (NCBI): domain Eukaryota; kingdom Metazoa; phylum Chordata; class Mammalia; order Carnivora; family Phocidae; genus Phoca; species Phoca vitulina. The sequence continues at coordinate 2,751,990 of NW_022589785.1, forward strand.
AAACCTGATCCAGACTACTGCCTGCAGTGGGCGCAGGAAAGGAGTACTACAAGTTCAACAGCAGGGACAGGGTGGGGTGTATGCCAAGAAAAATCCTTTTAAAAGACTGATTCATAAGGTTGGGTAAAAATCTTTTCATCCAGGTCACTGAAACACATCCTTGAAAGCAGACTGACTTCAAGACTCATCTATGTTAATGATATATGTGGGAATGAAAGCCAGTTGCCACGGGAATGCATACTTAGTAGCAAGAACCATTGAACCAGAGCAGGCTCTGTGACATACTAGTTTGAAAATATCTGATTCTAAGAGAGAATCAGTTTTCCTTTCAAGTTGTAATGAGAATTCCAGATCTTCTGCAAGTATGCATTTAATGGGAAATGCAATGATCCTCACCATACCTTCATGTCGAAGTCTTACTTTTTTTTCTCCTTTTACAGATTAATAAAGAATTAGCTTTTTGTCAGCGGTGGTGGTGTTCCTTACCTAGACATCTAGTTCCTTAGATATTAGCTCTTAGACATCCTTCACTTAATCAGTCTTTTTGAGAAAAGCAGTAACATTGCTTCTTCAGTCAAAATTATTTAATTTCTACTTCTCTTTTTGGTGAGAATAAGTAACACAATTATTTACTATGGCAATCCACTTTTTCTGATCCATTTTCTATTACTTAAAAAAAAATCTCTTTACACTCATGATCATAAAGAAAAGACACTCTATCTTTAATAAAATGCCTAATTCGGGTCTTAACATGCTGGCCAGTGAATACTTGAACACTGCCAACACCCAGCGGCCTTCTGGCAGCCATGGGCCTTCTAAAAGCTGTTCTCTGGCAATAGTCTTTCACGCAAGCACTAATTTTATTATAGCAAGTTTATGATTTTCTCTCATTTCCCTGCTATTTTTAAACGTGGAGCTGTAATAGGAGGCGTCTAGAGGCCCACGAGATGAAGGAACCATTACACACTGTTGGGTCTCTGTGGTATCAGTGGCCTTTGGAAGCTAAGAACTCAAATGCAATGTCAAAGAGCATTTGAATACAGGGTCCCTCAGGGGAACTCTGCCCAATGAGAAACACATTGCTTTGCTCTCTTCATTTTCCTTTTAATTTCTGCTTTCAAGTCCTTGTGGTCTCTCAACACTCTTCCCAGTTTTGTTCTTTAAAGTTATTTTTGTACATTGCCCATTCTATCCAGACCTATTTAGCTACATTTAACAACACTGTGTTGGGGGAGGAGTTTTTGACTTCTTGCACAATGTACCAATACTGATTTTTGTAAAATAGAGCAGCTCATGATATGAATGAGACCTTGCATGAAGAAATGCCCAAGTTACTCGATGTCATTCTACATGTAACTTTGGGAGGTAAGCTTTGGAAAGATTGGCTCTTAATTTATGCTAATCAGGAAAAAAGTTCGGAGAAGTTGAGTGATTTTTCAAGGATCATTTACTGGGATAAAGAAAAACATTTATGAAATGGTCAGGTGGAGAACCATGTGCTTTTCTTAAATGCTTTTTTAATAACTGAGAGAAGCAGAGCTCTCACATAGGAAAGTGACAAGTGAAAGTGCTGGACCTAACTTGCACCACCCCAATCAATCTCTATCATCAGAAAAACGGGGCAAAACCCAAGATAAAGTCCAAGCTGCACAATGATAAATACCAAAGAAGCATCCATACTTTAAGTTAGAAGAAAACACAGGCGAAAAATTAGGACCAAAGGTAAGAACACAGAGCTGGGGATCAGAAAGCCTGCAGACTAGTTCCACATCTACTCCTCATCAGCTAGCTGCACAGACATCCAGGCAACTCGGTTTCTTCATCCATAAAATGAGAAAAGTGCCAGCACTGATCTCCCTAAGTCCTTTCCATCTCTAAAATTCTCTTTCTAGAATTTTTGTGTGTCTCCAGGCCTGGATACAAACGAATCACTGATTTATTTCCTGTTGCTCACCTTAGCTATTTTCATTTACTATTATTTTAATTCTTGTGAAAAAAAAGTAAAAGGTAAAAGACAAAAAAAGAGACACATTGGGGAAACATCTGAATCCTAAAACTGCATTTAAAAAAGAGCAAATGTTGGAAATGTTACTCTTCGGGGTTACGTTCATTCTAAAACAAAACAAAACAAACAAGAAAAAAAAACAGAGAGAGATGAGAAAAGTCACAAGCACATAAAATTATGACTCTGGCAATACTATTAAATAGTAATAATCCCTGGATCAGACATTTCCTAACAAATGTACTTTGTCTGGAAAAGCTGAGAGCCCAAAGCAACACTAGAATTCTTTCCCAGACTGTCATCAAGTACAAATTAGACTCTGTCATTTTAAAAATAAAACAAACAAACAAAAACCACTTTAAAGTAGCTTTTATATGTACAGAGGTCAAACACTAAGCAATATTTATTCCCCATTAATGTCTTTTTCTATTTACATATTTCCATTACCTGTTTTCTAACATCTTCCTAACATAAAAACTAAAAGGTAAATTGAGGCAACGCAGACGCTACTCTCTAACTTCCTTGTGCAGCACGAGAAACCAGATAATCAAGCTATGCTACTGTAAAGCAACTGTCAATGGCTCCTCTGTGGATCCATAAACCAGATCAAACTCTTTAGCCAGAATCAGCTCTGTTCACTATACAGTGGATCCTCTGAATTTACAAATAAGTTTTCCTTTGTAAGAGAAGGTATCAACATGACTGAAAGATAAGACTAAGATTATCCAAACATTCTGAAAGTAAATTGTGAGGTCCCAGACAATATTCTTTGGTTTAGCACCCTCTGTATGTGATTCCATAGTCATATATATTTTATTCTTCTCTGGCACACCCTCAGAGCTAAGCTATTATAGTTAATAAATACTTTTCTACAGCATAATGTTCTTTATGAATTATCCTCTTTAGATTGAAAAAAACCCATCATTTTACATGTAGAATCTAACAAAAGGAGGAAAATTTAATTTTAAATGTGGGTGTATTACGTAGCATAGATAAGGCTTCAAGGATGTGCTCACAGTTTTACAATGTTATAACAACTTCAAAATATAAGCTCTTTTTTCATAATATAAAGTCCATCAGAGCACTATCATCACTCAACTGGGTCAAGGTTGAGTTGATTTTATAGCATGCTGGTTAGACATGGTTTATGACCTCAGTAAGTGAGTAGAAGTCACAAATACTACATTATCAGTGATGCAGTGTAAAAGCCAATGGACTAGAAGCTGAGAGTCCCTGATATGGGAACGGCCATTAATGGGCTGTGTGTCCTTGGTGGGTGGGTCTTTCTGTCATAGGGCCCTCGCTGTCTCTACTACAAGATGAGGTCAAGGTGTCTCTAAGATCCTTATATGATCCCAGAGCTGTGATTCTGAATAAACAAACATCAGGAATCAAATTCATTAGAAAAAGTATGTAATAAACTACTTCCAGCTATGACAGACTAGTTTGTAGCAGAATTCACTTGCGAAAAATAATTGGAAAAAAATTGGATTAAAAAAATCCATTTGAAAGTACTGTAGTGGTATCAAGGCATTCAAGACTTAAGTGACCAAGACTGTAGACAACAGAAAACTCACTGAGGTGAGCCTGACATCCTCTAGAGAAATTTTCCAATTTGAAAGGGTCATGGGAAAAAGGTTGAGAGGTCAAGCATAAAGTGGCTACTATGAAGCACAGAAACTGAGCAGAGCTTTTGGCAATCACATGGGACTATAGAAACAAAACCTGAAGTTGAGGGCAACCAGGGAAGTCAGGATTTGACCAATATTATAGAAAAGTGAGCCCAAGAGCCTGAGCCATCTTAATCCTCAAGACAGTCACTATTTTAGAACTAGCATACACCTACAGGAGGAGAAGACAAGTAGAGAGAAATTTCAGTAAACCATGTTACTGGCATTCCCATGGTACTGGTAAGATAAAAATTAATGCTCCTACCATGGTGGTGGTCCTGGTAAGTCCCCTCACATTTACAGTTGGGACTGTTGAAGGAGTAAAGCCTACACATAAAGTTGAATCAGAAATTGATCTGACTGAAACGCAGCTCTGAAATAACTCATTCTTGGCTGCATTAAGAAGATCTCCTCCTCCCCTGCATGCCTATCAGATATTAAAGGAAATTTGATCTAGAAGATAGTATCGAGATCTCTTAATATTTTCATACACAAAGACAAGCATTCAACAACAACAACAAAAAAATGAACTAGGCACAACAAAAAAGGACCAAGAGAAAAAGAGAAGATAGAAGAAAAAGAAAAAAAGAAGAAAATAGAAACAAGCCCATGAATTATTAGACATGAAATTTAAACGAATTGTGACGAGGGTGCCTGGGTGGCCCAGTCAGTTAAGCGTCTGCCTTCAGCTCAGGTCATGATCCCAGGGTCCTGGGATTGAGCCCCACATCCCTGCTGAGCAGGGAGCCTACTTCTCCTCTCCCTCTGCCTGCCCCCTTCTGTCTGCCACTCTGCCTACTTGTGCTCTCTATCATATAAATAAATAAAATCTTGAAAAAAATAAACTAATTGTGATGAATATGTTTATGAAAAAGTCATAATATGGAGAATTTCAACAGAGAACTAGAATCTATGAAACAATAATCAAACTGGTATTCTGGAAAAATAAAATTACCTAAATTAAGAATGTGGTAGAGGAGCGGCTGGGTGGCTCAGACGGTTAAGTGTCCGACTCTTGATTTCAGCTCAGGTCATGACCTCAGGGCCATCAGATCAAGCCCCACATCAGGCTCTGCACTCAGCACTGAGTCTGCTTGAGATTCTTTCTCTCCCTCTCCCTCTGCCCCATCTAAATAAATAAACAAGTAAAATCTTTTTTTAAAAAAAGAATGTGGATAGATAGGCTTAACAGAAAGTTAGAAACAGCTAAAGAGAGAACATTTGTGATCTAGAATACAGGAGAGAAAAAAACATCTAGACTGAAACACGGAGATAAAATGGATGGAAAATACAACGGAAAGCATAAGATACAAATGGAACATGGTGAAAAGGTATAACTTACATGCAAGTGGAGTCCTAGAACAGGAGGACAGAAAAAACAGTATAGAAGCAACATCTGAAGACGTGATAGCTGACAACGTTGGAATCCTGATGAAAACTCAAGTCACAATTTAAGAAGCTCAGTGAATGTCACACAGAAGAAATACAAAGCAAACCACAGCTAGGCAATATCATAGGAAAAGTGCTGAAAACCAAAGACAAAAGGAAAAAGCCAGAAGGGGGGGGGGGGAAAAAACCTTCAAAGGATCAACAATAACACTGAAACAGAATTTTCAAAAAAAAAATAGAAATGACCAAAATGAATGAATAGTATATATATCTATATAATAGAAAACTATACAGAAATGAGAATACATGAACGACTGCTACAGGCATCAACAATAATGAATCTAACAAACGTAAGGCTGAGCCAAAGCAGCCAAGCACAAAAGAAGATATACTATATGAATCCCATCTGTATAAACCTCAAAAACAGGAAAACCAACCTACGCAATTATAAATCAGAATAGTGGTTATCCTTTTGGGGTGGTTAATACTGGAAGGAGACAAGAACCAAGGTACTGGGTTGCTGGTAACATTCTAGTTCCCGATCTGAGTGAGGTTAAACAGGTATGTTCACTATGTGAAAAATCATTTTAAAAAATGATTTGTGCATTTTTCAATGTATATGATATATCAGTAAAAGTTTACTTAAACACATACACACATAGATATATAACTGCAGTCCTCAAACTGCAAATTCATTTCACATATTCAGTGTATGGTCCATACACAATTTGTTTCCTCCTTTCTCCTCTGTTTAACATATCTTTCAACTACCCATTCTTTGGGTTCAAAAGACTCTCAAGAATGAGATAATCTCAGAAATAGGAGATGAAGCTTTTAGTTCATCTACAGAATATAAAGTGACTAAGGTGCTGAGGGCCAAGCTAGAAACTTGATCACATAAGATGTTTGTTTCTATAAGGAAACAACACTAAATATAAGCAAAATGAAAAGAATCTAAGACAAGAGGGAAGTAATTATTTACTAAGAGCAACCCTCCCCTCAAAAGAATATGGATTGCAGGAAAGATGCTAGTAAGAATGCATTAGGAGATGAGTAATTTAAGAGGGATAGATCAAGAAATTAAATACAATATCTTGAACCTTACAGTAAGGGGTCCATTTGTGATAGACTGAAATCTAGCAATCACTTGCAGAAGAAGAACTTTAAAACAGAATGGACTAGGTAGGCTCTATGATGTAAGTTTTATAAGAAGTTCTACATTTCTAAGGCAACTTTCAGAAAATCCATCAGTCTGGTGTAAAAGCTTTAGCAAAGCCCTTTCTCACCTCACGCATATTTCACTTGGAACAAAGAGAGGGCCCTTAAAGTAAATTCCCACCACCATCATGAGTTTACCTAAAACAAAACCAGTACATGGTTTGTGATAAAGACTGTTAATAAAGCCATCTTTTTGATTTGGCAGCTGTTCTTTCCTAGTCATTTTCTTATAGGATCTCATATGCAGTGAAGGTGGCTTTAAAACTGGACAATGTTAGGAACCAGAAACCCAGTGCAGGGTTTACAGGTATTTTTTTTCTTTAGGCTTTACAGCTATTGAATATTCTTCCATTCCGGTAATTCAGTAAAGGAAAACTCCTATCAGACTCTGCTGAGCCTTGGGAAAGACAGTCATTGACAGAAATATTCCTACTTGAACTTAAAATTGTTCTTATGTGAAAATGGCCTCTTCTACCTCTCCTTGCTGAAAGAAGGCACTCCACTTGCTTTTTGGAGAAAGTAAAGGTATTCTGCACTAGTGGAAAATAACAGGTTTTTAACCTATCAGGTGGGAGAAAAGGAAGTTTCTTTAAAAAAATTGTTTTTCAAACTATGCTGTTTACCACTCTGCTCCATTATACTGAGATGGTGAGAAGACTGAATCAGGAGATGTGGTGTTAGGAGGGATCTGGTATATTTGGTTTAGAAAGGCTGGGCAAGTGATTCTGCTCCCCCACTTGAAGCAGCGTACAACAAACTAAGTGATAGACAGAAGGTGACAGGCATTAGAGACGGTTTTAGAGATCAACAAAATAGGGGCTGTCACCACTATTTGTATATGGATATTTCAAATGTATCAATATTCCAATCTTGGCTAGCCTAAACCACTGGGACCAAGTAATAGAGTAAAATTATATATCAAAGAATAATCATCTCACTGATTTGGATTCAGGAAAGAGATGAATCTGGGTTAATTAAGATTTGATTAGATAAATAGAGGTATGATACTGTCAAGTATGGACAGTAACTAGAACTGCTCTAATAGCTTTCATGGCTAAAGGAGAATAATGCCAGTGACTCCCACAGCAGCTAACATTTACCAACCAACCACATGTTATGTGCGAAACCCTTTATTGCATATTACCCCAATTTTATGGATTAGGAGACTGAGGCTGAAAGTTTAAGTAACTTACTCAAAGTCACACAACTAGGTAAGTGTCAGAGTGAGGACTCAGCCAAAGTCTATGTGATGCCAATCATATTCTGCTTATAAATTCCGATCAGCATAATTAATTCCTTATATGCCTAATATTTCTGGAGAATTTGAGAATGTTTATTGTCTTTTTTTTTTAAGATTTTATTTATTTATTTGACAGAGAGAGACACAACGAGAGAAGGAACACAAGCAGGGGCAGTGGGAGAGGGAGAAGCAAGCCTCCCGATGAGCAGGGAGCCCAATGCGGGGCTCGATCCCAGAACCCTGGGATCATGACCTGAGCCGAAGGCAGATGCCCAATGACTGAGCCACCCAGTCTCCCCTTATTGTCTTTTTTTAAATTAACACATAATGTATTATTTGTTTCAGGGGTACAGGTCTGTGATTCATCAGTCTTACAAAATTCATAGCGCTCACCATAGCATATACCCTCCCCAGCATCCATCACCCAGCCATCCCATCCCTCCTACCCCCCTCCACTCCAGCAACCCTCAGTTTGTTTCCTGAGATTAAGAGTCTCTTGTGGTTTGTCTCCCTCTCTGGTTTTGTCTTGTTTCATTTTTGCCTCCCTTCCCCTATGATCCTCTGTCTTGTTTCTCAAATTCCTCATATCAGTGAGATCATATGATAATTGTCTTTCTCTGATTTATTTTGCTTAGCATAGTATCTTCTAATTCCATCCATATCAAACTCAACACCCAAAGAACAAATAATCTAATCAAGAAATGGGCAGAAGACATGAACAGACATTTCTGCAAAGAAGACATCCAAATGGCCAACAGACACATGAAAAAGTGTTCAACATCACTCGGCATCAGGGAAATACAAAACAAAACCTCAATGAGATACCACCTCACACCAGTCAGAATGGCTAAAATTAACAAGTCAGGAAACAACAGATGTTGGCAAGGACGCAGAGAAAGGGGAACCCTCCTACACTGTTGGTGGGAATGCAAGCTGGGAATGCTTATTGTTTTAAGAATTTTATTCATCCTGTAATCATTTTAGCCTCCTGGTTTGCCTAGTAAAACCTCCTAAAAGATAGTTAAAAGGTAAACATTTAGGCTTAACCAATTATCACAAATTCTAAATAGAATCAGTTTAATTAACTAATTAATTAGTCAAGTATTATCAGGGACTAAAATGGTAAAAAAAAAAAAAGAAAAAAAATTTTTTTTTTTTTTTTTGGAGAAAATTCTTGGCACCCTTAACCTCTATCTTCCAGGAAAGGCCCAAAGACCTCTAGAAACCAGTGGACACCTGGTTAGTGAGTCTGCAGAAGAATGTGGATTAAGTAAGAAAAGCAATAAACAATTCAATGGTGATTTCTTTGGGATGTGATTTCTCTGTAGAAAAGAAGAACTTTGAGATTCATACGTGTTTTATGGTAATTAGAGGAAAGTGCTTTTATTCAGGGAGAATAAAAGATTCTGATTACTGCTTTGAAAACAGACTTTTTGATAGTGAACTAAAATTGAAAATAAGAAAGGATTCCTAATTTGGATCATCTGTAGCAGTGGATGGGAAGGGCATTGTTCTTACAATCTATTCTCATCAGATTTTAATTGTTCTAACCCACAATGACATAAAATTAAACAAACCTCAGTGATGTCCTTAAAAAATTAAAATGGACTGTAAGAAATTATGGTTTTTGTTGCTGTTTTTGTTTTGGAAATTATCTTTTTAAAAACTGGACACACAGGATGGATTTCATTTCAGCAAGGATTAATGATGTGTACCAAAAAATTCTATTCCAAGTAGCTAGCAGAATGTGTTTCATATTGTTTTCCAAAACCATGATTCTAGTACTTATTAGCTGTGTGGCCTAAAGAAAAACCACCCAAGCTTTGGTTTTCTCATCTATATAGTAGGAATACTACTATAAATTTGCTTCAGTTTCTCCAAGTTTCCATGGTCCCCAGAAAAAGAGAAGTCCAAAGTTAAAAACGGAGAGAGTACAGGTTAATCCAGCAGCTGTTCTGTTGAGCAGCATGCCACTTATCATACCAGAATGACAGGGTCTTCCCATTACAGACTGTCATTAGTGACTTCAGGAACAATAGCCCTCAAACTCCTCTTAGTCCAGAAATAATGCTGCCACCACCAATATGTCAGATTCTATTTCTGAGTCCTTTAATTTTGACCCTGTGTGCTCAAATTTCTTCGCTCTTGGTTCAGTTCACGGTCCCTAATGATAGTACCATATGCATTATCAAGCAAGAGGTTTTTGGTATAGAGCCCAGGGAACCTGTCTCTCTGGGAAATTACTGAAGTATATCAACCTATATAAAAATCCATTCCCTGCTCTAGGTTGTGTGAGAGTAACATGAAAAAAATGTATAAAAAATAAGAATTTTTTGGTAAATAGTAAACATTAATCACACACACATAATTCATTATCATTGATCATCATTTTAGATGACTAGGACACAGGTAACATTCTCCAGGTTGTGTCATCATAGAGAAAATATTTGACTACTTTAGGATCTTTAGAAGTGCCACATTTAATCACAAAAGAAAAACTATTCTTAAATATAACAAATTGAAGCAACTCACTGTTGATCTTGGGTAAGTCACTTCATTTCTATAGGCTCCCTATGCCTTAGGATAAAATGAAAGGGTTAGCTCTGGTGATTTCTAATAAACTGCCTAAAGTACTTCTTCCATGAGACCTGTATCTTACCTTCTACCCCATCCTACCACCTTTCAGTAAGGAAGAGATGAATCCGTACAGCCAATGCTATAAGAAAAGGCCACTGGCCATGCAATCAAGGTGAGCGCTCCCACCTTCACTAAAGCAGAGATCAGACTGTCACCTGCTCCCTCTTTCCACTCGTACCACCCAAACTACCCTACAAGGCTATTGTGCAATTCATAGATTTCTGACATTGAGTTAAACCTGGTCACACCATATATGAATATTTTGCTGCAATGCTGTTCCAGGATATGTTGGGTATAGGGGACAGGAAGGAGCAGAGAATTGTGGTGAGGTTTTGTTTTCTTAGCACGGGGGGGCGGCAGAGATAGCAGCATCCAGTGAAATGTATTCCACATGGGTAAGCTCCCACCAAGAGACTGATCACTAGAATTACTGGTTATCCCTCTTTCACCACCAAGTCCTTTATTCTTTAAATTTTCTAATATCTTATGGTGAGAAATTACAAAGATACAGGAAAGTTTTAAGAATTATATGGTGTATATATATTCATCAGAATATAAAGATTCTGCAATCACTAACAATTTGCTAAATGTGCTTCACCTAGAAAGTTCATTCACATCCCTTCTCAGTCAATCCCCGCCCCTACTTTGACTCCCAAAGGCAACCACTGATCTGTTTTCCCCACAGATTAGTTTTGCTTGTTCTAGAACTTGTTGCTAAGGCAATCATAAAACACATTCTCTTCTGCTTTTTACTTCTTTTACACAATCTCATGTTTCTGAGATTCATCCACATGGCTGCATATGTTTTACAACAATGTGGTGGGTTATATATCCATGCTTCCACTGAGAAACACTTGGGCTATTCTTAGATTTTGCTATTATGAATAAAACCACTATGAACATTCTTGTACAAGTCCTTTTGCAGACTTATGTTTTCCATTCTCTGGGGAGTGGACTTGGTGGATCAAAGGGTCAGTATATGTTTAGATTTTAAAGAAACTGCAATACCTTTTCCTAAAGTGGTTTTACCATTCACATTTCCAACATAGGAGAATCAAATATGCGACATCCATGTATGCCTTATATCCTACAATTTGATGTTGTAATTGTTGCTTTCAACAGCCATATGCATATTTTTTAAATTATTAGGAAAAAAGTAAAAGCAGTATTTTATATTTACCAGCATATTTATTATTTGTGGTGCTACTCCTCTTTTCCTAAAGATTTGAGTTTCCATTTTATACCATTTCCCATCAGCCTGAAAATCCTCCCTCAACCTTTCTTATAGTGCAAGTCTGTTGATATTTTTCTTGGTTTTCACTTCTCTTTAAATATCTTTATTTTGCTTTCATTCTTGAAAATTATTTTTGCTCATTCTTGAATTCTGGGCTGACAGGGTTTTGTGTGTTTTCCTTTCATCATTTTGAAAATTTTGTTTTGTCTTCGGGACTCTATTATTTCTCATAAGAAATCAGCCATCATTAGTATAGTTGGTCCCTCTTTGTGTAATAGGTCATCTTTCCCTGGTTACTTTCAAGATTTTTTTTCTTTATAATTGGCTTATAGTCATTTCCCTATAAATTGCATAGATGTAGCTTCCTTTGTATTTATTCTGTTTGAGGTTAGCTGAATTTTTAGAATCTGTAAATTTATTTTTACAAAATTTAGGGAAATTTTAGCCACTATTTCTACAAGTGTTTTTCCCCCCATTATTCTCTTTATCTTTCTGCAACATATATGTGTGTGTGTGTGTATATATATATATATATATGTTAAGACCCTTTGTCCAACAAGACACTGAGGTTCTGTTAATTCTTTTCAATCTATTTCCTCTCATTTTCAGATTAGATCATTTCAACTGACCTATCTTCAAGTTGATACCTCCTTCTCTGTCATCTCCAATATTCAATTAAACCCATTCAGTGAGGGCGGCTGGGTGGCTCAATCAGCTAAGTATCCAACTCTTGATTTCAGCTTGGGTCATGATCTCAGGGTTGTGGGATCGAGCCCTGAGTCACAGGTTCCGCACTGGGCAGGGAGCCTGCTTAGAATTCTCTCTCTCTCCCCCTCTGCCTCTGCCCTACCTGCCCCCCTCCTTAAATAAAAAGAAAAACAACAATCCATTCAGGGAATGTTTTCATTTCAGATATTGTACTTTTCGGTGCTAAAATTTTCATTTTGCTTTCTTTACTTTCTTGTAGTTCTATTCCTCTACTGAGATTTTCTATCTATTCATTATGAGCATATTTTACTTTCCAGATTTGAACATAGTTATAATAACTGTTTAAAAATTCCTATTAATTCCAACCTTTGGGTCATCTTGGGGTTGGTCTCATTGAATGCCTTTTTTCTCTTCAGTATAAATCATTTTCCAGTTTCTTCATATGTCCAATAATTTTAGAATATATCCTGAACATTGTGAATGATACATTGTACACATTCAGGACTTTGTTATATTTCCCTACAGAGTATCAACTTTTTTGTTTTTGCAGGCAGTTAACCCTAAGAAACTCAAACACAAAACTGCCCTAAAGTGAGGAGCAGCTGAAATCTCTCCAGTTCCTTCAGCCTTAGCCAAGTTGTTTGGAATCCACCCTCATATGCTTACTGCAGAAATTACCCAGAGATTTGATAAGAATTTATACACAGAATCTGGGGCTTTTCTATGTAGATACCTCCTTTCCAGGATTTCCTCCTTACTTTCCGGTTACTGTTGTGAGGCCAACTAGGTCCTCTGATCCCACAACCAATAAGGCTACAGGTTTCTATATATATTTCAGTACCATTGTGGGGTATGGTGCTGGCACTCTGGCAATAAAGACATTAAAAATAGGAAATTATTACTTACAATAGCCAAATTATGGAAGCAGCCCAAGTGTCTATCTATAGATGAAGAGATAAAGAAGATGTGGTATACATATACAATGGAATATTACTCATCCACAAAAAAGAATGAAATCTTGCCACTTGCAACAACATGGATGGATCTAGAGAGTATAATGCTAAGTGAAATAAGCCAGAGAAAGACAAATACCATTTGAGTTCACTCATATGTGGAATTTAGGAAACAAATGAACAAAGGAAATGGAGAGAGAGAGACAAACCAAAAACAGATTCTTAACTATAGAGAGCAAACTGATGGTTACCAGAGGGGAGGTGGGTGGGGGGGATGCATTAAACAGGTGAAGGGGATTAAAAGTGCACTTATTTTGATGAGCACTGAGTAATATACGGAATTGCTGAATCACTATATTGTATACTTGAAACTAATATAACACTATATTTTAAATACACTGGAATTAAAATTTTTTAAAAAACAGGAAATTCATCTAGTGTTATTCCCTTCCTCCAGGTGTTAATTCTCCTTCAATTTCTGCTAGTTTTTGGTCACTCTCCAGTACCTCCATGTAATTGTTTGTTTTATATTTTTCCCAAAGTTCTCAGTTGTTATATGTGGCTGAGCTACTTTGCCATTATCTGAAGCAGAATCTTCCTCCCTCTTTCCCTGTAGTATCTACCAGAAAATACAGATGATTCTAGTATAAATAGCAGGTACTATGGAAAAATGAAGGTGGTCTGTGATTCACACTGATGCACTTTTTGCCTTCTGATTAATGTTTAGAGCTACATAAAACTTTAGTTGCACTAGTCAATAAAACTTTAGATAACAGAAATTTTTTTCTATGATATCTGATATGGTAGCCACTAAACACACAGGCTACTGAACACTTAAAATGTGGTTACTGTGACTGGGGAATTGACTTGTTTACCTTAATTCTAATTAATTTAATTTAATATAACTATTTGGCTACTACACTGGACAGTAAAACATCATCTTATCTGGTCTTCCTGTTTACAGATGGTGAGCCAGCAAGAACTGGGCTTCCAGAAAGGTCTGCCCATAATATATGGCCACTAGTAGCAAAACCAGGATTCAAATTTAGATCTCCTCATTCCTAGTCTGAGGTTTCTTCTACTCTGTAGAAGAGACTGTAAAACACTATGGCTGGAAGAGGATACCCAAAAATATAATGGGTGAAGTGATGATAAAGCAGAATTTGAAAAAATTAGTTGGAGAATGGAACAGCTAAGGGCAGAATGATTTGCAAACATATCAGACATTACACATACATACACACATATTCACTGGGTGTGCAATTTCTTTTGAGGCAATAACTATTTTATCAGTATGAGAAAAAGAGCTTTTTTATAACTCATTACAGGCTCAAAAGCTCTGGCTCAGCTAATTTATAATACAAAGTACAAAGAGCACAATCAAGAAATTGATGTCCTATCTCCATTCTTCACAAGTGTCTACTTTCCAACTCTTCAGTGATTTGAAGAGTTACAGCTTAAGAATCTTATTTGTTTCTTAAAAGCCTGTAAGATACACACCACTGAAAACGTTGCCAAGCATTCCCCTCCTGAACTTAATATTCCCTAAGAGGATATGGTTCTCTGCTAAAATGGAATGCTTTTTACCTTTTAACCTACTCTCCTGTACTACTGGTAGTAGAATAAGTATTTCACTACATTCTTTGTGTGTGTGTATGTGTGTGTGTGTGTGTCACCCCCCCCCCCCACAAATCTTTGTGTGGACTTCATACTAATATACTCATACACACAGTGTAGAAAATGCTGCAAAAAGGTCCAAGAAAAATAGCACTGTTTTCAGAGAAAGTGCTGTGGTCGGGATGATGTCATCAAAAATTGTCTAATTAATTTCCTGTAGCTACATCCTAAAGGAAATCTAGAAGGATCAATTTTCTCAAAAAGTCAAGTAGTCCTTGGCAGGGAGGGGGAAGTAACTGTTCCTATGAACCCAGAGGTTCATAAGTTAATAATGATTATAATTTACCTTTAATCTTCAAAATCACAAAGAATGAAATTTCACTTTAAAAAATCTTTTCTAAAGGGGCGCCTGGGTGGCTCAGTCGTTACGCGTCTGCCTTCGGCTCAGGTCATGACCCCGGGGTCCTGGGATAGAGCCCCGCATCGGGCTCCCTGCTCCGCGGGAAGCCTGCTTCTCCCTCTCCCACTCCCCCTGCTTGTGTTCCGTCTCTCACTGTGTCTCTCTCTGTCAAATAAATAAATAAAATCTTTTTTAAAAAAAAAATCTTTTCTATGGTAGATATTACCAGAATATAAAAAGTATCCTTTGGACTGTAAACTTTAGATTTTAGTTACTGACACAAAGTACCTGCAGAAAAGAAAAGTAAACTTAGTTGGTATTTACAACTGGGCTTCCATAAGTCTTCCTCTCCAGCTCTGAACAAAATGAAGACCACCATTCATAAGAACCAAGGAGATAACAGGACTCTTAATCTACTATAAGCCTCAATGTTTTTCCTCCAGGCTAATAAGCATTTATTGACACTGGACTGGAACACTGCAGATGGTCTGCCAGAATGCTTGAGCTCCTTGAGGGCAAGAACAATGGCATATCTATCTTTATACCCAAAGGCATTAGAGCATCTGGGACACAGTAAGCAGTAAACACATGTTGAATGAGGGCATGAATGAGATTATCAATATAAATAAGCTATTCTCCTTTCCCTCCAGAAGCTGCCAATTATACAATGGGAAGAAGACTACTATTACAAACGGTAAGTACCATAACTGAGGTATCACTAGGGGCTACGCTTTGCCAATCAATTTGAAAAAAAAAAAAAACACTAAACTAAAAGATTAATATCAAGGGCTTATGGGCTTAGAACAACCTTTTTGGTGTGCAATTTGGGAAAATCTTTTAATTTAAAATGTGTATAATAGCTGTGTACCCAGCAATTCCACTTGCTAGACACTACTCTACTCCTAATATATACAAAGTGACTTGTACAAGGTCTTTTTTATGGCAACCATGCTTGTAAAAGGGGAAGAAAAAAAAATCTCCCTCAACATTCCTTCAGCAGATGAATGGTACAACCATAATACTGTCACTACATAGAAGTTCAAAAAAATGTGGTTGATCTACATGTGCTAACATGAAAAGAGGTTTAAGACTATTGAGTGAAAAAACCATTTGGAAAACAATATCATATTCCCACACATGAAAAAGAAAACCATAAGAGAAAATGGGCTAGAGCCATGCTGCCTAATATAAATAATTTAAACTTTCTAGTAACCACATAAAAATATAAAACAAGAAAAGTGGAATTAATAACATTTTATTTAATCCAATGTATCAAAAATATTATTATATTTTATTATTATTATTTTTTAAAGATTTCATTCATTCACTTGACAGAGAGAGACACAGCGAGAGAGGGAACACAAGCAGGGGGAGTGGGAGAGGGAGAAGCAGGCTTCCCGCTGAGCAAGGAGCCTGATGTGGGGCTCGATCCCAGGACCCTGGGATCATGACCTGAGCCGAAGGCAGACACTTAACGACTGAGCCACCCAGGCGCCCCATATTATATTTTAGTCAATGTAAAAACTTAGTAAAGAGATATTTGGGGTTTTTTTTTCTTTCTAAGTCCTCAAAGTTCAGTGTGTATTTTACATTTACAGTACATCTCAATTCAAACTATTCACATTTCAAATGCTCAACAGCCACACGCAGTAGTGGCTACCACAGTGGACAGTATTGTAGGTCTAGAAGGGAAATACTTCAAACTGGTAACAGGGGTTACTTCTGGAAAGAATAATATTTTAATCTTTTACATCAATAACTAACTCACATATTACTTATATAATGGTAAAAATATAAGAATAAAAAACAAAGTAGTATGGGCATATGAATGGCTGAGCAAATAAACCTGTTCCAAGGGTTGCTGAATATCTGGGTCAAGGAAGAGAAGCAGGAAAAAATGAAATTTTAAAATGTCGCTTACAATAGAGAACAAACTGGTGGTTACCAGAGGGAAGGTGGGGGGGGGTGAAACTGGTGAAGGGGATTAAGAGCACACTTACCATGATGAGCACTGAGTATAGAATTGTTGATTCACTATATTGTACACTTGAAACTAATATAACACTGTATGTTAATTACACTAGAATTCAAAAATAAATAAAACACTAGTGAATTAAAAGAAAAAAATAATAAAATACCATTTACAACAGCATGCATATATGCACACGCACACACCTAAAACCTAAGGATAAAACTATAGAAAGATATGCGATAGTTCTACATTGAAAACCATAAAACATTGCTGAAATAGATTTTACAAGGCCTAAATAAATGGAGAAATATACCAAGTTCATGGACTATGAGATTCAAATATATTTATGGATTTGATGCTATCCCAACCAAAATTCCAGCAGGATGTTTGAGTGAAGGATGGGGAAACCATGAGCTAATTCTAAAATATATACATTTACTTACATGTATATAAATGTAAAGAACCTGGAATACCCAAAGCAATCTCAAAGAAAAACAAAGCTACTAGAAGTATATGATCAGAATTCCAGACTTATTAAAAAGATGCAGTAATTAGGCAATATGCTATTGGCATCAAGATAGACAAAGAGATCAACAGCGCAGAAAAGAGAGTCCTTTATATACCTCATACCTGACTTAAGACAAAAGCAGCACACAGTGCAGTCTTGTGGAATATTCAGTACTGGGTCAACTGGATATTCATATGAGGGGAAAAGCTGAACTTTGATCCCTACCCCAAACCAAACACAAATGTAAATTCCAAGTGGCAGACCTAAATGCAAAAGGTAAAACAATAAAGGCTCATAGAAGAATATTTTCATGACATTGGGATACACAAACATTTTCTTAAACAGAACACAAAAGGCACTAACCATTAAAAAAAGGGGGGGGATTGGTAAATTGGGCTCCACCAAGATTTATATGATAATGGGTAAAAAAGATAAAAATTGAAAAAGAGAGCTTTCATGATGCAGAGATGATTTAATGAAACCTGAATACGGAAAATCTTGCTGAGGGTTCAAAGATGGGGTCTTCTATGCAGAGGGCCTAGAACGAGTAATGATACAGAGGGTAAAATATAAAGCATGTTTAACAAAGTATGGTAAGTAGGCTTGTATGAACAGATGATAAGGTGTATGCCATACAGAGTAGTTAAAGTGATGGGAAAAGATTATGAAGGGATTTGGACTTTATTCTGAAGGCAAGAGAAAGCTATCAAGGGCTCTTAAGCAGGAAAATTGCATGATCAGAACTAAGTCTTC
This sequence comes from Phoca vitulina, assembly GCF_004348235.1. Lineage (NCBI taxonomy): Eukaryota > Metazoa > Chordata > Mammalia > Carnivora > Phocidae > Phoca > Phoca vitulina. The sequence goes on from NW_022589785.1 coordinate 2,770,291, forward strand.
AAGGGAGAACTCAAAAGATCTCTGTAGGTGATGGATCAAATCGAGAAGAAACGAGAATCAGGGCAGAGTTAAAACAGATTTCACAAATTACAGTATTTACATCCTCCAGTGTGACAAGAGGTACACAAACTTACCTAACAAATAAACAGCACTTTTTCCAAGCGTAGTCAGTTTACCTGACTATCTGGGGGAAAACAATTTTACACTGAATTAAGCTCTGATATTACATAGGCATATGCAACTGCATACGAATCATTTAAATGATGGTGACAACAGTAATGCCAATAATAACAGTAGCACCATGTTTGAATTCTTATTGTGTCTCAGGCACTGTGCTAAGGATATACTTTATATGAACTCATTTAATCTTTACAACAATAAGCAAAGCAATTACTATTACAATCACTTACAGAATTATCTACTCAGATATTTGTGTTTCCATGTTCTTTTTACTTTTTATTTATCTGCTATTAAGCCTTCACAATCCCTTACATTGCTGATGATATAACTTGGTGCAACTACTTTGGAAAGCTGGTAAAAATCTAATAAATCTAAACATATATAGGACCGAATGCTTAATAGATACAAGTGCTGATATTTCCCAAAAGATATGTACAAGAATGTTTATTAGCAGCTTTTTCAAAACAGCCAAAAATTGGAAACAACTCCCATGTCCACCACACTTAGAAGAGTTTATATAAGTTTCAGGATCACATGGTAATAAGTGGTGGAGCCAAAGTTCAAGTTTGTCTAGTATCTAAGTTCTCACTCTCATCCACACTGCACTGTACTTGAAAGAAATTACCTACTTATGGCAGCAACTTCAGGCTGCTTCATAGGTCCAAGTAGTAGACACCCTCTCCTCTTTACTTGGAAGAGAGTACATGTTAGAAAGTGTGGGAAGTTCTACAAGGGTCCAGGCAAAAGATGGCACAGCAGAAAGCAGGAGCCAGAAAAGAGATTGCCAGAAAAAAGAGAACCCAGTAACAAGCCAAACATGGGATTTAGGCGGCTTGGACAAGAGGACAAACAGCAAATGCAGATGCAGGCACAGACTGAGGGCTAAGTTAGGCATACGGAATCGAAGGTGGGTGTCCAGGAGGCAACTGGATAAAGAAATATGATGCTCAGGAGAGAAATCAGACTAATAAAAAAAACTTCAGAGTCATCAGCATATTTGCATATCAGATTCCCTGAATAGAGAACAACATCGTTAATACAACATAATTTATGCACTCTTCTGACAATTAATATTGGCTCATAGGAAGGTCTCTGTGGGCACCTGAAATTAATTTTCAAACCATTAAAGCAGATAGGTTAGTTAGAATGAAAAATTCCCATGGAGAAGGTATCACCTCCCCTATTAAGTATCTGAGAGTAATTGTATAGAAGAAAAACCTATTGTTTTTTAAGGTAAGTGGACAAAGTGGTTCCAGGCTGCTATGTCACTATTTGGGAAAATATTAAAAGGTACTAGAGTCAAAAATGTAAAATGCAGAAAGATGTAGCTTGTTATTCTTACAGTCACAGCATTCACAATGGTTAGTTTTTGTTTCAAAAGGCAGTTTCCTATTATTTTATTTCAATATCAAAATAATGCAAAACGGAAACCAAGGTACAATTTGAGGTCACAGATACAATGTTAAGAATAGGATAATCATAAAAAGTACATTTTCTGAACTTTTTGTACTCAAGAGGAAGAGTGATACTTTTGGGGAGAGTTTTCAAAGTTCTAACCAGTGTAATAATTAAGAGGAAAAAAAGTAGGAATATAACATAAGGAAACAAATCCACAAAACTATCATTATTTGCAAAAAAATTCCCATTACAAGAAAATTCATAAGAATCAACAAAAAATTATGAGCGATGAGAGAATTTTCACATGGTCAAAACATGCAAAACATGTAAAACAAACACCCTTCCTATATGCCATCAATACTCTTCCTAAAAGTGTAGATCACAAAAGGGCATAAAAAGTGAAATGCAAGAACAGATCAGGCTCCTGAATAGAAGACCGACTATTGAAAAGACATCAATTTATCCATAATTATATGCAAATTCCAACAAAAATACCAATGCAAGAGTTTCCAAAATTTGACAAAATGATTTTAAAGTTTATTTGGGGGTAGTGAGGGGAGACAAGGATATCCTAGACATTTTTTTCAAAAGAATAATGTTATGAAACTTATAGCAGATGTAAAATGCAGAATGAAGCAACGACAATTAAAACTTTGCATTAGAGCACGAACTGTCCCAACAGCTCACTGGGCTGATATAGCAAGGCCCAGGATCAAATCAATACAAAATAACCAACATCAAAAACAAACAGGGCGCCTGGGTGGCTCAGTTGGTTAAGCGACTGCCTTCGGCTCAGGTCATGATCCTGGAGTCCCGGGATCGAGTCCCGCATCGGGCTCCCTGCTCAGCAGGGAGTCTGCTTCTCCCTCTCCCGCTCCCCCCTCTTGTGCTCTTTCTCTCTCTCACTCTCTCTCTCAAATAAATAAATAAATAAAATCTTTAAAAAAACAAACAAACAAACAAAAAAACACATAAAAAAATAAAATAACCAACATCACAACAGAAAAAAATAGGATGAGAATTAAAGTCTTTATAAAAGACATTTTTAAAAATAGTCAGCCCTGGGGTGCCTGGGTAGCTCAAAGTTGGTTAAGCATCCAACTCTTGATTTTGGCTCAGGTCATGATCTCAGGATCATGAGATCGAGCCCTGAATGGGGCTCTGCGCTCAGTGTGGAGTCTGCTTGAGATTCTCTCTCTCCCTCTTCCTCTGCCCCTCCCCTGCCTCTCTCTCTCTCTCATAAATCTTAGAGAAAAAAAAAAATAGCCCCAACAGCAATCAAAGAAATGCAAAGTAAAACAGTAAGATATCACTTCTTTTTTACTTATCAATTTGACTTTTTAGTTTATTTTAGTAATTATTTAGAATTGCCTAGTGTTAGCCCGTGCAGGGAAATGGAATATCTGATACATTGCTGGTAGGACTAAAAACAGATACAGCCTTTCTGAGAGCTATTTAGCAGTAAGTATCAGAAGCCTTAATATGTTTTTTCCAAGCAAGCCCACTTTTAATAATTTAGCCAAAGGAAATGATGGGAGATATGTTCAAAGATTTATTTACAAAGATGTTTTTCCAGATTTTATAATACCAAAAATTTTGAAGCAAACTAAATGTATTACAGTAGGGGTATAGATGAAATAATTTGTAATCAAACCATAAGACTTTCAGTAGAACATTTAATAAAATATAGAAATGTATAAAACTTAAGTGAAAATATATTAATGAAAAAACAAGTTATAAAAGTATCACAATAGGATTTCAATTTTTGTTTGGATAGGTCTAAACAATCATTTTGTACATATATGACCAAAAGATTATACCCAAAATATTAAAAGGATGATAGGCTTATGGTTGGTTATTTTTTTTTTTTTTTTTGAAGATTTTATTTATTTATTTGACAGAGAGAGACGCAGCGAGAGAGGAAACACAAGCAGGGGGAGTGGGAGAGGGAGAAGCAGGCTTCTGCTGAGCAGGGAGCCCAATGCGGGGCTCGATCCCAGGACCCTGGGATCATGACCTGAGCCAAAGGCAGACGCTTAACAACTGAGCCACCCAGGCGCCCATGGTTGGTTATTTTAATGAATTTTTCATATAACTGGATAAAACTAATAAATATTACCTTTTAAAAAAAACTAAGCCTGTGACCATAATGAATAGGATGGTAGAAAATAGTATCTGATCTTTGCTAACAGTATGAACTATTTCATCCCTCATGAGTGATATAAGGGATCACATGACTAATATGCTAACCAAATTTAGAAGCCTACACCTCACCCAGGGGCCAACTTGAGTTCCACCTGTTTCACAAAGCTCCCACAAGTCTATACCATTCTCTTCTGGAATTCGAGAATCTTGTCAGTGATTAAAGAGAATGTTTTTATTTATTGCTCAAGCATTGTTTTGATATTTTTGTTATATTAAAGTTCCGTCTCAAAGAGGACATAAGCCCCTCCAGGGGAGTGACCCCAACCCACTGCCTAGACCCAGAACCCTCAGCACAGTGCTATGCACATGTTAGGTGCTTTACGAGCAGACGTCACACTTACCTGAATTACATCACAGAAGACTGGCCAACTAAAACTTTGAAACTGAATGAAATACATATTATTGCAATAGTTCTCCTTGGGCATTTTCTATGTTCCTGTAAGTTCTGGACCAATATTAACTCTAGTCTTAACAACTACTGGCTGGTTTCAGGAATGTGGGAATAAAGATTTCCAGCTAAATGCAGATAGACAAGCAGCAGCACTCAAACACAACCTTAAAAATTAAGAGAAAAGGTAAGAAAACAACATTAAATTCTCAAGAAAATGAATAGTACCAAGGCACCTGGGTGGCTCAGTTGGTTAAGCGACTGCCTTCGGCTCAGGTCATGATCCTGGAGTCCCGGGATCGAGTTCCGCATCGGGCTCCCTGCTCAGCAGGGAGTCTGCTTCTCCCTCTGACCCTCCCCCCTCTCATGCTCTCTCTCTATCTCATTCTCTCTCTCAAATAAATAAAATCTTTAAAAAAAAGAAAAGAAAAGAAAAGGAAAGAAAAAGAAAATGAATAGTACCCTATGATTCCAGAGGCAAATACAAAAGAAGAGACACAGTGAGAGAAAGGAGAAATTCTACAGGTCAGTCTAGAAATCAGATAAATATGTCAACACAGAGCAGGAGCATGGGCTAGACAGAACACCCAGAAAGAAGGCTTCTGTGGTGGCCAACCTATGGCTAACCGGCTACCAGGATGGGTAACAGTGAAAGTGGAACAGGCAGAAGAGGATTGTAAAAATTACTCAAATTTTGATAATGAGAAACTTTGAAGAGAAAATTAATGGAAAAAAAAATTAATGGGATTTTTCAACTTGGAAAAGGAGAGGCCACAGGCCATTAATTATGGTAGTTGAACATTCTCTATCTAGTCCCAGAAGGGTAAAATCAGTCTTACTTATACATAAGGAGGGTTTCCCAATAGGCAGGCTTGTGAACTACTGTAGTGGTGGTTAAGCAGAGGCCAACAGAGGGGGAGACAGGGCATCTGTGGCAGGCGGGAATTCCAGGAGGGGAAGATTTGGGGAGGGAACTGGTTCCAATACTATCTCAAGGTCCCTTCCATCCTTATAATCAATGATTTCTTAATAACTTATTGTACAGCAAAGGTGTATAAAACCTAGAAAACACAGGCTAAAGAAAATTACACTATTAAGAATAGGGAAGGCAGAAAATTTTCACTTCTCCTTTTTAATACCTATGATAATCCTATGTCCTAATTACAAGTCTTTCTACCCCATCCAGTAATTGGGCTAATATATATGCATCCCAAAGGTCAGGAAAATAGAGTATAAATGCAGCTCTTGATATATTTATAGCCATCCGAGTCTTCACTAAATGGCCCTATCTAGACAAGTAAGCTGTTTTAGTTCTTAAACCTGGCTCTCACTTAATGCCATCAGTATATCTGTGTCTAGAAGTTTGATCCCTCTTTTCATTCTCTTAACATCAGGAAGTCAGATCATCTGGCTTATAAGAATTGTTTGTAAACTAAGAGTAAATAGGCAAAGAGAAAAGTATTTAGGTAACTCTCTTGAGAATAAAATCACCTAAAGTCGATCTCCCTTGAATGATATATTTGGCAGCTTTCAAAGGCTTTTTTCTGACACCCATGGATGAGAGAGACTTTATGGAAGTCTCTCCCCTTCCCAAGGGGAGATTCCAGCACACCATTAAAACAAAGGTTTTTTTCTTCCCCAATTCCTTCCTAGTGACTGACCATGTTCTAGAGACTCAAAGATGCTAGGTCATTTAAATAATAAAATTAATCTCTATAATGTCCCACAGTGAAATTCTAAGATGTAACTAAGTATATTTCCCAATACATAGATTGATTCATAAATTTGCTGTTGCTTCTATTACCCTTCTCTTTCTTGTTAATAATATTATATTAGAAGCTACCATTTATGGAATTCCAAGTACCATTCTAGGCACATATATATTATTTAAAATCCTATCACAATTGTGTATGGAATAAATACAATCATTATTTTCTAAGTAAGAAAACAGAGGCAAAGAGGAGCTAAGTAATAATTTCCCTAAGATCCCAGAGCCAGAAAGTACTATCCCCAGGGATTCCAATCTGGGTCTGTTTCACTCCAAACCCCACCCTCTCTCCACTTTGCAAGCACTCTCTCATCATGCTGCATCTACTGGATATCAACTCTCTTAGAACTAACATTCCATTTCTCTAATAAAGATAGGATGATATTCTTTATCATTATAATTCATGTCTCTCAATCAGACTTAATATGCTTCTACCACCTGAGTTAAAAATCCACCAAAGAAATATCATGAAGAGCTTGGAGTAATAATACCCCAACTCAAATAAAGCAAATGTGTGCTTCTTTAATTTAAAGGATATATCATGAAGATATAGTTTTTTGTTAATTTTACACGGGTCTCCTCCTTTTATATTTGAATAGAATGAGAGCCATGCAGCTGAGCAATGCAAGCTGTTAGATCCTGAGGTCAGAGACCAAGTCTTTCAATTCTATAGCCCCAAGGTCTATACGTGGTAGACATTCAACACCTGATCGTCGATTAAAGATAGAGGCAATGATTATCAACTTCTAAAAGTAACATTTTAGGGTACCTAAAACATGTTGAACAGCAAAAAAGACTCCATGTTTCAAAAAAAAAAAAAAAAAAGTTTTTGGTCTGCAGGTAAACTTCCTACCTCTCGATCCTTGAGTTTCATGGCGAGCACCAACTGATGCCTGTGGTTAGTGAGAGCCTCCCGATAATTTCCTTTGGAGAAGAATGCAGAGCCCAGATTCCCATGAGCTCGGCATTCTCCTGTCTGGTCACCTGAGTTGGATTTTAAAAAAAGATAAAATTTCTCTTAAGTTATAGTGTTAATTATAATTTATAATGCCCATCTTAATTTAAGAACCACAGATTTGCTAAGATTTCATTTGCCTTCTTTTAGAAAAGTATTTTCTTCTACAAGACTGTGTAGTAAGTTATGGTCCTAGAACTTAAAGCTCTGGACATTACTGTTGTTATAACATACAACTACATTCAGGGACATAGGTATCCTGGAAATGAGAGGTTAAAGACCTTGACACAAACCAGCTGCTATGAATCACCTCAATGCTCTGCTAATGACCTCTGGTTCTGAACAACCATCAGCTTGTTGATTCAGTCATTTAACTAAACCCACTATGATATGTTGCTTCTTTAAAAGTGTGCTGATGATAGATTTACTGTATCTCTTCTCTTATTGCAATGCTGCAAGTCACTGAATAATCACTGTAACAATGATCATAATCATAAGCCACACTTATTTTACAAATGAGGAAATGGTAGCACTGAGAGTTGAGGCAACTTGCAGAAGGTCATATGGCTAGTAAGGGGCAGAACCAGGATTCTAAACTCAGCCATTAACCACTGCACTGTACTGTTACCTCTGACAAAAATGCTGATGCATTCTAAGGTAGGCAAAAATTAAAATTAAGATGAAAGATTCACCCATCAATACTATCATTTGGGATATTACATCTGTGAGCCCAAATCTCTGAAGAGGGCAATGAATATGTTAATCCACGTATCTTGGCCCTTTGGGAGCCTTGGTATCTTCTTATAAGAAAAGCGCTGAAGACCTAAGTACTCTAAAACACAAAACGTTTTAGTGAGACACACTCACTTTTCATTGCATATGTTATTCCTATCCATGTCAGGCTAATCAGCTTTCTTTATTTCCTTTCTGTATTGAAATAAAAGAAAGAAGCAACCCTACCTAAGGTCTTGGCTACATCCAAGTCCTGCTGCATGTAGCCGGTACTCTTCTCTGTGTTTCCAAGAGACCAGTAAGCACTGCTCAGGGCAGAGAAAACAGAACCTCTCAGTTTGAGGCTGCAGGTGCCAATCTTGAGAGCGGCTTCTAAGACAACCACAGAGGCCCCATGATGGCCAGCCGTCAGGAGTTCCTGCCCAACCACAGACACGACCACAAAGGGGCTCTTGTCCAGTTTCATTTTCTGAAGCTGCTGATAAGTGGGCTCGAGGGAGTCTGGGGGAAAAAAAAGAAGGAAACAAGAGAATGTAGGATGATATACAAAACAATCTTTTGTAATATGCTCTAGAAACAAACGTGTATCATACCTCTTTATGGGCCGTTTCAAGTACAAACTCTTCAACCTTTAATCTAGCACCAACCCCAGGGTCCACTTATCCATAAAACTCCATAACCCCAGCCTCAGTCCGGTAGGTAATCTCCCTCTCCCTACTGCACATGTGTAAGCTACACACACCTTCTCTTCTGGTCTTTCTTTGAATATGACATGCCACTTTCCCTGAACAGTTCTCCCTCCTCCATCCCTCCGTCTTCTCAAAATCTTATAAACACATCCCTCAAGTTCAGACTCCACCATATGGTATCCTCAGGCCCTCCAGCCCACCTGACTCTTTGTATCTAAACTTCGGCCGCATTTTTTGGAGTAGGTATTGCTGTTTGACCCTTAACTATTTTAGAATTGTCCCATGTGTGTTAATTTTTAAGACACTTCCCCAGCTAAATGGGAAGACTGCTGTAGAGTGTTAATGCTTTACAATAATGCCATAGCAATTGTCACAATATGGGCACTATATTGAAAACTTGCCATTGCCACATAGGTGATAGTCCCTAACACATCTGGCGTTCAATAAATGTTCGTGCAATCTGAATCTTAATGGCTGATTAATAAGACTCCATCTACCTTTTCCCTGGAAGATGCAATAAAAGAAGCTCTCCCCACAAAAGCCCCATCATCCTCACTGCAACCCAGCGTCCAGTGCTGCTTCTAAGACCAGGATGACCACATAAAAAAGTATTATCAGTTTTTGTTGGGGTGACAAATGAAACCATAAGAAAAAAATCATCTGAACTTACTAAGGTAAGACAGAAGACAAAATGAATGTTGATCTCATTTTATTGTCATGTGGTGTCTGGAAAGGACACAGACTGGGGGGTCAGAAAGCCACAAAGAGATTCTTTCCACCTGAAGCTAGGTTTGAACGTGGATGACCTCTAAGTGCCTCCTCCCCCTTCTCCCATTTTGTTAAAGACAATTGCAGAGCCAATGACTATAACTACAATGATGTGGCACTTACAACGCATTTGTTAGCTTTCCTGAAAAACTGTTTCACATTAGTTGTTCCACTGTGCATCTGTAAAAAAACTATTAAAAGCCTGGTCTCTTTAAATTTTGAATATCTCAGCCAACGGTACTGCATTAAAATGTAATTTTTACAATTTGACTTTGAATTTCAACTCTACACTGAGGAGCTCTCGTCTGAATCAACATTACCACAGAAACCTCGAAACCTATTGATGCCTAAAGCATTTTTCCCCTTCAATCAGATCACTAAACAGAGAACAAAGAACATTTTTACACCTGTCAAGATGCAAGTGTGCGTAGTACCAGTAAACACTAGCTAACCAATAGGGTTAAATACAGGCACAAGAACCCAGGAATTACTAGAATAGAAAAGAACAGTACCATACTGAAATCAATGTGAGCAGAATTTGGTGGTACCCGCTGATGGGTTTGGCAGCCAATGATGATCCCATTAGCATCCCACCAGACAATTAGCAGAAGCAAAAATAACAGAATTTTGGAGCTGAAAAGACCTTTAAAATACCCATTTTAGCAATGATGCATCTAAGTATTGAAATGATTCACCCAAGGTCAGACAGCTTGGGACAGAGCCAAGACAAGAACCCACTGCAGGGCTCTAAGGCCAGGCTCTCTGCTGCCGTACCAGGCAAAATTCTTAGTTGTTGACAAAAGAAACCAATCTTGGCTGGTTATAAGTAGAAAAGAAATGCACTGAGGAGCTACTGCCAAGGGCGAAAAAGCAGGCCTCCAGACCCACAGTCAAAAATCATGCTACAAAAGCTCCGTAAGTGAAAGCAACATGACTGTCGCAACTAAACACAGGACACGACAGCTTCCAATGCTGCCCCTGCCATCACTGAACGCCACCTTTAGAAAACAGACGCCACGACTGCCAACCAACACCACCAGAACAAATTCTGTGCTGTCTTTTCTTCTTTGAACCTTTAGCTCCTGACTCAAAGGTGGGTCCTAGCTGCAAAGGAGGATGGGAACATTAGGATCTGATGATTTCAGCTTTTACAGTGGAAGGCAGGAGGCAGAAGTAGAACATAGGGAATTCCCAAAACACAGGAAGAGCATTCAGATGTGGAGAGCCCAAAATGACTAACAGCCAACAAAGATACCATGCTTTAGCTGGTGATTTTTTTTTTTAACCATAGCAACCATGGCCAAGTTCAAAAAAGGAGCCTTCTAATTGAGCCTCTAAAACTACATAATGTTAGAAAGAAGAGAGAACATTGCCACAATTCGAGGACTGAGAGAAATACCTGGAAATGCCCTACCAAAAAAAAAAAAAAAGAAAGAAAAGAAAAGAAATCTTCAATTGTACAAATTTTCACTAAATAAAAACGAAGTTGAGGGAACAAGAGGTAAAAGAACAAATTTCCATTTGCAATATATTGGAAAGAGACTATAAATACATTAACAGATAAATTAAATGCAAGCTCATATACATACATGTTATAAGAGTCTGGAAAAGGGAGTGACTATTAAGGGTAATCAGAAAACTTCATGGAAATATAACTTGATTTCTTGAAGAAAGGGTAGGTAGGACTTAGACAAGTCTTTGCTTTTACTTTTTCTGAGAGTAGAGGGTATCTTAGGCAGAAGTTTTGTCCTAAACAAAGGTGCCAGGAAAAGATAGGCACATGGAATGATAGAGAATAGGCCAGCTTGAAGGGACCAGAGAATATTATAAGGAAGGAAGCAGATGTGGAATTATGGAGAAAATACTCAGCGAAGGATAAACAGACCTGGATTTCAAAGCCACACAGCTTCAATCTCCTCGCTTTGTCAAATGTATAGATTGTGATTCTGGTGATGGTTACATAAATCTATACACGTTATAGATATGCCTATGTCTGTACATACTTGCATACATGTATGCATAAACATGTACATATGTACACGTGTACATCTATGTGACACATATATATGTGCACAGATATGTTCACAAAAGTCCATTTCACTTTCTGTAAATTTAAATTTTTAATGCCAAATTTCTCTGCTTTGGGCTGTAATTATGTCTCATTGGTCCACACTCATTAGTCGGAAGCTCCAGTTAGTAGGTATACATGCTTGTGATAAATAAAAGTGGTAGGACAAGGGTTTTTTTTGGTGTATAAAAACTAAAGGCTAGATTAGCTATCTCTGAGATTCTTTCCAACTCTACTATTCTATTACTCTAATTCCTATTCTAGAGTAAACTTAGACTATTAGCGAAGGGGACTAATTTTGTGATTTTAATCAGGCCAGGTGAAACAGATCTGCCAGCCTGTGGCTGTTAAGATGTTTTTCCTTGGGCGCCTGGGTGGCTCAGTTGATTAAGCGACTGCCTTCAGCTCAGGTCATGATCCTGGAGTCCCTGGATCAAGTCCCGCATCGGGCTCCCTGCTCGGCAGGGAGTCTGCTTCTCCCTCTGACCCTCCCCTCTCTCATGTGCTCTCTCTCATTCTCTCTCTCTCAAATAAATAAATAAAATCTTTTTAAAAAAAAGATGTTTTTCCTTCTAGGAACTATGCACGATACATGAAATAGCCAATGTTAAACCAACTCCGTAAGAATGCAGAGGGCCTCTGCAACATTCACTGGATACCACTTATGTGCTTTCAAAATGTATAAGCTTTAAGAATTTAAGATGAACGAAGTCACATTTCCTGACATTTGAAGAGCCTGTAGGAACATAGTAGAGGCTATTAATAAACAATCTCACTCAGCTAAGAGATAGACTATATTTCATCAGTTCTGAGATACACATTTATTCACATATTAACATCCGTGGATTTGGGATTTAATATCTCTGAACACAATGGTGCCTCAGTGATCTGTCACTTCTATGTCTAAATGGGTCCAACAGAGCTCTTTCAGTTTATATAAAATAAAAAGTTAAATGACAAGAAAGAATTGTGTCATCATTTAAACATCAGCATTTTTTTAGTATTATATAATATAATGATACAACTCTCAATCCAGAATTCTTAGCATTGGTAGGATGTGCTATGGGCCCCCAAATGAGCAAAGTGCTAACTCTACCCACATAGGTCTGGGAATGCTTTCCAGAGGAAGTGACATCTAAAGAGAAATTGAAGATATAAGAAACCAGCGTTTTCCAGGAACTGCAGGTTGTTTTAGTTGGGGGTATCTTGGAGATGAGAATGAAAGGGAGGAAAGATCTCTTATACTAGGAGGCTGGCCTCTATCCTATAAGCAATGGGGGAAACAGAATTATGAATAAGAGAATGACCAATCAGACTTACATTTTAGAAAGCTCATTCTGGGAGGAAAGCAAAGCATGGATTGGTTTAGGAGAGATAAAAGCCAGGAGAACCAGTTAGAAGCAAAGCCCTGAATTTTCAGTGACAAAACAAATGGAGAACAAAGAATAAATTTCAGACATAGAACAAAAAAATTTATAGAATTTGAGGAATAAATGCATTTAACAGACACAATGCCTTATTCCAAAGGAATAATACTCTACTCATGGTCTCCTATGGATCACCTTCAAGGTAATTAACATTTTCACAGATCTCAATTTGTCTATGGCACTATGAAAACCAGGAGCCTTCCAGTACCCTTGTAACATTTCCATACACACATGATTTAAAAAGCTTCAATTTTCCTAAAAACCTGGTGATACCACTACCAATTATTCTTGGATACATCATAAAAATATAGTATTGCACTGCAAATCTAGGAGCCTGACAGAAACAATTCTGAAATAAATCTCCAAAACAGTGATCCAAAGAGAGAACAGCAATTAATGAAAGGTAAGAAAATAAGCAAAGTATTATGAGGGTAAAGTACTCCCAAAAAGCAAAATTTAGAGGTGAGGTTCATTACATTCTCTTAATTTTAATATTCACCTTTTTAAAAATTTTTTTAAAAGATTCTATTTATTTATTTGTCAGAGAGAGAGAGCACAAGCAGGGGGAGTGGCAGGCAGAGGGAGAAGCAGGCTTCCTGCCGAGCAAGGAGCCGGATGCGGGACTCAATCCCTGAGCCGAAGGCAGACGCTTAACTGACTGAGCCACCAAGGCGTCCCTTTTCTTAGGGTAATTCCTTAAAGAGGCAATTAAATTAAATACCACTTGGCTTGTCACAAAAGGACAACTATTGCATGATTCCACTTATATGAGGTACCTAGAGGAGTTATATTCACAGAGACAGAAAATAGCATGGAAGTTGCCATGAGCCAGGGGGAGGAGGAGTGGTGAATTATTATTTAATGGGGACAGAGTATCAATTTGGGAAAATGAGAAAGTTCTGGAGATGGATGGTGGTGATGGTTGTACAACACTGTAGATAATGTTACTGTACATAATGTCATTGAATTGTATAATTAAAAATGGTTAAAATGGTCAATTTTATGTTACACATATTTTACCACAATTAGAAAACTTTGGGTTTATACAAAAAGTAAAACTTAACCCTCCTCAAAAAAAAAAAAGAAAAGAAAAGATGGGGCGCCTGGGTGGCTCAGTTCGTTAAGCGTCTGCCTGAGGCTTGGGTCATGATCTCAGGGTCCTGGGATCCAGTCTGGCATAGAGCTCCCTGCTCAGCGGGGAGCCTGCTTCTCCCTCCCTCTCTGCTGTTTCCCCTGCTTGTGTGTGTGTGTGTGCGTGCATGTGCGTGCGTGTGCACGTGCGCACACACACAATTTCTCTCTGTCAAATAAATAAAATCTTTAAAAAAAAGAAAAAAGAAAGGAAAAGAAAAACAACTGACATGTTTAGCACTTTGTCTAAGCCATTTCACATTTTCCCAGGTTTGTCTGTATATCATTCCAAAAGTATTCAAAGGCCTTCCATAGAAATAAAGGTAGAAAATACAGAAGTCAGAGTGAGTAGAAAGTAAGGGAAAGACAAAAAAAAAAAAAAAACCCTCAGTACACAGACAGGCAGACTGTAAGCCCTAACCCATTTCCTAAAGGTGGCCAGGACATTTTCAGGCCCTACACTTCACAGAGGAAGAAGCAAAAGGATAAAGATCACTTCTAAAATTCCCAGACCATTTAAATAAAAATACAGCAACACTCAGGAGAAATGCAGCTTTCCCTGGCACTGGGGCCTGAGACAAGAGGACCACGCGGGCGGTGCGGTGTTCATTCCACACCCAGGCCACTGTGCCTGTCATAAATACAAGAGCAGGATTAATATGGCTGCTACGTGCTCCTCAGTGAGAAGTGTAACACACTGAAGCGGGGAAGGTGGCCGGCAAGGGCCAGCTTATACCTTCTAGCGGCAGATTCTCAAAACAATACTAGGAGGTATATATTGTCATTTCCCTCTTACAGGTAAGGACTGAGGTGTAGAGAAAGGAAACAACCTTGCTCAGTCGATGCAATAGCAAATGGCAGCCCTGGGATTAGATTTCAATCTTTTTCTAACAGAACATTTCAGAAACAGGCCTCCTGTGAAGTGATTGCCACCTAAAAGAAAATCAAAGGGAAAGAATTCTCTGAGAGTGGGTGGCAATTAGGCAAATAAAAGGTGAGCCCCAACTTGACCCTGAGAGAAAAAGCTTATACATTCCACAGCCATTTTCCACCAGCACTCCATAAAATTAGCTTCCCTGGATCCTCTGGAGCTGGTAGAAACACCACGACAGGTGATAGCCCATAAATGTAATAGTCTTTAGATTACCAAATTAACGGGAGGAGAGAAAATATACACAAGAGAACCCTCAGCAAGAAGCAGCCCTGGCGTCTTTAGAGGAAGAAATAAAGGTAAACTCAATCTCACTTTGTAATTATATTATTGCATTTGGTTGGCAGTGGTACTATGCTCTACCATGCAAATTTGCATAAACATTTATAAGATACAATGAACTGAAATTGCTGAAAGGCCACCTGAAAAGGAGAAATGGAAAACAGGAAAAGGATAACAGGAAAAAGCGTATCATTTTATATTTATATTTATTTTTATACTTTCATTAGCGATTTAGGGAAATACAGTATATATAAGGATGTAAATATATCTGCAGGAGAGGTAGTTGCACTGCTATCCTGGTTGGTGAACATGAGTGAAACCATAAAGTAATGATTTACTAAAGTAAATAGACTTAATTCAGTTAGCACTATAAGCAACAATATAAAAAAATCAGGTAAGTTTCAATATGGATAAATATAACATATTTATTTGGGAACAGGGACATATTGATGTGAATCGGCCCTACCTTTAAAAAAGAATGAAATCTTGAAACTTCCCCAGAAGGCCAAACCACAGGCACGCTTGTGCACATCACTGGAGCTTTGTTTCCTTACAGAAGTACCTGGACTAGGGAGCTTCCTCTGTTGCATTGAAGGATTACAAAACAAAAACAATTGCTACAACAAGAGATCAGACCTCTACGTAAAGTGTGTGAAGTGACCCAAACTGCACAGCAACGCAACAACAGCACGAACTTAGAGAGCTAGATAGGCTACAATAAACAGTGGGTAAAAAATGGGCAGCAAATGATGACAGGTTTTGTGAACTACAACCATATGACAAAAAGAGAGGTCATTAAGATGTGAGATGATGCCTAGAACAACACTGTGCAAAGCAAAGTCTTATCTATAAAATGTTGATAAGAGAAACCCACTTGGAATAGACATGGTGGTAAAGGCAATGCTAAAAATAAATGAGATAAATCAAATTGCCTTAAGGAAAGAGGAGAAAATATTGAAGCGCTCCAGGCACCTGTAAGATGCAGCTTTCCCCAGGGTCAGCCTTAGGTCACTCAGTGTAAGATGGGAAAGAACATGGCACAGAAAACCCTAAGGGGGACGGCAGCACTGAGCGATTCTCGCAGTGCAGGGAAGACTTCCTTACATTTATCTAAACAAATTGCTTCAAAGGCAAAATGGTAAGTATGATTCTGCTGATCTCAACACATTCACTCCAGGATTCTAAGGCAGCAGCAGAAACACCTCAGAATAAAGAAGTGATATCTTCATGAACTACATAAAAAAAATGTTCCATGTAAATTGCTTGCAGAAGGGTATAGGAAGAGAATGAGAAAATGCCAGAAAATGGCAAGGAGAGACAGATTGATTTTTTTTGTTGTTGTCCACTTCCCCCCGCAAGCCCCGGAGCTCCAAAGCGCATCTGCTCTAAGTCAGAGTTTATTAGCAGCAGGTCCCCCAGTGGGAGAAGCCATTAGGTTCCTACAGGCAAAGACTCAGCTTTGTATGGGGTTATAAAATCACATGTGGAGAGATTTCCTTATCACTTTTTTTCTAAAACATGCAACCTTCCACTTCCAGGAAAATATTTTTTATAGCTATGAATCACCCAGAGACTACATGAGTCCCATTTAGTTCACCAAACTTTTACTTAGCATTTATTTTGAGCCAAGTACTGTACTAGCCGATATATTAAAACTATATAATGCCACAAATATTTTCAAAACTAGATACAATGTCTAATGATACTGCCATCAAACTTTTTAGGTTCATTCAAAAACAGACCATTTCAGAGATAAAACAGAGTTGTGCTTGACAGAATCTAATTAACATGGAACATTGTTAGCTGTCTACTATTGGACGTCAACCCACCTGAGTGTCTCCACTTACTGCAAAGATGGTACCGGGTGCATCCTTTCAGCCCAATCTGTCTGAGGGCTGCCGCAAAAATCAATGTTCTTCAAAGTGAAGCCAATCGGTTTTGGGCCTTAGAACTCCTTCCAACCTCCAGTACTATTTTCAACCCATTGTTCTTCCAGAATACCAATTGTATAAAATAGAAGTAACAACAGGAGAAAACCATATAAACTAGTGTCTGTCTTTTCTCTTTCCTTTTAATTCAACATAATCTTTTCATGTTCCTCTGAAAAATGCTAGACACGGCCTACAGTTAGATCCACGTTCCCTTTTATGAAATATTAGAATATCTAATATCTTCTCTTATTTGATTATTTCTAGATCTAGATCTAGATTATTTCTAGATGGCATATTGGTCCAACTGAGTAAATCAATTTATTTCTAGAGGTGTTGTGATTTAGAGGTACAGAATCTTAAAACTATTTTTTTTTAAAAAAAGTATTCTTTAGATAACCCTGAAATCCAGAGAAGTTAATTCATTCACACACAGTCATACAGTTTATGAAAAATAAAAAAAATATATAATCCAAGTCGATAAGCTTCTGGGCCAGTGGCCTTACCACCATCCCATTCCACCTCATTAACATGAGCTACTGGCAGTGATTCTTGATCCTCCTTTGTGTAAAATATCCAATCTTGGCAAATTTGATAACCTATCAGTTTTCAGTGGCTGAGTCCAAAGTCTTCAAAGGCTAGAAATGTCCTACTTTAAATTACTGTCAGACCAAATACTTTCATCATATTTACCTCTCATGGGAGATTTCATGGCAGCTTCTACCATCCCCACCAGAAGTTGGAGACTCTTGGGGTCCTGAGCCAGTCCAGAGGCAAAAGCTGCCAGGGCATCGGCATGACGTCCGAGGTACTGGAGGGCAACACCCTGTCGGAAGTATGCCTGGAAATAAAGAAAAGATAATGCGTGTTTACTTATACACTATGCTCCAAGAAGGCTGATGGTGATTCTTTATTACAACAACTGGTCAGCAGACCTAAGATGGAGATTGTCTTGGTTCAAAAACCTAGTAAACAGTTTGAAATCAATTCTGATTTCTTCCATCATAAAATGTGAGCATCCTTCTTCAAGGAAATTATATTTAAAACTTTCACTCTTTTCACTTCTAGAACATTTATTAATTCTACCACATTCTTTGGCATTTATTTACAAATTGCTTTTTTTGAATGATTTTAAAAATATTTTTTATCCTATCTTTAACAACATAAACTCCTCAAAGACAGGTGTTTGGAGATTTTTCTATATCTCACCAAAGTATCTGGTATGGTGCAAGATAAATGAGAGACACTCAAATTCCATTTATTTCAAATTTTCCCTTTTTATATAATTAAAGGGAAAAAATCAATGTGTGATGGTTATTAAGATAATTTTAATAATGAGTAATATAACATGGCTACATTTAATGTGGTGTTTCAGACATAATATTTAAAAGTTGTTATCTAAAACATGTGTGCTTCACTCAGAAACAAAATAAGATTATTGCCCTTTGTGTTCTTTAATTGGATTAGTTTAAAAACTAGTATTATCAATTCTGATTATAAGAAAACATCCTTCCTTCCAGCTAATTGCAGAAAGGGCCAGAAAATTAATAAAATATTTAAATTTTAGAATAGTCTTAAGATATGCAGTTTGTTTTCAGGCACACAGAGTAAAAAGAAGTAAATGAACAAAATGTTACTAGCATATAACTAGCAAAGGACCTTGTACCTGATTAAATGATACACAAAAATGACATTAATACACTCACTGGTTATATGACATCTGCTTCTAAAATACTTGGCCTCCTGTTTCACTTAAATAATCTTATGTTTATAACACACATTTAACTTTTTCAGTCCAATATACTTTGAAATTGTCACAAATTGTATTCATGGGATCTAAATGAAGTTTCAAACAACTCCTAAAACTGCCACTCAATAAACTTAATACATAATTTTATAATTTTATATTACATACACTGAGAGAGAGCACTTTTCATGTATACAAAACATATGTACTTACCTTATCTTATTTCATTTTTATAACTCTCTGTTGAAGTAATTTAGGATAGGTAATACTATTAAGTGTTTCTATTAAGAAACAATCCATAAACAGAATGAATACTCAATTGTGGGCTACTGAGACTTCTATTAGTTTAAACTACAAGCAGCTGTTAAAACTCAAACCCTAGTAAGACAATAACCTGTAAATGCACTTTCATTACTAATTCATAAAATCACTTCCTTTCAATGGACTCAGCCACAGTTTTAATCTTTAATGTGTTTGTAGACATTTGTCACTACCTTTTTCATGTCACATTTTAGGTGATTTCTATAATCCAAGAGGCAATATATACCACATTCCAACTAAAAATAACTATAGTTTAGCTTTAATATAGCATTTCTAGAAAATGTAAACTAAAAAAAAGTATATTTATATATACACATATATATGCCAAATATCTGTAAATTATTATTATTATTATTATTTATGGAGAGAGACAAAAAACGTCTAGTTTTTGATTTCAGGTATATATTTTAAGAAACACAAAAATCTATTGTAGTAATCATTTCAATTACAATTACAATACATGTAAGTCAAATCATGCTATACCCCTTCAACTAATACAGTGCTGTCATTTCAGTAAAATTGGGGGAAAAAAACACCAAAAATCTTATAAGAGTCTCAATGAATTTTGATAATTTCTTGTATATTTAAAACAAAACTTTATCATTCATTACTTCACTGAAAGAACAACTGTTTACCCTGTTTGACAATTAAATCACTGAAAAGTATGATTTATCTATTCCGTCCAGGTAGGCAAAGTTCAGTGTTAAATGCGAGTTAGGGTCTCAAGTTTACACAGCAGTTACACAAGAAGCGTGTGCATGTTTTGTTGTTTTCTTAGGGCACTCAGAAATGAGATGAGAAAAGGTACAACTTGGCCATGCTGCCAAGGAAAGGAATCCTGGCTTCCTTTCTTCAGAAGATTTTGAAAAGAGCTATAGGAGAGAAGGCTCAAAGGTTTCCCTTGGTCCTCCCGTAGGCCCCTCCAGAACCCCCAACTCAACTTTATAAGATTTCCTCAATTAAAAGCTTAAGAGTTGTATCCCTGTCAAGACATAAGCATAATTAGTTCAAACTCTGACAACCCCCTGTTCCAAACTCATAGATTGGGACTCCCCCAACTTTTTCCATACAATATTCATTGCATGTACAAATAGCTTTGAATAAAAACTAGTTATCTATATTAGTTATCTATACTTTTGTGAGAGAAATGCCACTATGGAGTTCAATTGATGATGATAAAACATGGACTGTAGGTTACTGTGATAGAATAAAAAGAATTTAGCACCGTGTGCCTGACACAGTAAATACACAATAAAATTAGCTATTTTGATTAGTTAATGAGAGAAGAATCATAATAATAATTACAGACCAACAGAATATAAGGGGAGTCCAAGAAATATTTCAAATAGTCTATTATTCAATATAATATGATTCGATTCCTATCACTGCTTCATCCACCCCTCCCCTTGCTCCCTAGAAGAGTGTTTGCAACTGGGAACTCATGGCTTTAAGGCTCCCAGACAAAATCTGATCCACCCGACTAAAACAATTACAATTATCAGGCCTTGGGAGACTCAGCAGCCACTCACTGGACCCTCTGTCAGCCTTTTCCAAGAAGAGGTCAAGATATGCTGAGATTCACAGCTGTTTACCGTAACTTCAAGAGAACTGATGTGATCTGCTATAGCCTATCTGCTTCTCCCCTACTGGTTCCTGCTACTAATTTTTCTCTTACCATTTCACAGGAAGCTATGTCATCTAGGAAAGGGGCAAATTTTGACCCTTAAGGATTGAGCAGAAGTAGTATAGCAAGGGAAGGGGACCCCTGGAGCAATGTTGCACACTTGGTGCCCAGCCAACCTCAGCAACCCCCTCTACATACACCACATTCTAGCCACAGGTTAGGCAGCAGATGGAGAAGGAAGGGCAACGTGGACTCACTGCTCAGAGCGCCTATACCCTGAGAATAATGGTTTTAACCTGAAGCTTCAGCCAAGAAGAGAAATTTAAAGGGAGTTAGTGAATGCACTGGACTAAAGGTGGGATGCCTAGAGTTTCAAGTGTTGCAAAGTCAATCACAAAGAACCGTCAATGATTATAACCCACACATGCTACTAAATAACCTCACAAATAATATAAATACAACTGGTTACAAGAATAAGTTTCCATACTTCCTTCCATTAACACTCCCAAAAAATCTACAGCACCAGGCACTGTGATGTGTACCACAAATAAAGTCAGGACTCTTAGCCTCAAGCTACTCACAGTCCAGAGGGAAAGAATATAAAAAGCTCTAAATGTCTTGACTGCTACCTGCAGTAGCTGCTTACTAATAGTAAGGGCTTGTAATATTTCAGCAGTAATAAAAATGTAACTAACGACCAAAGTATTTATGCCTGTTGTTGAAATTGTTAGTATTTGCTTTTTACTATGCGGCCATTCTTTTCATCTCATAGCGTTTGCAATGGACTGAATGTTTGTATCCCTCCAAAATTAGTATGTTGAAACCTAATCCCCACCGTGATGATATCTGGAGGTGGAGTTTTAGGGACATGATTAGGTCACGAGAGTGAAGCCCCCATGAATGAGATCAGTGCTCTCATAAAAGAGACCCAAGAGCTCCCTCTCCCCTTCTGCCATGTGAGGACACAGCAAGGCATAGACATGGTCTGTCTATTCACTAGGAAGTGGGTCCTTACCAGACACTAAATCCGCCATCACCTTGATCTTGGACTTCCCAACAAGAAATAAATGTTTGTTGTTTAAGCCACTCAGTCTTTGGTATTTTATTTTACAGCAGTCCAGATGGACTAAAACAGGGTTAAAGTACAAACACTCAAAGACTAAACGCGGGAAACAGTAAGCTCTTCACCCTTCAAGCACCCCTGGAAGCTGTGAAGGACCTGGAAGCCTTTACTTTCAACATCCCATTTCTGGTTTCCAATTCTAAAACATTACTGAACTCGGCCATAACATAACATCTTACTCTCCCACAGCTCAAATGAGTGATGAGGTAAATTATTATGCTTATGGGCACATGTATATATTTAGGACATAAAATATAGAATAAATACATGTAATATGTAATGCTACATTAAATTAAACATGTTTGCTTACATGTACAATCTATTACTTAGTTCAAGCATTCACAAGTATTCTGCTTTCAATTAATCTGTACTTTCTCATGTTATACATTAATATTCCTAATCTGTCTTTCACTGTTTGAACATTTTTACATTTTCTAAAGAAGAAATACGTCTATAACATGGTGATATACCTGCTAACCAATCATACCACCTGCTACCACATCATTGCCATCTTCTTCAACAAGGTTTATAAACTGCATAACTATTTTACTCTATTTCCCTTATTATTTTATTTAAAAATGAGTAGAAATGGGGAAAATAGAAACGCCAATTCTCGTTTTTAAAAAGCAGCAGTATTAATCTATAATTTAACACAACTGAGTCAAAACAAAAATGATTACAGGGTGCCAAAGGCAGAAAAACTTTAGTATCACTGGATGTACACAGAACAACTAACTATGCTCAGTTGTGATGGAAAAGAATAAAATTAGAGAATATGAAAAAATGATTCTTAAAAAGGAAAGGCATTATTTGAGATTTTGTTTTTTAGTTATCTAGGAATTAACACTTCCCACTCAATGAACATGTCAATCTCTGATTTAATATTTTCCTTCTTGATATTTTATGTATTTGGACTTTCAGGAATGCTTTGTATGGGAAAGTAAAAGACTATTACTTAAAATATATATGAAGCATATGAGCACAATGTAAATATATACAAATTACCTACTATCACATTTATTATATATTATAAATTATACATGTCACATAAAAATGTGATACATAAAAATGAAGACACAGAACCCATGTCCTCAGTAAGTTGTTTTTGTTTCTTTTTTTTTTTTTTTAAAGATTTTATTTGTACCTGAGAGAGAGGGAGCATAAGGAGGGGGAGGAGCAGAGTGGGAGGGAAAGGGACAAGCAGACTGTGCTGAGCCCAGAGCCCAACACGGGGCTCCATCCCAGGACCCTGAGATCATGACCCAAGCTGAAACCAAGAGTCTGACGCTTAACCAACTGAGCCACCCAGGCACCCCCTCAATAAATTTTCACCATCTTATATCAAATAGGCACCTGTATGGACACATACATGCTAATTATTTTTTCTTTTTTTACATGCAAATTATTTGTTATATATTTTGTTACATATGTTTCACTTAGAAAAAGGGAGAAATTTTTTTATTTTTTTTTATTATTATGTTATGTTAATCAAACTCTGGAAAGAGCCGAGAAATTTTTTTTTAATATTTTATTTATTTATTTGAGAGAGAGAAACACAGCAAGAGAGGGAACACAAGCAGGGGGAGTGGGAGAGGGAGAAGCAGGCTTCCCGCTGAGCAGGGAGCCCGACGTGGGGCTCCATCCCAGGACCCTGGGACCATGGCCTGAGCCAAAGGCAGATGCTTAATGACTGAGCCACCCAGGCATCCAAAAAAGGGAGAAATTAACAGAACTTTCTGCAATGATAGAACTGCTCTATGTACTCTCTAATAATGGCAGCTTCTAGCCAGTCACACTTGGCCACTGAGCACTTGAAATGTGGCTAACATGACTAAGAAACTACATTTTAAATTTTATTTCATTTTAATTACTTCAAATTTAAATAGCCAGGAGTGGCTAGTGGCTACTAGATTGGACAATGCAGTTCTAAAATTTGGTCTTCCTCTAACAACAGACCGCCAAAGACAAATCTAAACTGGAAATTGAAAGGCGATATATTAAGAGAAATAACTACTACCAAAGCTCTGAACTAAAGCTATGTGCCCTACTCCCAAGGCAGCTGTGGTGAAAGAGAAAGGACTCATAAGGCTGACATTGGAATCCTGTCCTGATTACTTTCTAGCTGTGTGACTTTGACCAAGACACTTAACTTCACCAAACTTCGTGTTCCATTTCCACTTATAGAGAGGAGAATAATGATGACCTCAAAGGGTTGTAACAATGCTTGCTGACTGATAACACATATGAAATATAAAACACAGAGTAGCCACTTTTTAAAAAGTTGAACAGAACTGAATGTTTCACTAACTGTTACTCTTATTTGGTATTTGCTGTTTAATCAAGTGGCTCATCTGCTTCACTAGCTTGTGGATCAGAAATCACCTTTGGGGGCGCCTGGGTGGCTCAGTTGATTAAGCGACTGCCTTCGGCTCAGGTCATGATCCCGGAGTCCTGGGATCGGGTCCTGCATCGGGCTCCCAGCTCGGCAGGGAGCCTGCTTCTCCCTCTGACCCTCTCCCCTCTCATGCTGTTTCTCTCTCTCTCTTTCTCTCAAATAAATAAATAAATAAAATCTTTAAAAAAAAAAAAAAAGAAATCACCTTTGGTGAAGTGGGCCAGGGACTGACAAAAATTATACACAAAACAAAAATTAATGATCATAATGACTACCTTGAGTGACTAGGGAAATAGTTAATTTATGTTTGGCACCTTCTGTTTAAGAAGTCTGTAAAGTAGGGGCGCCTGGGTGGCTTAGTCGGTTGAGTGGCTGACTCTTGATTTCCACTCAGGTTATGATCTCAGGGTCGTGAGATCGAGCCCCATGTTGGGGTACAGAGTCTGCTTAAGATTCTCTCTCTCTCCCTCTCCCCCTGCTCCCTCTTTCCTCTCTTAAAAAAATTTTTTTTAAATAAAAAAAATGTTGGGGCATCTGGGTGGCTCAGTCGTTAAACATCTGCTTTCGGCTCAGGTCATGATCCCAGGGTCCTGGGATCGAGCCCCGCCTTGGGCTCCCTGCTCCGCGGGAAGCCTGCTTCTCCCTCTCCCACTCCCCCTGCTTGTGTTCCCTCTCTCGCTGTGTCTCTCTCTGTCAAATAAATAAATCTTTAAAAATATAAATAAAGATTATGTATTTATTTTTAAAAATAAAATAAATAAATAAATAAATAAAATGTTTACACTTTGGCAGTTGATTGGGTAAGTTTCAATTATCTAGTAAATTCATTATCTGGGAAAAACATCATATGCAGTTTAAATAAGGTCCACTGGCCCAGGTGAAAAAGAAGAAGGAGGTGGCAGAAAATAGATGACCAAAAATACAGTCCAAAAAAAAAAAAATAGATGACCAAAAATCTCTGTGTAGAAACATGAACACAGGGGGCGCCTGAGTGGCTCAGTCATTAAGCTACCCTGCTCAGCAGGAAGCCTGCTTCTCCCTCTCCCACTCCCCCTGCTTGTGTTCCTCTCTCACTGTGTCTCTCTCTGTCAAATAAATAAAATCTTTAAAAAAAAAAAAAACATGAAACAGTCTTTCCTCTCACAGACTTTATACTGACACACTGATTATGAGAATTACAAGGTTTACAAGGTTGTAAGGCCCAAGCCTGACACCTATTTTATTTACTTATTTGTTCATTTGTTTGTTTATTTATTTATATTGAAATATTTTTTAAGATTTTATTTATTTGACAGAGAGAGAGAGCACAAGTAGGGGGAGCGGCAGGCAGAGGGAGAAGCAGGCTCCCCGCTGAGTAAGGAGCCCGATGAGGGACTTGATCCCAGGACGCTGAGATCATAACCCGAGCCGAAGGCAGATGCTTAACAAATGAACCACCCAGGCATCCCAATGACACCTATTTTAGAATTAACAAGAGCCCCATCTTACCATAGCAGTCCTGCCACTATAAATCATCACTAAGTTCTACTGCATATATGTAGGTGTTTTGTTTTTTTTTTTTTTAAAGATTTTATTTATTTGACAGAGAGAGACGCAGCAAGAGAGGGAACACAAGCAGGGGGAGTGGGAGAGGGAGAGCAGGCTTCCCGCAGAGCAGGGAGCCCGATGCGGGGCTCGATCCCAGGACCCCGGGACCATGACCTGAGCCGAAGGCAGACACTTAACGACTAAGCCACCCAGGTGCCCCCATATATGTAGGTGTTTTATTTTCCAAAAACTTTTGTGGCTATCATTCGTTGAACTGCTAACTCTGTGCCCCACGGAGTGTTGGGTGCTTTCCATAATTTATCACTAACCCTCACAATGTCTTGGGAGACGTTCTTATAATGCCTATTACACAAAAGAGGTGGTTATGAAACTTTTCCCAAATCATACAGCTACAAAGTGAGACAAACCACTGCCAAACTCCTTCTCTTTCCACTATCCACACTACCTCTTTGATAAAAGAATTAATGGCGTGCAATTAACCTCTAAATCAAGGTTTTTGTCTGTGAACTCTTGTACTTGCAAAATTCAACCTATGGAGGCAGAAATGAAGGAAAATCAGAAATGACACAGAAAATTTATGAACATGAATATTTAATCTCTATTCCATTAGCAACCGTTGATTGTAGAACAATTTTTAATGAATTGAATGGAGGAAAAATTCATTTCATTAACCTTTCATAAAATGTATTATTATTGAACCAAACAGGCCACTGTACTTGCAACTCAGTTCGATGTTAATTAGATTACAGGCATGAGGTTTTAAATCAAAGAGAAACAAAAGGAGCCATCAGCAAGCTTCTCAGCCATTGCTTGTTTGTTTGCTGGCTAAAATGAATTTTTACCCGCAATACAATTTGCTATGCTTCTTTTATTTTCTGACATTTTCAAGTGAATTTTCTCTTGCTTCTGTATGCTGACACTTTATATTAAAAGTAAAAATAAAAATAAATAAAACCTTGAGAATCAGCAAAGAGCACATTCTTCATGTAGCAATATGTTTTACCTGCTCAGCTGGGAGTAATCATTCCTATCTCTCCAGAAAACTACACTTGTATTTTTTACTAGTCCTCCTTATTGTATGCTGAAAGCACATGCAAGAGATTGGAAGCTATTTTAGAAAACACCATTATTGAGTTTGCAACCCGGAGTCAGAGGCCCAAATGGCCTAAACATAATGTTCTAACCAAATCTGCAGCTGTGAACTGTTTTTCTCCCCAACATAGGTTTTTGGTCCATTTAATCTGCTCTCAGTCCTGACTGTTTCACATCATATCAGTTATTCCTTTTCCCAAAATTAATTTTTAGCTAATTGTATCAAAAGGTAAAAAAATTTATGGGAAAAACATATTTTAAAAAGAAATTAGAAATCTGATAAGTTAAAGAAAAGATGAAATGACAACCAGGAGTTAACTAAGTAGGTGTCATTTTTCTAGCGCTGGAGGGATTCCCAATGTTAATGTTTATGTCAGATTATATAATGTGTGTACCATCATCTGGAGTTTCTCTTCTAAGCTTTAAAAATAAACAGTGAAAGAAGTCTGAAGTCCCCTAGAGCAATGGTTCTGAACTTTCCGTATCTTGTGCCTTCGCTATATGGGTGGGGCATAGGAAGAGTATAAAATCATGCCAACAAGAAAACCAGAGAACTTCCTGAACATTCTCCAAGAAATCATCTGGCTTTAGCATGAGTTCTATGCCCCTGCCCTACCAATCCTCCTCCAGTCCTGGAACACGGAGTTTGTGTGCCTTCACACACATAGCCTGGTCCTGCGGAATGTGGTAAGACCAGAAGCAAAATGGAAAAAAAATAATGGTGGCCAGAGAGAATGGTGGTTGTGGGAAAACAGTGAAGCCAACAGTATGGGAATGAAAAGAGACTGAATTCTCATTAACCATTGAAAAAAACAATTGGCATCTCACCTATCATAATGTAGTCATACCTAAACCATACCCCATTAATGGGAATCCATTCTTTCCAGAAAGCAGTCTATCAAAAATTATTTCAGGACGACTAGGTGGTTCAGTCGGTTAAGCATCTGCCTTCAGCTCAGGTCATGATCTCAGGGTCCTGGGATTGAGCCCAGGTCAGGCTCCCTGCTCAGTGGGGAGTCTGCTTCTCCCTCTCCCTCTGCGCCTCCCCTCCCACTCATGCACTTTCTCTCTCAAATAGATAAAATCTTAAAAAAAAGAAATTATTGTCATAAGTGCTATATATTGGGATGGGGAGTTCTACATAAGGTTTCCTTGAGCAGATGAAATTCCACTATTAGTAACTCACTTCATGATCTTGCTGATCTATCAACTCTTTGTTTTTCTCAAAATTATAACTTAAATGGGAGTCCATAGCATTGCACCATGGAGAAGGGCAAAGCTATACAATGACACAACACATCTCCTGAAAAACCAAATTTATTTGAAGTTTCTGGGAGAGAATTTTTTTAAATTAATGAACTTTATTTTTAGAGCAGTTTTAGATTCACTGTAAAACTGAACGAAAAGTATGAAGAATTCCCATTATAACCATTGTTCTGACATACTCAGGACCTTCCCCACTATCAACATCCTACACCATGGTGGTACTTTTTTACAGTCAATGGGGAATTATTTTTATATGAGAAATTACAGAAGAAAATGAAGAGCCCACATAATTTTTTTTAAGAAAACATAAGGAAATGCCCATCTCTACTCTGCCTATAGCCCCAATCCCTGGAAGAGTCCCTATCTTCTGACTTCAGGTGTTTGGCAAAGCAAAATTTGAGAAGCACTGCCTAAACCACTGACAACTAACCTTTGTCAATGGCTTCAATGGCTAGCTAGCAGAAGGAGTCTCTAGAAGACAGGAGGTATTGGGGAGAGGGACATGAAGAGGGTGACACGAGCAAGTGGTGAGAGCAGTGTTGCAAGGTAAGAATATATGTCCCCAAAACGCTTGCACAAATATTTCACTCATGTTTTTGTACATGATAAACTTCGCTACCTGTATCTTTCCCCTTCCTATGTTATGTAATCTTTCCACATTGGAACACGTGTGTTAGGGTGCCACCTACCACAACGAAAAACAAGAAAAAGGAAAATGTCTGCCTCTCAATACTTAGCAGCACAAAAATGCAACAATACACTTTGTATCTTTTCAAAGGAGAAGGGGTTCCATTCCTAGGCAAGATGGAGTATCTAGTATTTCCCACTGAATACAACTATGACCTAGAAAGACTTTATGGAACAGCTCTCTGAGGAGTCTGAAGAGTAAATGGTAGCAGATGAATTGAGGAAGGAGATCAGAATTCAAAGTAGTACCAAACCAGCAATGGGTTTCCTGTTTTATTTATCCTTTCCATCTGGTATTACCTGGCTCAGATTCAAAAGCAGCTCAAAATAAGGAAGTACTCACTGGATTCAAACAGAAAACACTCCAAGAAAAGTCTCCTCCTTCTGGTCAAAGAAGCAAAAGGAGGACTCCTGAGGGTAAGAGTGGAGAAAATCCTGTATTTTAAGTCCTCTTTCCATTCCTTCCCAGTCTAACACCCCAGGCAAGTAATAGGAATAGCAAAAGCAGTGGTTGCTGGCCTGGCATCCCAAATTCTGAGGGACCCTTTCCTCTCGTCCCAAGAGTACAGGGTGGTCCCAATGCTTTTTTCTTTCTCTCTTCCCTCTCACTATCTGATTCCTCATATAGAGGTAATTATGGGATATGCATGGCAAAGCAGGGAAACTCAAGTCCCAGTTTCGGCTAGAGAATGGGAAGGGAGGGGGGCAGCCAGAGAGTTGGAAAGTGTCAGGGAGATCAGATATAGAAGGGAACTTTTGAGAATAATCCCATAAAGAAGTGTTCTAGATCTGACCCTAAATAGCATACCAAAGGCTTTGAGAACTAAACTACTACCCAGTTCTCAGACTGGCCAATGGGTGATACACATAAAGAAGAACTACAAAGGTTCTGAAAACCTAACTGGCATTGGAACCAAAGTCCATAAAACATGGATCAGGGCTTATACCCTGAACCTAACCAGGTAAACTGTTTATTAAAACAAACCAAACAAACAAACAAACAAACAAAAAAAACTACATGAGCTAATCTAGCTCTCCCCTTAGAAAAGAAAATGGCTTTTATAGTTGGAAAAACTAGGTGAAGAGGTCAAAGTTCACAGTGCCTTCCCCTTAGCACATTACAGCTGGAAGCAGGCAGTTCTGTTTTGCACATCCTATTTACAGAGACTTTAATACTGAAAGGGTTTATGCCAGGGATTCAGGTTTCCCGTTTTCTTTCTTCATTTTTGTTTTCTTAGGTAGTTATTTATGTGACTGTCCTCCTAACTAAATGGACCAATCTGGGCATAAACCATTTTCTCATTTTCTCTGCTTATAGAAAGGAATGGTTTATTTCAGCACTACAGATAACATCTTGAGGTCTCAGGAGGATGACAAATTGAAACAGTCTCTTTCTTGCCTAACATTTCTTACCCAAGAGTCAAGTGATGATGTTAAGGAACAAACCTCTCTTCTCCTGACAATTTGCACTTATTTTCTTAATAGCCCTGCTAAGATTCAATGAATTTCAGTTTGCTTAGAGCCTACTTAGTGCCTGCCAACAGGCACAGGAAGCTTTCATTCATCAGCATAATAGTCCTTTTGGTGATGCATTCCTATTGAAATTATGGCAGCAATTCCAAAAAAGAAACAGCAGAGATGGGACAAACGAATTCCCTTTCAAAAAGAGCCATCAGAATAGCATAGCAGTTCCTACATGACTAGAAACTTTAAAAATTATTTTGATGGAGAAATGTTAGGAAATTTTATTTGGGTATAATATCAATGTAATATACATATCAAATATAATCAATATAATATCACATACCTATTTACTGGGAGTATCGATACTTTGCAAAATCATTTGAAAACAAGCACAACCACCAAAAGCAACTGCATAACTCTATTAATAAACCTAGGTTTTGGTAATCGTGCATAAATAGTAACATTCACAGACAAGTGGTGCCTCGATTGGTTAAACAGTTCCAAATTCGTGCTCTTCTTTGACCTGGTAAGGTCTCTTGCACCACATAATTCTGGCGTGCTACTTGACAGGTACCTTTTGCTGCAACAATGATATAATGATGCAACTCTCCTGAAGATCGCGAATTGCTAACATTGTTCCCTCTATCATTTAAGCTCTCTATAAAGCTTTTAGACTGAAACATTTTCTATTACTATTGATGAGTCTTAAACTGCAGAATCAAAATGATTTCATATTTTTAATTAAATTAATCTTTGGCATTTCTTTTTTCTGTAACTGTGTAGCCTTTTATCAAAAATGTGTTCTCTACCTACTGTGTATAAATGAATTCAGTGCTACAGGGGTATATAAGAAGAGATCATTAATCTCAGTTTTCAGAAAGCATATAGTCAACGTGGGGAGATATATAAAAACTGCATGATGAATAAAGAATTGTTTCAGGGCGCCTGCGTGGCTCAGTCGGTTGAGTGTCCAACTCTTGAAATCGACTCAGGTCCTGAGATCAAGCCCCATATTGGGCTCTGCTCCCAATGGGGCGTCTGCTTGAGATTCTCTCTCTCCCTCCGCCCCTCCCCCAACTTGCATGCGCACACAGGCGCACATGCGCTCTCTATAATAAAACCTTAAAAAAAAAGAATTATTTCAAAGCAACGTATAAAAAAGTGTATGTAAAAATTGAATATGGGTCTTCCCCAATGTACAAAGGAACTGTTTTCTAAAAGTTCACTTCCAAGTCAGTTGCTCAGAATGTTTTAAGCATTTTTACCATAAACAAATTATGCTATAAAATATGGTTATATTATCCATCCAGTTCATACAAAATGTCAGTGGATCACAGGACCAGCAATATTATAGAAAGGATCAGAAATGGAACTGATATTTGTCAGTACGTGGCAAGCACGTTCACATAAGTAATGTTATTTAGTCTTAATAATCCCATAAGGTAGATTATTATGCCTTTTTTAAAGATAAGAGTCCTGAAGCTGATAAGGGCTAAGTCACTTGCCCAAGGTAATAGGTTGTAAGTGACAGAACATAGATTCAAACCCAGAACTGTCTAACTCTGAAGCCAGGTCTCCACTCCTACAGCACGTAGCTACCCTTTAAAACAGCATTGATAAGGGAGCACTTTTTCCATACCCAAATGGGAATGTCAGGAATATATCCCACAGACTGAAAGCTCTTTTTTTTTTATTTTATTTTTATTTTTTATTTTTTAAAAGATTTAATTTATTTATTTGACAGAGAGATAGAGAGTGCACACAAGCAGGGCAAGTGGCAGGCAGAGGCAGAGGGAGAAGCAGGCTCCCCACAGAGCAGGGGGAGCCTGATATGGGACTCGATCCCAGGACCCCGGGATCATGACCTGAGCAGAAGGCAGTCGCTTAACCAACTGAGCTACCCAGGCGCCCTGAAAGCTCTTCAAGTGCAGAGACAATGCCTTTTCATTTTTGTATCTCCACAGAGTAGGTACCCAATGACTACTGAATGAACAAACAAATTAACAAATGAGCAAATTAATGGAAAATGAGTTCTTCAAAAGCAGGGGTTATTTTTTATTCATATCTATATACATACAACCTACCATAGAGATACAGTCTATCCATCAATAAATATCTATTAACTAAAGAATTCCATTCCACTAGCACACCTTCTCTCATGCTGCTTTTCTTAAATTTGCAATCCTGACCATTTCCAAATTCATGCCTTGAGCTTAATGTCTTTCAAAATCTCAGTTCTCTCCTTCCTTTGCTTAGATGCTGAAATCCAGAAAGACTAAATCCATATTTACATCTTTTATGTGGCTCAGCATGCTCCCCAGCCAGGACAGATATGAATTTAACCTAGCAAGATTTACCCATAAAGCTCCTAGATCTCTGAGTTTGAAAAAGATGCACTGCCCCTTGGGGAAAAATTATCCAAACTAATATCAATGAAGTGGATTTATCCTGTCCAAAGGAAATGCAAATGTACTTGGTTGCATCAACTTTCTGAAACTACACTTCTAAAGCAAATTAAGAAACCCATTTCAAGTTGTTTGAAAGGAATGTTGGCTGACACTTGCAAATTAGCCTTCTACAGAGAAGTAGCTCTAATTCTGCAGCTTATCATTTCAAATGATCTTAGAGATGAATATTCAGATCCCATATCAATTTTTAATGTAATGGATAGAATCCCAAAAGCTTAAAAACTAGGTTCTACTTCATAATCTGTCATTCTCTCTACCTTCTTTCAGGATACATTAATTTTTTAATAAGTTCTTTTAAGTAGCTCCTAAGATACATTTTTAACCACTACAAGTTCAAAAATGATATGCAAAGCCCCTAATTTAGCTGATATCTTATATAAA
The DNA here is from genome assembly GCF_004348235.1 of Phoca vitulina. Lineage (NCBI taxonomy): Eukaryota > Metazoa > Chordata > Mammalia > Carnivora > Phocidae > Phoca > Phoca vitulina. The sequence continues at coordinate 2,803,257 of NW_022589785.1, forward strand.
GAATCCTTATTAATTATAAAATGGTGACCATAATTAAATAAAAATATAGAAGTGATGGGAACACAGGTTCTGAAACTCTCACACTAAAAGTCCTTGAAAAAAACACAAATCATTTTCTTAAGCTCCCAGATGAACACATTTAATATCCTATACCAACCATGTTGATTATTTTGAAAATTACCCCGAATATTATTAATGGCAAATGTTAAACTACCAAATATCCTGTAATATTGATAAGTACTCTCTAAAGACATGGCTCAGCAATTTCAGGGTATACACTTTGTGAAACAAGAGAACCAGCAGTACTTTAAGAAAGAACAACAAAATCTTCATTTCCTTCAGCACAATTGGCTCAGAGCAATGAAAGAGAAATACTTGTTTTTAAAACATACTTTATATCTACATTTAAATGCCTAATTAATCCTAATAATTAAATGCAACCACTAACCACTTTCTTCGCAAGATCTCTTTTTTATTTCCATAAACTCTGGAATTTAATGGAAATCATTGTGTCATTATGGCCAGGGTAATAAATGCCTATTGGTCAATAAGCTCTGAACCTTAACAGGCACTTAACTAATTCAGTTGGAAATAAGACCAATAGTTCTAATGGCCTCTAATTTCACTGCAAGAGTCCAGCCTTATGAACTATAGATGCTTTTCATGAGCTCTTCCTATAGCAGAGGACAGCAATTTAAATGTAAAAAACATGCATTTGAAATTCAAGAGCTTACACTGATTTCATTTGCCAGGGAGACCACAGATCAGAAGAGGTCCTTCCTGAAGAAATATTTCAGTGCAAAAAGCACAGCCAATGCAAACAAAAATAAAACGATTTTAAATTACAAGAGCTCAATTTAGGCTATTTGAAAATCATTCAAATTTTCTTATGGTTATTTCAAACAATCTGAATAGTTTGCTTTAAAACTGGACAAAAGTAACAACTGTAAAAACACCTTGTAATAAAAACAAAAAGGGAGGCTTAGAAAGTTGATCTCTTCCTGCTGTCTCACATCCTCCCCTGAGAGTAAAGGCCTCTAGATTTCAACATAAATAGATATAACTTAGTATACAGATAACAGTGTACTTGAAATCAAAATAGTCTGGAGACACCAGTATCCACTCAAAACCCAATCCTTTCAAGATTTGTCTCACATTGCAACAGCAGAGAAAGCACTTCAAGCGATGAGGTAAGAATGTCCCTTTGCCCTATGATGCTAGGCGGTGAATTCTACATGAAAATGAACGACGTTATGTTCACTGTTCTGCCAACATTCAATTCTGACCTGACTACTGGGTGCCTCTATCCACCCTTCTATAGTAGCTACACCTACTTCTAGGAAAATCTCTTAAATTACATATTTGGGCTCCTTTATTCAAAATGACATTTAATTCAAAAAATATTTACATGCCAAAGTTCAAAATCCTTATACTTATTCATCACTTACTTTGTTTAATTATGGTGAAAGAAGTTAAAGTTCTCTGGCAATAATTTTGTACCAGATTTTTTGACAAACCAAAGGAAAATAAATTGCTATATTTTCTAGCCTCTAGTTCAATCATAATCACATTTCCTGCAAAACATTTAGACTAGATTAATCTTCCTGAGAGCACAGTAATTAAGACCCTAACAATATATGGTAGTAAACCAGAATACTGTTTAAGGAGTAAAGAAACCTTGGGCTGGTTTTACCTTGTTACTGACCAGCTATGTTAATTTCAATTACTTGCCTTCTCTGGGCCTCAATTCCATCATTTCTAAAGTGAGGGGTTGGGTTAAGCGAGCTCTTAAGGTTCTTTAAAACTGTAACATTCTGAAATCCTATTCTATGAAATGAGATCTTCTTTATTTATACAGTGGCTAACTGCTGAGGCATTCCAAATTTCTTCTTAATAGTTCCGTATTCGGGATGCCTGGGTGGCTCAGTTGGATAAGTGGCTGATTCTTGATTTTGGCTCAGGTCATGATCTGGGCTCAGGTAGTGAGCTCAGGGTCCTGAGATGAACCCCAGGTAGGGTTCCGTACTCAGCAGGCAATCTGCTTCTCTCCTTCTCTCTCTGCCCATCCTCTTTCTCTCTCCGACCCCTCTCCCTCCCCCCAAAATAAAAAATCTTAAAAAAAAATACTTCCACATTCACTATCATTTAGAGCCTTGTGATTATAACACTTGGTTTCATTTCAGTGTCTCCTTTTCAAACACCTTCTTCCTAAAGAGAAAACCCAGTGTAAGAGTTTTGTATAAGAAATCTGCCACAACCATCCCCCACAAAGCAAGGCAAGCTTTTCCTTTTAACAAAACATTTGCAATTGGCAAAGAAGGGTGTGAGCCAGTCTATTTCTTTCCATGTGTTAATGAACCACCTATTGCCAAATGGAACTCTCTTCTTAATTCCAGACCAGCAAACACCATTTTCTGATGAAGTAAAATGACAAAGTACTAATTAGAAGGAACCTAATCTGAAGTCACAATTCTCATTAATTGGAAGTTACTACAGTAATTATTAACAAGTCACATTATCATTAGACCAAAGGAAACGTCAAAATTGATTTATGCATTTAGGAGTCTCTAATAAATAGGGTCTGCGTCCTCTCTAAAATGACCAGAGTAAAGAAAATAATAATTTACAGGTTAATGAATACCTTGAAAATACCACATTTTTCATCGCTCCGATGACTTTTTCCAGTATTAAACATACTCTGAAATGTTGAATTAAACTAGATGACCAGAAAGGGAAAATACCTCAATGTCTCCAAAAAGTACAACATGCGGCATCTTCAAGAAGCCTACAACAATCCCTAGGAGAACTAATGCCCTGATGATCCTAAGACACATCTATCTCCAAGGTCAAAAGAGTATTGCCTTAGTTCAACTGGCTAATTAAGATGAACTGAAGATAAATGAAAACAAAAATTGTGGGCATTTGGAGACCAATACATCAAAACAATAGAGCAAGGGAAAAAACTGCTCAATTAATTGCAAAGTCATAATAACATGGGTAAATTTCATGTTTCTTTTGAAATTTGTCAGACTTCCTGATTCTTATGGGGTTTTTTTTCCCCCAATATTTAAGCTAGCTCAGCCTATATCATAAAGACATTTTCATGTTAGCAAATTTTGGTATGTATTTGTACTCCGGACATAACTTAAAAAACTTTTGTTTTTGTGTTAAACTTCCTAATTGCTACATATGGTCTAGGTTAGAAAAATGTATTCTCAGAGCTTAATTAACATGTTAATGTGATGGTCACATAAAAAGGTAATATTACTTAATTATTTTACAGTTAAGTTTGTAATTTGGACTCAAGTTCTTTATGCTAATACATTTATCATATTATTAATCAAATATAAACATGTATTTCTCAACTAAAAGGAAGAATAAGTTTAAGATGTTTCAATGAGATTTGAACTACATTTATTTTAAAGTATTTGTATTTTTCTCATATGTGTTCATTCTAAAAAATTTGGGAAAAATATAAAAGCACAATAAAAGTAAACTCATCCTTTAATCCTATCACACAGAGATCACTTTGATTTTAGCTTACATACTGCCAATATTTTTCTATTCAGACATAAGACATATATTATTTTATAAAACTTGGAATTACTCTAACCTTTTGTTTTGGCTTAAATTGGCTTAAAATAGTCATTTGGTATATAATCTTCACAGACAAAAGTGAACAAAAAGCAAGATGAAGTTAACTTACAAGACCCATGATTTTATGGGTATATGTATGATACATACAAAAGTGTGCATAAAATTACATGCACATGCATATATGTAAAATCATGCATTAGAAACTCATCTTTCATACAGATCCAATCAAATTTACATTTCAGAGCTGAAGTCATACCATAATTTTGTCAAATAAATGTATCCACGAAGCATGTCTAATTTGTATAGCAAACTATTGATCATGTTATAACTATATAACAGAGGCTAAGAGATAAAGAGAAACTAGAACAGCTTAAACTATAAAGCACTTTTAAAACAAGTGTGAGAAATTAACATACACACATTCAGAGCTAGACTAAAATTTTTATTAGACCCACAAGAGGAAATTCCAAACACCTTTTAATTCACATCAGCCTCTGCTACTAGAGAACCAGGCTATTCTCACCAAAAAAAAAAAAGTTAAATGAAAAGAAATGTTTTCACTCTGACAACCTCTAGTTGGTGGCAGAAGGGAACGTACATACAATGTACACATAATGAAAAAATACAACACCTTATAAATGATGTATACAAAATTTATAAATTTACCTTCACAGTCATCCATCTCCCAAATATCCAATCCACAAAGTTGTTTAAATTTAGAATATAATACAATAGAGGTCAGACAGAAAACCTGGATGGGAAAGTCATGTATGTCTTTAAAAGTTTCTTATACAAAGGAGCAACAATGTCCTCAGTTTAATTCAAGAATTCCAAAGGATTACTTTTATGGAGCACAGGTAAGTCTTTTTTTGTGAGATTTGTAGAATGTGGCACCGGAGATGAATATAATTTAATTTGGAACACGTGCAAACATCTATAAACATCTACTGGAGCCCAGTCTGTTTGCAGCAACATTTTCACTGAGTTATGTATTCTGCACACCAGTGCAGCTGGCTGTTCCACAGCTTTCAAATGCTGATATAAAACTAGCTTCTACCTATTTAAAAAATTACATAAACACTAAAATTAACCCGGTGTTCTGGTATTTTTAATTTCCTAGGGAGCTTACAGAGAGGATGAAGAAAAGGATTCTTTACTTCAACATTAAATATATGCTATTGTTTATATATGAACACAACCATATATATATATATATATATATATATATACACACACACACATATATCACTATTACTTTTTAGCAATATTATAAAATTCAATAGAAACAAATAACACTTATTATTTTAAACAGCCTTAGTTGCTCTACAAGTCATTTGGCGTCTGGTCTGTGCCTGTGAACGAATGTGCTAACCACATACATACCCGTCCTGGGATCGCTGGTCCAGCAATCTAGTGCGGTGTCTGTCTCACAGTTCAGAAATTAGACCATGTTCAAAACAAGTGCCTTTAAGCTGCATCTTGAAGAACCACTAACCAGAGAGAATGAAACACATACTCCTGAAGCAGTATTACCAAGAAAATAACAGCAAATTCAACCGTGTTGTCTCTAAAATAATCTCAACTCAAAATTTCTTCAGCTTTCCTCCCTGATACAAAGAATCCGATATCAAGATATTTTGGAAATATGTGTAAAAATTAACACACGACAAATACCTTGTTGCTAGTACTGAACCATGATACTACCTGCCAAACCCAAGAGTCTGACAGCATTAAGGAAGTTGTAGGACTGAGTCTCTCACATGCTGGAAAATACAGTCGTTTAAAAGAAATATAACTGAGAATAATAAATCCATTCTTCTGATTGGAATTATTATAATTACCAACCACACAGACACTCCATTTATGCTCCAATCAAAGCTATTTTATAATCATACTAATTCTATAATCTGCATGAAATAAGATATAGCCCACCATTGGGATAAGGAAGTTTCCCAAAGGGGTGGGAAAATGAGTCTCCCCGACCTTAATTAGGAGGAAGAAGGCAGGGTTTTTCTCTCCTTTCATCTCCAGAGGATCTGGTAAGGCTCTAGCGCTGTGAAAATCAAAGGTTGGATTCTTTTACGAATAAGGAGTGCAAGAGGAAGGGTAAGAAAGAAAGGTACTAACATGGGTAGGCCTTTACATATAGGACACGTTACATAAATTAATGCTCACAACCACCCTGAAACATAAGAATTGGTAATTTATTTTTTCAAGTGAGGGATAGGAGCCTCTGAGAGGCTGGGCACCTTGCCCTACGTCACACACACTCTATTACCAGTTGAGTTGGGACTCAAACTCAGATCTAACTTTCAAAGCCTCTGCTCTTTCCCATTATAGTATGTCGCCTCCCTGACTGAAGTTTTATTTAGCACGGTTTAGTCATAATACCTTTCTGTATCAAAATAAATAACTTTAACCAGCTGGTCTTAATATTACAGGAACTGAAATTAAAAAGAAAAACCCACAACAGCCACAAATATTTGGAACCACAAAGGAATATGTCATACTACAGCCAATAAAGTGCTAGTTAACAGAACTTCCAAAGCTAGCCCCCCAAAATAAAAGCTCACAAGGAAGAAAGAAAAATAACTGTTGCCACAATGCCAATAATCACCCCCTAAAACTCCTTATACAGTGCATGGGACTATTGAATATTCAAGTCCAGAACCGTCTCCCTTCCCCAGGCCTCCTGTTCTGTTTCCCCGCAAGCGCCACTCTCCTCAGAGAGCTAAGGACACCGAGTTAGCTGAGGTGCCGGCAGTGACCTTCTATGGATCTGCCCGAGCTTGCTCACAGAGCCCAAGGCAAAACCACTTTGAGAGTTTGGCAAAGAAATTCATTTTTAGTTGTTTTTATTTTTAAAAGAAAACATCATCACAAAAACATGAATGCTCCGGTTACATAAACAAGAAAAATTTCTTATGAAGCTCCCTCTTTTTTTCAAAGACTTTTACTGCATAGAAATCAGAACTTAAAACCCAGAAAGGCATATTATATTAGTTTTTCAAAAACTACAAAGAATCATAAAACTCCAGGGCTTGAAGGGATCTTAAATAGTTACACAGTCCATCATTTCACTTCAAACAAAATTATATTGAAGTATTTAAAATAATTGAGAATTCATTCAATGTTAAAACCTCTCAGAAAAAAAGTCAGCATTCACCGGCAAGAAATTATTTCCTATATAACTAAACCAAATCACTCATTCTGTCTTATAAACCTGTAAGACCTTATTAAATCTTCAGGGTGGGTGTTGGTGGTAAGGATGGTTTGTGTGGAAGAAAGGAAAACAAACACTGAATGTCAGGCACTCACTACTCTGGATGTTTTTTATATATGTTATCATTTAATCTCTACAACAATCTGTGAAATAGGTACGATTTGGCCCATCTTCAGAGCAGAAGGTTCAGAAGGGGAAATAAATTACCCAAGAGCATAAGGTAATAGGTGGCAGATCTGGGACAGGGACTCAGGTCTGTCTAACTCTTCCCGTGTCAGTTCATGGTTTATCATTCTTTATACCAGACATTATCAACCTTGTCAAAATGGGGCACCCAAGTTTCACACTGATTTCATTCTAATGTGTCACACTGGATTAGGGACAGCAACTTGAATAGCTGGGGCTGAAGACGTGTGCCAGCCAACAGCTCTTACTTGAAACACTGGGTCTACTTTATGCTCACTGGAAACATCTAAAAGCCAGGACGGGTGACACCAGCTCCAAACTCTCACCAGAGTTTGAGAATGGCATTCAAGCTGGTAGACAATGGGCCATGGTATATTAGGGAATGATCCAAAAGCTACCACCTGTTAGGGGAGGTGGCTGACAAAAGCCCCTGCAGGTGACAAGGAGTGGGACTTGTGGACATAAACTCCTTGAGTAGCCTGGGGCACCTGGGTGGCTCAGTCATTAAGCGTCTGCCTTCGGCTCAGGTCATGATCCCAGGGTCCTGGGATCGAGCCCCGCATCGGGCTCCCTGCTCCACGGGAAGCCTGCTTCTCCCTCTCCCTCTCCCACTCCCCCTGCTTGTGTTCCCTCTCTCGCTGTGTCTCTCTTGGTCAAATAAAAAAAAAAAAATATCTTAAAAAAAAACCTCCTTGAGTAGCTATGAAAATTACCTAACAGCCATCCTTGGTACATACTTCATAGATGGCCAATCTCAGTAACATACAACATTTTCTATGTACAGACAATGCAGATAATTTAGAGGAAGGGGAGGAGGGAGAGAGTACAATGAAAGTAAGATGTTCAATCCACTGTTCTGAGGAGATGGAGTAGGAGCGAGGGAGAACATTGGGTAATCCCGCCATAGCACAGCAACAAAGAAACCAACTTAAATCAAACAGAAACAACAATAACAATAAATAAAAACAAAAAATGGGAAAATCAAGAACAAGCAAGCAAAAAACCCAAAAAATATTCAGTGAGGTAATCAGGGTGGAAACAAATTAAAGATTTTAAAGGAAATGCTCTTGAAAGTCACTACCCTTTCTCAGTCCATGCTCCTTCAGTTCCTTTTACTCACCACTGTCCTCCATTTTTAGCACACTCCATTCAATTTAATATTTCATCCCTAGGGTTTCACTAAAAGAGTTTTACCACAGGTAGCTTGAGATACAGTGATCAATATATTACTCGGCAAGAATGTACATGCATAAAGCACCTAATGCCCCAGATCAACACATTTACTCTTAACCCATTCGGGGCAGGTGAGGCCCATGGAGAAGGGCAGCAGGGAGAACAGCACCCATACCATCTCACACATTTTGAGAAAGGGACTTAGAGCAATGGGGTTTTGACATCTCCCTTCAGAACTATCAGACTGGTATCAACCAATCAAAACTGAAAGCAGGCTTGCCACTCAAGCATGAAGCCAGCAAGAGAGCCAGGCACATGCCTTACCAGTGCTCCAAGTTAGTCTAGAACCTGTACCTTGGTTTCAGACAGCCCACCTAGTGCTTGAAGGCTGTGATAGGAGAAAAATCCCCCCTTAAGTAAAAGTCACAGAAGAAAACAACCATGACTGTCCTAGACACGGACAACTGCAAAACTCATACATGTCTCAGTTTGTAAAAAAAACGAAAGCAGTAGATGCACCCCAAGCCTCTGCCCACATGCATGGCAGCCCTCAAGTCCTCTCATGTGCCTCCCATCCTTGAAAGGGGGAATGCAGCTGAGGAGCCATGGGAAAGACATGATATTGAGGACTCACTGGGGTTCCCAGAAGATACTAGGTACAGGCCTAGCCTAGCAGGCCTTCTGAGGTTATCTGAGGGCAAGATAAACCACACAGATTTCCTTAAGTTCTTGGAATTTGCTCTCACTTGAGAGGAGGTGAGGCTTCAGTGAAGCCTAGTAGAACTACACCAAGTTTCCCATGATTAAACCAAAACAGGACAGAAGTCCACAGGCTGAAGATACACCCAATTATTTAGGGGCTGACTTTCAAACATGTGGAGCTTTCATTCATGATCGAATGCTATTTAAGAGTTATAGACTACTGCTAACCAATCGATGTCTTCTGATCCCATACTCCCTGCTCAAGTGAACATGGAGAAACGAAATGTCAGGCTCTTTACACATGCCAACTGGAAATCAAAGTGAAATGCTGAAGGAGAAGTGACAGCTCAGTGTTTCTCTCTGGTATAAATTCCCTGATGTTCACTCTTAAAAGAATTGTCCCAGCCCTTTCCTGTTTGACATTTCCTTCCCAGTTCAAGCTAAAGTGGGCCCTCTGCATAATCACTGATGAACTAAATGCCCACAAGACCACCTCAAGTGACACACACAGTGCCCTGACACAAAAAACAAAATCAATAATCTGCTGCTCTATGTCATGTGGAAATCCTGACTGCTGTCAGCAGACCAGAGGAAGAGGCTTGGGGGTTGCAGTAGAGACAATTAGAGCCCTTGGAAAAGCAGAGCAGAAAGTAATGAAACCTCCCCAAGTTCATCAGTTACACACACACACACACATTCATGAAGTAAAAAGACCATGTAGCCAGAGGTCATATTTTTCCAGTCTGCTAAATTAAAGTGACTGAAAACCTCTGTAATTACATAGAAACAGATGAAATTGTTATCTTAACTAAATTGTAAATGCACTTTAAATGTCATAAGTTTTGATGCAATTTAATATTTTAAATGGACATTGCTCAGTATAGTGAATGATTTTCTACCAAGCAGATGGGGACATAATCCATGTCCATTACCAAGGCTGAACAAACGCCCATCCATCTGCCTGAGTAGTACAAAAAGATACTGCAGAGAAAGCAAAGAGCAAACCTTCTCTGCCTGGAGTTACAGAAAAGAGCCCTAGAAAGGAGCCAAGAGGGCCTGAGTTCCCATCTCAGCTCTACCATCTACTTACTCTGTGACCTTAGGTAAGTCACAGCCTTGCTCGGCCTCAGTTTCCTCTTCCGTGAAACAGAGATAAATAATCCCGACATACCTGTGTCACAAGTTACTGTGAGGACAAAATGGGATCAAATAAGTAAAAAATGTTCCATAAACAGTTAGATACAAATGTATGCGATTATTATAATTCATGCCATTATGTATTTGGGGCAAAATATGAACACAAATCATTTCCTACTGTAACCCAGAAAAGATCTGAATTAATTTTCCACTAACAAGCTGGTTTAAAAAAAAGTGGATGAATGACATGATCACAGTGCATTTCCCTTAATCCCCCAGACTACTTGACACTTCTAAAAATTAACCCAGCATTATAGTACAGTGAAGATGAGACAGTAATGTTATCCTCATGTACAAAACTAGCATACCTGTCCAGTATGTACCCAGAAGGTTGAAAGAGTAAGTAAATGTACTTTTTTTCATATCTAACTCATTAGCAGAGAGCGACATAAGCACTGGAGAGAAACGGATCCATTATCTCTCACCTTTCTTTGTCCCTTCCTACACACATTGTATGTAAAATAGCAACTAAAGAGAGCTATAAGAGCAGTGCTCAAGTGGCAAGTAAACATTAACCACATCCCAGATAAAGCACAATTTTCTCATAGCTATTTTAACTTACTTTCCTATTATACATTCTGTGCATCTAGCAGATTTACTAGCAATTTTAGGAATTGAATGGATTGTGTATATGAATTAATATTAAGAAAATCTGGGTCTTTATTCTTAGTTTCTAGGCTTTTTGAAGTACTAATAGTATTAGTTATCTGTTCATCAAAAAAAAAAGAAGAAGAAGAAGAAGTTGTTTTTTTCATGGTTTAATGTGTTTTGCTCAGACTCCAAAAATTTGCTTTGGGGTTATCACAAGAATGGAAAGTTTTAGCTTCGATTAAATATTTTTTGAGGTCTAGATTAGGTTAAAGTAGAATATATTTCACACTTTGAGCTGGACAGGACTCCCTGGATGAAGCTGTATTTCTATAATCAGTCTTTTTTGTAATCAGAGGCTCCACCAGACTGCTAAAGGGTTCTGACCTTCCCCCCTACACACACATACACACACACTTAAGAACCCCTGAGTTAGTGGGAAGCCATCACAACAATGCCATCAGAAACAAAGAGGGCCAGAGTTAATGTACTGATAGTGGAGAAACAAAAAATGATTCGAGGGGTATTTAAGAGACACCCCCCATCCCCCCGCCCTTGCTCAACTTTAGATTTTAAAGCACCACTCTGTGCACATATAGGAAACAGATAATTTTTTACGGTAAATAAAGTTTGAGAATTACTGTTATAATCTTCAAGAAACACTTCTCCAAAGCTGTTAAGGACTGGTAACACTGCACACAGAGTGTGTACTAACAACCTGTGTTCTGCAGACAAAAGAACTCACTCTCATAACAAATAGATCTCCATTTTATATGTGTAGAAAAGGGGTTGTTTAGTCCACCTAAAAAGAAAAATACTACCAAAACAAAAAGGAGAACATCACGTCTTAATACAGTCTTCCATCGTTTCAGCCTTGGGCTCACTTGATCTGAAGAATTCCGTGTATGCTCTGAGAGGTGAAAAGCCTTTGTGAATAATTGAAGACAAAATAATGAAACCCTAGAATGTCAGAGACATAATCTAGTTTTGTAGAATTCATCATGGAGCTTTTAAATTCCCAAATACTACATGCTGAATAATTTATTCCTGTGTCAATATGGGGCCAGCAGATGTTCATTCAAAGCCAATATTAACCCTCCTCAAGCTGAAGAGCAGAAAAACAGGCTCTGCTGAGATGCAAGGAGGCACTTAGTTTAAGTGAGATTATCTTGATATTTATGAGAAAATTAAAGCAGCTCTGGAAGTCAAGAAAAAACACACTACTTAGTCGGCAATCTTTTATCAAAGTCTGCCTATAAAGATAAGGAGGTGGATTTCATGAAAAAACACAAATGGTTGGTACAGGGGGAGCTGATAACACTGCTCTTTCCTTTCAGAAGGGTCCCCGGGGGCTTTTCACTGATTCTGTCTAAGAATATCTTTTAGTGGCTTATTGATATTTACCTCCCTCTTTGGATCACTAATTCCTGATGGGGTTTGGAACTCTACTGTGTTTTGGTTTCTGGATAATTCTCCCTTCCACAGCCCACCTCTAATTCAGTTCACTTTAACTAAAATAGGTTATGTAGTTGATTTAAAAAGAGAATAAAAAAAAACCTGAAAAAACTAAGCAACAATAAAGTTTAAAGTTTCACCAGTGGTAGGGCACCTGGGTGGCTCAGTCGGTTAAGCGACTGCCTTCAGCTCAGGTTATGATCCTGGAGTCCCAGGATCGAGTCCCGCATCAGGCTCCCTGCTGAGCAGGGAGCCTGCTTCTCCCTCTGACCCTTCCCCCTCTCATGTTCTCTCTCTCTCAATCTCTCTCTCAAATAAATAAATAAAAAATCTTTAAAAAAATAATAAAGTTTCACCAATAGTCTATTATACTTCAAAACTGGAAACCAATGCCTTAGATCTCATTCATTCATTCACTCATTCAACAGTTAGTTACTGAGTACCAACTCTATAAAGTTTTACACGAGGGCTGAAAAGGGGAGAAATGTTTAATCAAAGATTCTAAAGACTTGTTAGAGAAATACACATGTACATGTCTAGATATCTCCAGAGGCTTCCAATATGGCAAAAATGGCATACTGGACTCCTGTGGAAAGACAGCTGTCAATCTGAAAACACAGAGTGGGTAGAACATATGAAAATAATCTTAGGCTACATGTCTAAGCTTATATCCAAGGAAGGGAATGCCCCCAAATGCTAGAAACAAAGGAAATAAAGACAAGAGTGGTGAGAGGAGCTAAAGGCAATAAAGCTCCCAGGAAGAGTGAGTACTAGAATCAGTCATGGGCTTCAGCCACTCAAGGGGTGCGCTGATGACATCTTGGTGAGAGGTGCCCAGATGGCACTTTTCATGAATGCTGCTCAGTGGACATGAACTACCTGAAATAAAACCAAGAATAGCCAAGGTCTGCCCATGCAGACTGGAAAAAACCTCACCCACCTTATATCGCCTTATATATTGGCAACTACAGGAAGCCTAAAGGACTTTATTTTTTGGAGTACTCACAAATTTTTTCAATCTGCTCTCTTTAAAATGTAAATGAACGAACGTATTAAAAGCAGATAGACAAAAACCTATCCTAAAATTCATACGTAATCTCAAGGGTTCCCAAATCGCCAAAATAATCTTGAAAAAGAACAACAAAGGAGGACTCATACTTGGATTTCAAAACTAACTACCAAGCTACAGTATTCAAAACAGTATTATACTGACATAACAACAGACATAGACCAATGGAATAGAATACAAAGCCCCGAAATAAACATCCACGTATACGGTCAATTGATTTTCAATACAGGTGAGAAGACCATTTGATGCAGAAAGGACAGTCTTTTCAACAAATGGCGCCAGGAAAACTGTATGTCCATATGCAGAAGAATAAAACTGGACCCTTACCTTATTCCATATACAAAAATTAACTCAAACAGATCAAAGACCTAAACATAGGAGCTAAAAGTATACAACTCTTAAAAGAAAACAGAGGGGTAGGGCTTCATGACACCGTATTTGGTAATGGTTTTGTGGTTATAACACTAAAAGAACAGGCAACAAAAGAAAAAAACTGACAAACATTATCAAACTCATGTAACAAAGGATACTATCAAGAGTGAAAAGACAACCTACAAAACGGGAGAAAATATTTGCAAATCAAATACCTGATAAAGGATTAATATCCAGAATATATAAAGAACTTTTATAATCAAAAATAACAAAAACCAACAACCCAATATAAAACTGGGCCGAAAACTTGAATAGACATTTCTCCAAAGAAGATATAAAAATGACCAACAAGCACATGAGAAGATGCTCAATGTCATTAGTTATTAGGAAAATCAAAACCACAATAAGATACCACTTCCCACTCATTAGTGTGGATAATATCAAAAAATGGGAGGAAAAAAGTGTTGGTGAAAATGCAAAGAAAGTAGAATCTGGTGAATTACAGGTGGAAATGTAAAATGGTGCAGCTACTATGGAAAACACTTGGGCAGCTCTTCAAAAAGTTAAACATAGAGTTACCATATGATCCAGCGATTCCAATTCTAGGCATATACCCGCCAAAAAATAGAAAGCAGGGACTCAGATATTTGTATGCCAATGCTCACAGCAGAATTATTCATAGTAATTGCCAACAGGTAGAAGTATCTCAAGTGTCCATCAACAGATGAATGGATAAACAAAATGTGGTATACACATACAACAGAGTATTATTCAGCCATACAAGAAAATGAAATTCTGATACATGCTACATCATGGCTGAAGCTTGAAAACATTATGCTAAATAGAGAACAAAAATTTTAATTATGCTAAATGAAGTAAGCCAGATATAAAAGGACAAATACTGCATGATCTCAATTATATGACGTACTTGAAATAGGCAAATTCATAAAGACAGAAAGTAGAATAGAGGTTACCAGAGGCAAGGGGAAGGAGGTATGGGCAATTTAGTGTTTAATGGGTACAAAGTTTCTGTTTGCAGTGATGAAAACATTCTGGAACTGGAGAGTGGCAATGTCTGCACAATTGTGAATGTACTAATGCCAATGAATTGTACACTTAAAAGTGGTAAAAATGACAAATTTTATGGTATGTATATTCTATCACAAAAAATAAATAGAACTGGCATGTGACTCACAGCATGCCTCTTCCAAATGTTACTGATATATACTAACATACCTTAAACATCTTTAAGAATAAAGAAAAATACTGTTTTACTATCACAAATATGAGTGTAAGTATTTAAAAACAGAATCCTTAATCTTGAAATAAAATAATAATTATTGCTAATATTTATTAAATGCTTACATTATGCCAGCCACCATGCTCAAATAAACTTCATAACAACACCACGTTATATATTAATATTATCCTAACTTCACAAATAAGGGAGATTCATAGAGGTTATAATCTACTTGCCTTTACTTATATAAATGCTATAAAGGAAAATATTTTTTTTAAATAAACTGGAGAGGGCGCCTGGGTGGCTCAGTTGTTAAGCATCTGCCTTCGGCTCAGGTCATGGTCCCAGGGTCCTGGGATCGAGCCCCACATCGGGCTCCCTGCTCGGCAGGAAGCCTGCTTCTCCCTCCCCTACTCCCCCTGCTTGTGTTCCCTCTCTCACTGTGTGTCTCTCTCTGTCAAATAAATAAATAAAATCTTTTAAAAATAAATAAAAAAATAAAATAAACTGGAGAGGCCTGGGTAGCTCATTTCGTTAAGTGACCAACTCTTGATTTCAGCTCAGGTCATGATCTCAGGGTGAGATTGAGCCCTGGGTCGGGTTCTGCACTGGGCATTCAAGCCTGCTTAAAATCCTCTCCCTTGCCCTCTGCCCTTCCCCCCACCCCGCTTGCATGTGCACTCTAATAAACAAATGAGATATTTTTCTTTACAAAAGTATTTTTTCTTCTTTGGAAAATGAATTATCAGACAAAGCTTTCCTGCAATGAAATTTCATCCCACATAATTTAAAATTTTTAAATGATTTTGCACATAATTTTTGTGACCATCTCTACTGCATCAAGAAAGGCATATCCTCACAACACTTAATTTAAAAAAAAAGAAGAAGGAGAAAGGAAAGTAATATTTGTCAAGCATCAAATCATGTGCCAGACACCGTACTAAGCATTTTACATATTTTATCTCATTTAATCCTCTCAATTTGGGTGGTAGAATTGCTTACATTTTACAGATAAAAAAACAAAAATATAGTAATCCACAATACTCTTATTTACTACTTTCAAAATCTGATAAATATTCTATTCAAGTAGGAGCCAATTAATTCCAAATGCCTAGGGAATCAAAGAATAGTAGTCACTGCCAAAAGCTATCCCAGATACCTGAAGGAGCCAATATGACAGCCGCCCCCAGCATGTTGCATGGCTGAGTATTCAAAAGCCCAACAGATCTCACACCCAAACACAGTGTGCAAGGGCAGAAGATCATCCTGCTGTACAATTGAGTCAAGAAGAACGGATTGTGTGGCCTTCTGCTCCAGCATTAGCCCATGACAGCTGAAAAGACAGCCAGATATGGATGGCCCTGAGCCACATGAAGGGGGTTCACACGGCCCTCCTGTATTTGGGTATAAAGACTAAAATCTAAAGCATCTTCTGATGCTTTGGAAAATGAAAACTTTTGAACCTCAGTTCAAGAATGTATAGCAAAATCCATGTAATACATTTTCAGTAAATATCTGGAATGATTATATTTAACTTTTCCCTCTCAATTATTTTATTAACATCTACATATGTTCAGTTCTCTATTAAAAAAAAAAAAAGCAAAACAAAAAAACAAAAACAAGCAACACTTCCCTCTCTTTTATCTTCCACTACTCCCTACTCCTCCAAGCCAATCTTTTGAACAAGTTTGTTTCAACTGCTGTCTACAAAATACATCTTTCACTCACTCCTATGTTTACTCCTATCTGGCTACTCCCTAGTCCACTCTTACCAAACTGCTCTTGTCAAAGTCTCTATTACCTATCCCCATAAGGGCCTTGAAGGGGCTCAATGAAATCTGTAGGGTCCCGAAGGGCAGAGTTTGAAAATTACTCTGCTTGGGCCTGGTTACATCTTTTATGGGGCAGCCACCTAATTTGTGGAGGCCAGTACAAAATGAAAATGTAGGCCATCTTGCTTAAAAGCAGGAAAAAGAGCTTCTCCCTTTTTTCTGTCATCTCTCTCTAAACAAGTTATGGTATTTTTTTTAATTTCCTACTTAGTATTGGTGCATGAGGATGTTCATGGGACAATGCAGATTCTCACAGGGACCTAGGAACCACCCACAACTTGGTGTGTAGGGTACACACTAAATCCACTCCTATGCCCATACCCAAGTTCCTGCCAGGAATGGAGGGTGGCAGCAGTCTCTGGGCAGGGGCAGAAGTGGGCAGCCAAGAATTCACCCCAGGGAGCTGAGAGGTGGCCAAACACTGGATCATTGAGGCACCACGCCCACAGCACATGTACTATTGGCCCATCTGACCTCACATCAAAATACAATTTCAAAGATACAATTATTCAGAATTCCAGGACGATGATCACAGCACATTAAATTCCAAGCACAGGACCTACTTCTGAGCATGGGATCTTAGGTAACCACACTGGTTGCATGCCCACGAAGCTGGTCCTCGCTATGCTAAATGATAATCATAATACCACCTAACATCTGCATAAAACATCATAGTCCGCGAAATAGTTCCAATTTCATTTTTGTCTCACAATAAACCTATAAATAGAGATGAATAGATACCCTCACTTAACAGATAAAAAACTCACTCAGAAGTGAAATGCATTGCCCAAGGCATGGAAAACCAAGGTGTTAAACCCACGCCTTCTGGCTCTAAGTTCTTTCCAGTGTAATGTGCTTCCTAAGCAAAGGGCAGATGGGAGGGGATGAGAACAGTGATCATTTCTTTACATGAGCCACTGGTTTAATCATTAGTTGGAAATTATTTCTGTCAAATTTCTGTCAATTCCAGTCAGATTTGAAAACTCAATTGATTTTTTAACATTCTAGAATTCAATGGCTTTATATAAACGTGTAATCTAAAAAAAGAAAAAGTAACACCTGCAAAGTTAGTTTTTTACCCCAATGTACCCCCCCATCCAATATGCACCCTGACTCACCAATCTTGGACCCCGTACACATACATCAATCACCAGCGAGTCACAAAGGACTACAGAGCCAGCATATGAGAGCATGCTATTCTGGGATACAACATACTTTCACTACAGGAGAGCTGATACCTTGATTTAGTTGGGAGAAAGTTCATCAAAATGCCAGATAGATAGTAACAAAAGGGATGACAGGAAGTACTTAGGCTAGGAGATACCAAAATCAAGGAGGGAGCTATTTACCTCAACCTGACTGTTCCCTACCACCATTCCACATACTTCACAGACTTCAATCTTTCCAGATAGTGAAATTGTTGCTAAACTTCCTCATGTTAACATAAAGTACTTTATTTTGAGACTTGAACTCTCAACTCATTTGTTTCTTAATTCAGTTACTCAAAAGTCTCCCCTGAAAGCAAGAAGAGAGCATTTTTTGGTTGAACTAATATGCATCTGTTACAACCATTCGCACTGGTGACCCTTCACACTGGCTGATCACCCAGAAAATATCCAAGGAAAAAGAAGTGCAACTGAATGTTAGATCCAAATAGCACAATCTCTCAGCTCACTAGAGCAGAATCTCTCTCTAATACACTGGTCACAGGCTATATTACTAGCTCTTTTTATCCTATCTCTAGGTAGAAAAGCTGTAATTTAAACTGACAGCATTACTTGTCATGAAGTCTGTAGGTTTACAATTTCTAAATGTCAGTTTGAACTTCTGACTAGTTCCTTAGAGCACTACTGTTTGTTTCTAAATGAGGCAACTTGTCAGCTCTGCATACATAAAAGCAGTTAATCAGCAATTTGCAGTGCAACACAGGAGGAATCAGCTGGTATGCTAATGGTGAGCCCACAAAGCACCTCCAATTAGGAAAGAAAGCCTTGTCCTAAGCCAATAATATCCTCATATATCACAAAATTTATCCTACTACTCAGTAGATGAAACTACTTCATGCCAAGGAACTTATTATTTTGAAGTAATTGTCTGCCTCCAGCCTGACATACCCATGTTCCCACCGGCCTATAATGGAGGAGCAGCACGCAGTGAGTGAATGAGGACCATGATGATTCCTGACCCTCCTCGCTGTGGCTTCTATTCAGTTCCCAATGGGTTCTTCTTCTTGACCCTGTCCTTGTTTACTATTCTGCTCTCCCCTTTTCTGTGTGGCCTTCACATCACCTGTCTTCAGCTCTCTAAGTAAAATGGGATGGGATCTTACCTGAGAAGTACCCTGGTTCCTCTAGCCTTCTAGAAAATTATTGAACTATATAACAAAATCCATTCCTAAAACAGCAATAATGATAACTCTAATAATCAGATTATTTCATTAATAAGAACACCCGCTACAGGTGCAAAAACACTTTGGCATAGTCTTAACTATCAACAGGTTTGAGCCTATGGATTGAATTCTAGAATATGGATTGTAATGAGTAAAATTAAACAGTAAGTGAAGGAAAGGAGTCTAAGAGACTTTTAAAGGAAATCTCTTCCATTATCTCCAGGATCATATTGGAAAAGAAATGGTTTGTTTGATTGTAGTCATATACTTCACCCATACAAATAACCTTTGTCTGTGATTCTGAATTGATCAAGCAAACTTGGTTTAGTGATTGAAGGAAAAGAGCTGCCAGCCAGAATCCAATAATCCATTTTTCCACATATGAGACACATTTTATTAGAGTTTTACAGAATAGTGCTTCCGAATATGCTTCAGATTTGTCCTTAGAGCCTAAGACGTTGGTGGGGAAGGGCATGTGGGGGGATGGAATCATTTCTGGATCCAGAGGTATTCACCTGCCTACCAAATAACAGGTAGTATATGGGCAGATCCCAAGAAACAACATGGCCCATGGTAAGCCCATGAGCCACCAGTGAACTGTCAAGCAGATGCACACTGGTAAATGGAGAAGCTATGTTTATGGATCACAATAGGCCAGCCTACAGAGGGAAATTCTGAGACACTGGAGTAGCCTCTTATCATAATGTCAGGCTTTGATGGCTCTTCATGAGACCATTTGGCCTGGGGATGAGACTGGCAGAGCCAGAGCACAGAGTTCTGATCTACATATGCTCAGGTTGCCCCCATTCTGAGCAATACAGAGGATATTGTAGAGATACTGTATACCTTGAGGTCATCTACTTTAAACCTCTCTGCCCCCACTTACAGAAGAGAAAATCAAGGCCCAGAAGTCATTTGCCCAAGATGACATGGAACTAGTCAAATCCAGCCTGATTCTAAAACCTCTAATCCCTAGTCCAAAACATTTACTTCTCCTTCTCCTCCTTCTCTCTCCCTCCTTTCTTCCTCTTCCTCCTCCTTCCTCCCTCCCACCCTCTATCAGCAGCAGTATCATCTTGAAGCAGCCACTATCTTTCTCCAAACAAAATTTTAACTAGAAATCCACTATATAAAACAGATTAAAAGGGGCCTGCTTAGATGCAAACAGAGAAGGGAGACAGAGCATACGTCCAGAATCCTACCTGCTTAACTGAGCCTGCAGCCTCCTCTGGGATCCTAGGCAGAACATTATGATCATGGGAACTTCCTCCTTAATAGCTTGCAATAAAGCTAGGTGCAAATACTAATTAGGATCATATTTTTATCTAAAACTATTATTTTCTGAAACACTGGCAAAATATACGTTGGGAAGGCAGTTGCTTTTAAAAATGTTATTTTCTTGTGTGTGTGTGTTTTATTTTATTTTTTTATTTGATTTTATTTATTTATTTGACAGAGAGATAGACAGAAGAGCACAAGCAGAGGGAATGGCAGAGGGAGAGGGAAAAGCAGGCTCTGCACTGAGCAGGGAGCCCAATGTGGGACTCGATCCCAGGACTCTGGGATCATGACCTGAGCCGAAGGCAGACGCTTAACTATCTGAGCCACCCAGGCGCCCCTTGTGTGTATGTTTTTTTAAGACTTTACTTTTTTAGTACAGTTTCAGGTTCCCAGCAAAATGGAGAGGAAGGTACAGAAATTTCCTATATACCCCCACACATATTTAGCTTCCCCCATAATCAACATCCCCACCCAGAGTGCTACATTTGTTCCAAATGATAAACCTACATCAAAACATCACTATCACCCAAAGTCCATAGTTTACATTAAGGCTTACACTTAGTGTTATACATTCTATGGGTTTAGGCAATGTATGACAACATGTATCCACCATTAAAATACCCTGCAGAGTAGTGTCGCTGCCCTAAAAACCCTCTGAGCCACATCTAATTTTTTGTTTCAAAACGAAGTCCAGGGGCACCTGGGTGGCTCAGTCGGTTAAGCGTCTGCCTCGGCTCAAGTCATGATCCCGGGGTCCTGGGACAGAGCCCCGTATTAGGCTCCCTACTCAGCAGGGAGTCTGCTTCTCCCTCTCCTTCTGCCCCTCTCCCCTGCTTGTGCTCTCTCTCTCCCCCTCTCTCTCAAATAAAAAAATTAAAAAATCTAAGAAATAAATATATAAATAAACCAAAGTCCAACATTCTCAAAGCTGGGTACAAGGGTATCCTTCTCACTAAGACATCAATATCAAATCTGAAACTGAGAAACATTAATTTTCTTTCAATACCATTGGCATACACGAACAACTCTGCTGTGATACATTTATTTAGGTGATACTCAAAATTAGGAAATAAGGTCATGAGATGATTGGCAGTAATGAAACATAAGTGTCATTCCTAACAGCTTAGCTATCAGAAAAAAAGGCACATGAACCTGAAAACACAGAAGCAAGCATTGGGACATTATTTGTAGCAAAAAACATACATGAAATTACCACATGCAAACACCAGACATCCATCTTATTCCCTTGGGTGACTCTTTTCATTAGTGCTAATGGGCTCAGGGCCTCTGTTTGGAGACTATTTCTGCAAATGCTAGAAGAACACAAATCTTGTTCTGTTTGGTAAAGTCCAGTCTCATAAGCAAGAAAAAAATGAAATCAATGTGTTGACATTAACACATGTACACATGCATATTTGTCTTTGTATTACTTCTAATCACTTCTTCCTTTAATTTGAATTTATTAGTCTTTAGAAATCTTGCCAAACATCACTGAGCAACACAAGGGAAAATGAGTACCAAAATTAGATCCCACAGACATTTCTAATTAAATCCCTTTCATCAAGATAAAGAATTTTTTAAAACTATGTGCAAAAAGGCAGTGGCACTGAATGTCATTCACCACAGTAGCTGAAAAGCAGCAACAGAAAATATGGCACATATCAATCAGATATTTATTAAACACCAATTTACACATATTTAAGTGCTAAATACCATGTAAACCTGACCCCCCCCCCAAAAAAACAGCATGTGTCACAATTCAGCAGCTGTTAATTCAACAAGTTCTTTCCTCTTCCTTTACATGTATATATGTTGAAAATATCATTCTCGGGGTGCCTGGGTGGCTCAGTCGGTTAACCGGCTGCCTTCAGCTCAGGTCAGGGTCCCAGGGTCCTGGGATCGAGTCCCACATCAGGCTCCCTGCTTGGCAGGGAGCCTGCTTCTCCCTCTCTCTCTGCTGCTCCCCCTGCTTGTGCTCTCTCTTTCTCTCTAATAAATCTTTTAAAAAAAGAAAAAGAAAGAAAATAGCATTCTTAACATACATTTCTTGATTACTGTCTTTTGTTATTTCCTCTATAATGTACTAACTGCATTTAACTATGTAAAGACACAATACCAAATTTCATCCAAGAAGCCTGTGAAGTTAATAAAGAAACTCACGGACAAACAGGCAGTCTTATCTAAGATTTCCTATAGCCTATTTGACATTCTGCCCACAAAGGTAAACCAAATCTAAACACAAGGTATTTTCTTCTCAGAAAGTTTTTCTTTTAAAATACTTCTAATTTCCTCTCCCTTCTCTCAAGCACCCATTCTTTTAACATTTTCTTACTTAATGAGTTCTAGCCATTGAGATACAAAGATGACTTAGCCATGATCCTTGAATACATCTCCTTCTGAACTCAGTCTGTTAAGAAAGACAGGTAATGCAGATAATGACAATAGAAAGTAGTAAGTAGGGGCGCCTGGGTGGCTCAGTGGGTTGAATGTCTCACTCTTGATTTTGGCCCAGGTCATGATCTTGGGGTCATAATCTTAGGGTCCTGAGATTGAGCCCCGCATCGGGCTCCGTGCTCAGCAGGGAGTCTGCTTGGGATTCTCTCTCTCCCCCTCTCCTTCTGCCCCTCCCCCTGCTTGTGCGTGCTCATGCATGTTCGTGCATGCTCTCTCTCTCTTTCTCAAATAAATAAATAAATCTTAAAAAAGAGTACTCAATAGAGGTCCACAGTGTTTCGGTGGCACAAAGGAGGGAGCAGTTAACTTAGACAATGGGAGGTTTTCAGAAGCATTTGGATGGACTTAACAAAGGAGTTGATTGATTCACTGAGAAAAGGGTATCTCAGGCAGAGGGAAGAACTTGTGGGAAAGCACAGAGGCATGAAAGCCAATGACAACAGTCAGGGAACTGAAAGCAATTCCACACAGTAAAACAGGGGGAGATGGGAAGGAGCTAGTTATGGTAGGAGATGAACAAGGAGAGTTGAATTGGGGCCAGATTATTAAAGGTCTTGTTTATTTTCCAAAGAGTCTGGTCTTTATCTGTTCTCCTTTTGTTTTCACAGTGTTGAACAATGTAGAAGAAAAGCAGAGGGCACAATAAGAAAAATCCATTGTTTTTAGACAAAGGACAAAAGCAAGGCAGTGA
>NW_022589785.1:2826715-3073903 GCF_004348235.1 Phoca vitulina
AAGAAAAATCCATTGTTTTTAGACAAAGGACAAAAGCAAGGCAGTGAAGAAAGGATAGACTTTTCAACAAAGGGTGCTGAAACAACTGAATATCCATATACCCCTCCCCCTCCCCAAAATGTAGATCCATACCTCACACCATATATATATAAAAAAAACAACTAAAAATCAACCTTAGACCAAAACATAAAACATAAAACTATGTCTAGAAGAAAACAGGAGAAAATCTTTGTGAATTTGGAGTAAGCAAAGATTTCTTACATATGACACCAAAAACACAATTCATAAGGTAACAAATTGAAAAAATGGACTTCATCATCAGGGGCTTTATCTATGAAAAAGTAGTAGTTATTTGTAACTTGTGTGAAGCCAGTAGCCAGCCTTAAAATAGTCCTTTCTGGCTAAGGGTAGAACAACGAATACTATTATATATTGTTCAGGCTGCTTTTAGTTTCTCTGAATCAAAATTATTAGATGATAGAATTCAAGAACTTGCATACATGTTATGACTTGGTGTACAGATAATCATTTGAAAGTAAAGACTTTGTCGTGCAAAAAAAGAAAAAATGGACTTTATCAAAATTAAAAGCTGTTGCTCCTCAAAAAACAATTAGGGGAATAAAAAGATAAGTCAGAGACAAACAAAATCTGTAAAGCATATATCTGATAAAGGACTTATATTCAGGGTAAAAAGAACTCTCAAATTTCAACAATCAGAAAACCAACAACCCAATTTTTAAAAACTAGCTGACCAAAGATGTATGGATGGCAAATAATCACAAGAAAAAATGTTCAACATCATTAGTCATTACCAAAATGAAAATTAAAGCCATAATGAGATACTACTATTACACACCCATTAAAGTGACTAAAATTAAAAGACTGGCCATACATACCAGTGTTGGTGAGGATGAAGAGAAACTAGCACTCTCATAAACTCACAGTGGGAATGTAAAATGATGCAACCATTTTTTAAAACAGTTTGGCAACTTCTTAAACAATTAAACATACACCTACTAAATGATCCAGCCACTCTACTCCTAAGTATTTATGCAAGAGGAGATGAAATATATACCCAAAGATTTGTACACAAATTCTTATAGCACCTTATTTATACAAAAACTGGAAACCACCCAAATGTCCATTAACAGGCAAATGGATAAATACATTGTGGTGCATCCATACAAGGGAACTACTCCATAAGAAAAAGGAATGAACTACTGACATATGCAACAACATGAATAAATCTCAAAATGATTATGCTGGGTGACAGAAGTCAGACACAAGAGTATATACACTATGATTCCACTTCTATAAAAATCTAGAAAATAAACCTAATTTATAAAAAGGCTACTAGCTGTTGCCTGGAGAGGGCATTGCTGGTAGGAACTATAAAGGGCACACACAAGGAAACTTTTGGGGGATGGTGAATATTGTGAGAATGGTTTCATGGGCATGCACATATGTTAAAACTTATCAAACTGTACAGTTTAAATATGTGCAGTTTATTTTATGTCAATTATATCTCGGTAAAGTTTTTTTTAAAAAAGCATTAAAGGGGGGACGGGGTGCCTGGGTGGCACAGTCGGTTAAGTGGCTGACTCTTGGTTTCAGCTCAGGTCATGATCTCAGGGTCATGAGATCAAGCCCCACATTGGGCTCCACGCTCAGTATGGAGTCTGCTTCAGATTCTCTCTCCCTTTGCCCCTCCCGCTCAAGCTTGCTCTCTCTCTAAAATGAATAAAAATAAAATAAAATAAAAAGCATTAAAGGATCACATTTAAGTATTAATAATCATTTTGCTTCTACCCTGCTTTCATTCTTCTTTAAGAGAACTGAATTAAGTGAGACAGTACAGCTCTCTCTCCCAAATAAATAAAATCTTAAAAAAAATAAGTGAGACAGCACAAAAAGGCACTCTCTGAGGTTTGCAGTTTCAGATAGTTTTCCATATTTGTGACAAGGTTACATATGATAAAGTGAATAAAGTAGACAAGGATGGAATATGCAAGTTGGTAGAGACCAAACTTTTCAGGTACCTCCAGAAGAAATCTGCTACCTATAAAGTAGCTGCTTTTCCTTATTTTGTTTTTCCTTAAGTTACCCAAACAATTTATGTGACTCCTTATTTCTTCCATGACTGCAAAAGATTAGTGATATACAACAGTCTTATTTTTTAATTCTCTTTTACTATAATGATGAAAAACTACAAAGAATGCTTCCATCCCATCATGGAAACAGGATGCTGCAATATTACTGTGAAATCACATTTGAATGTGTACACTACAACATGTAAATGTGCTGTCTAGTAAGATGCATGTTTAAACTGATAGACAGGACAGTGAGTGGTGCTGAAAGAATATGCAAAAACATTTAAGAGAGTGAGAAAACTAAAATTTTTAACAACACCCATTTGAAGACTTCATAAAAACATACCAACAAAATAATACCCTTCAATACCTCAGCTTTCCTACCTACATATGTGCCTTAAAAAAAATGCTCTAAAAAAGATAACTATTAAACAATATTAAAAGAAAAGGAGATCCAACATTCCAGAATGAGATCATGTCCTGGCTAGGGCGCATACACTTGAAGTTATTCTCTCAAACTACAGTAGTAAGTCACTGTACTTTAGATGTGAATCAAGGACTTACAAGGGTGTCTGTCTTTTCAAGGAGTCACTACTTAGAGCATCCACTGCTTTTGTCTATCCTAAAACACTTTTGCAAACACACACACACACATACACATACACACCCCAAAACCAAAACTAAAAACCAAAAACAAACCAAAAAAATCCAAAACAAAAACACCCAGCTCTTTTCTTAAAAGTTTAGATTTGAAAAGTTAATACTAGCCTACTATTATACTCTCAAGAGTATGCTGATCAGAAACTAAAAATGAACCAAGGTGACAGGAAGATACCTGGCCTCACCATCAAGGCCAGGGGTATGACTTATCAGGAGTAGCTCCCTCTAAGTAGATAGTGCAAGCGAGACTAGCAAGGCCACAGAACTCTCGTATCTTGAACATAAAAGGGCTACATTTAAGGGCAGATTGCAGCACTTACTTGTTTGTGAATATCTAAAAAGTTGTTAGGATTTTGTTGTTGTTTTGTTTGTGGTTGTTAAGACAGAACTTGCTCATTCAAAGGATAGGATCTCACAGTACTGCCTGTGACTCTAATGGGTTACAAATAAAACTAGGCTTGTAAACCTCTAGAAAGGTAGTAGGTGATGGGGAGCTCCAAGCTGTATAATGAAGGTATGTCAACTACAGACACATTTGAAAAAGGTTACATTCTGTGTGATCAGTTGTAACAAGTACTATAATTAGATTAATAACACATCACTCAAAAGAAAAGATCAGGTGCTAAAATAGAATCCTTTCTTAATACAATCCATGTACATCAGAGAACTGGTCATGTTTTAAAAATGAACTGGCAGGTTCTTCAAAGGTTCATGCTTAATTTAAAGTATCTTTCATCAGCTTTAAAAGAAAATGTCAATTTGACCAACTAGCATGTCTCCTTTTCCTGAGTGTAATAAAGATTTACAGAAGTAAATAAAATCTACGGAACAAGCTGATTTTGGCTTTCAGTTTCATATAGAACTCCTTCTTCTTCTTCTTTTTTTTTTTTTGAACTCCTTCTTCTTAAGGTATTCACAGGGCACAGTGAAAATTACTTGTAAAAAGTTTAAATGACAGATATTAAAAATATATACATAAGATTAACAGGAATATATAGTCAGCATGAGATGAAATCGCAGATGTGCTTCCTTTTACTTTGAGGCTGAATTCAATCTGTAAATCAAAATGTACATTTTCTGGGCTGAGAATTCTGTCTGCTGTCCCCTGCCCCCTTATCCATACCCTGCCTTGGTGGCTCCCTCTGTGCACTAGGAGGCCAACCTCTATGACAGCTATGGTTGTCTTACCCCGGGCTTTGGGACTCACCTGATGGGAGATCAAAATGCAAGAGGAGAGAGGTATCAGAGTATTTATTCCTGATCCCTCTCCCGCAACTCCTAAGCTCCCTCTTGGCCCTGACATGACTGTTTCGGGGACTTCATTCCTCTGCAGCTGTAGCTTCTCTCACACAGCTGTTCTTTGATGCCAGCTCTCTGGCTTCCTCAGAAAACCAGGTCCAGATATCTCACTATCCTTTTTCAGTTACCTTAACCCTCCACAAACCTCTGTAAATGGTGCCCTCACTAAATTCTCTTCAGTTAAACCCTGACTTTCTTTGTACTGCATTTCTTTAAAGCAAGATGTACTGTTTTGAGGAATAAATGAACATTTTATATATAGGGGCGCCTGGGTGGCTCAGTCGTTAAGCATCTGCCTTCGGCTCAGATCATGATCCCAGGGTCCTGGGATCAAGACCCACATCGGGCTCCCTGCTCGGCGGGAAGCCTGCTTCTCCCTCTCCCACTCCCCCTGCTTGTGTTCCCTCTCTCACTGTCTCTCTCTCGGTCAAAAAAAACAAGACTATTCTGCATTCCGTCCAACCCCATGTTCCCCATCTATCCAAACCTAATCTGCATTATCACTGAATTTATAATCATAAATCGTGACAAAAATCAACAGTCTTATGACAGAAGATAATCACCT
Organism: Phoca vitulina; assembly: GCF_004348235.1. NCBI lineage: Eukaryota > Metazoa > Chordata > Mammalia > Carnivora > Phocidae > Phoca > Phoca vitulina. Next base: position 2,831,330 of record NW_022589785.1, read on the forward strand.
ACAGTTTCTTGATAATTAAATAATTTGATAGAAAACATACAATATATAAAACTTTGAGATACCGAATCCAAGGAACATTCAAACTAGTACCAGCATATGAGTACTGCATCTAACATGTATAGGGACCATTTATAGAAGAAAAGACTCAGATACATAAAGAACTCAGCTCGGCAAGGCCCTACTCATTCTACCTTACCCTCATTTCTTCCCCGCCAAAACCAAAAGAAAATATAACGGATGTTTCCAAAAACAGTGGTATCTTCTAAAACAGTTATTAATTGTCCTTCTGTTTAGTGATAATAAGTAGAGTATCTGAAAAGTAAAAGGCACTCAGCTGGGCTTCTTAGGTTTCAGATTATCTAGTGTTAGATATTATGTCCAGATAGTGATAGTTCCAGGTAGCTTCACAAATACAAACTATGCCCAATATCAGCCCAAGCAAACCGATCGGGAAGAAAATTCTGTTGTAATTAGAATTCAGTGTATTCTAAAGTAAATAAAAATGATTTTTTGCTTACATTACCCTTTACTTACATCACTCTAGATCACTGAGAGATGAAATATATTGATTAATCTTAATTAAACCCAGAACATAACAAGTCTAGCCCCATTTTACAGACAAAGAAATTTATATTTTCTTTTTTTAAGATTTTATTTATTTATTTGAGAGAGTGAGTGAGAGAGTAAGAGAGAGAGAGAGAGAAAGCACAAGTGGGAGGAGGGGCAGAGGGAGAGGGAGAAGCAGATTTCCATGCTGAGCAGGGAGCCCGATGCAGGGCTCGATTGCAGGACCATGAGATCATGACCTGAGCCGAAGTCAGCCGCTTAACCGACTGAGCCACCCAGGTGCCCCAGGAATTTATATTTTCATGAGAAAATGATCCAAACAAGAATTTGAACAAACTAACAACCAATATTTGAAATGTTTTTTACCTAATGACTTTAAAAATCACAGCATGTCATAGCTAAAAGGAGCCTTGGAGACCATCTAGTTAAACCCATATTTTACAGATGAGGAACTCAATGCCCAGGGTTTAAGTAATTAGTTCAAAATTACTAGCTAGCTGTTCTGGACTAAATCTTGGGGGCAAATAGATGCATGGCTGCAAGAAGTACGACTTCTTGAAGGGTAGTAATCAAATTAGGGGGAGGAATTCAGCTCATCAGCTAAGATTACTGGATTCTGAATGACCACTGTAGCCTTCTGTAATGACCAAACCAGCCTGGGGGATTTATGTGGTTTTCTAATACTTTTTTTTTTCTAATTTTCATTTTTTTTAATTACTTTTTTATTATTATTATGTTAATCACCATACATTACATCATTAGTTTTTGATGTAGTGTTCCATTTTTCTAATACTTTTGAGGCAACCATGATCACCTCTAGAATGTCTCAATGTCTAGAATCCCAATGGTGAATAAAAATTCAGCACCCCCACACCCCATCCTTGGCAGTGTTCCTTATCTCTGAGAACAGGGAGAAAGAAGACTTTGGCTTAGGCTCAAAACGGGAAATACGTCATTAACATCATTAAATACTGGTCAACATTCTTCACTGAGCATGACTGTGCCCTACAGTGTGATTCTGTGAGTGTGGTGCACACATGCATGAGAGGGAGAAAGAGAAGGAGTAGGCTGAAGGAGGAGATAAGCGGAGAGGCAGGTTGTTAGAGAGAGGAGATAAAGAGGGACAGCAGAGAAGGGGAAAGCAGAGAAAGATAAGGCAGAGATACACAGAGAAACAGAAGCAGAGAGAGACAGAGGTGGAAAGACACACAGATCAAGAAAGGCAGAACTACAAAGAGGAGGAGAGTAACATAGTGAAACAACACTATAAACCCTCGCTATTCAGTGCTGTCCTTGGCCCAGAAGCATTAGCACCACCTGAGAGTTAGAAGGCAGAAACTCTGGGCGGGCCCCAGATCCACCAAATCAGAATCTATGTTTTTAAGAATACCCTAAGGTGACTCGGGCAATACTACAGTTAACTCCACTGACTCAAGGTCATTTTAACTGTCATGAAAACAGTGAAATGGCTGTTTCTATAGGCAGTTACATGGTGCCACCCCTTAGAAACCCAGTATATAAACTTGACTCTCAGGCCAGGTAGCCTGCATGCAGGCATACAGATTCGACCCAACCATCTTTGCTACCACTTTTTTTTCCATAGTAGGTTCACATCTCAGAAGTTAAAAATATACCCATTTGTGTTCATAGAAATTTTCTTTCAAGAGTTCAGAAAACAGGAAACCTTCAAGACTGACAAATGACAGATTTAATCAGGTAACTCTGAATTGATCATTCATAGTTGGAAAATATCTGAGCGGCTGCTATTAAAAACATCTAATTTCCTTTTTTAAAAAATTTAAGATGTAGCACCTATCCCATGATGACACATGTATTTTAAGATATTCTGCATTTCAGATACAGAGTAAATATATAGTAATTTCACCACGGGATGTTTTTATTAAACAGCCAAGCACATAATTACAGGATTTTCAGTGTAAAATTACTCCCGCTTTGAAACTCCAGCATTTCACTCACCCACATGGCAATGTTTTTTCTCTCCCTACAGTCCCAGCCATATTCCCTGAACCCTCTGCCAGCTACCACTTCCTCTCCCCCACCTCCCTATTGTTCTTTCTTTGTCTTATTTATCACTTTTTTTAAAGGAAGAAAGTAAGTATAAGACACTGGTATCGATTTTTCCAAGATTATGCTCTTTGCTCTATGCACTGGATAGAAACAATAACTGTTCCTAACAGAGGGGCCAGGATGGGGACTCTTGGATGCTGATGGTCAATTTTTCCTTCTCCTCCTCCTGACTTTTCCCTTCTCCCTTTCAGTCAGTCTCCATGACCCCTCACCACTGCCAATATGTCCCAGCTAGCAACTGTCTAAAGTGGGAAAGCAATAAGATCTGTGCTATATGGGAGCAAACACTGGGGACAGGAGAACAGAGCCATTTCCAAACCTAGAAATACTTCCATCAGTAAAATGTGGGTGAGCTAAGTTCCTTCCAAAACAGTCTGTTTCTAGCTGAAGTTTGCATTTAACTGAATCTCTCTTTTCTTCTAATATACAACAATGAGATAAAGAGTACCACAAGAGCAGGGCAGACTAGCATGAAGAGCAAGTAAAAGAGAAAGTAGGAGAACACTGGATATTGGTGAGCTCACCCCTAGAGATAACTTTATATTTGGAAGTACCTTACATTATTTACTGGATTCTTTCATTTATTCAAATAATACATACTGAGTACCTACTAAATGTCAGGTATTGTGCAGGAAAGATGAAAATATAAGGCAAGTTCATTCTTATTTCTCCAAACACACACACACACACACACACACACACAACACCTTGGAGTCTGACTTTCATTTTAACTCCTTCAGATACTTTATGAAGCCCTTCCTTCATATGGTAGACAAAGGTTTAATTGCTTATAAGCATCCAGTGTTTTGTAAAAGACGAGCAAATCAAGAGAATCCTAAATGCTCAGGCTGCTTTACTTACACAGTGACACTTAGCATCTTAGGGCATTATAGGCCTGTTGACAGAATTCTTCCATTGCAGAAGAGAAGATGAAGAACACTCGAATCCAGAGATTCCAACCACATCTTCAAAAATACCACTGTTTACCATCTGTACTCACTAGATATTTTAATTATGAGAGCAAGGACCGCTGACTGCAGATTTATCATCTAGAGTAATCTGTTTTATATTTTTTAAAAGCTTGTTTTATAGAGCGCCTGGGTGGCTCAGTTGGTTAAGCGACTGCCTTCGGCTCAGGTCATGATCCTGGAGTCCCGGGATCGAGTCCCGCATCAGGCTCCCTGCTCGGCAGGGAGTCTGCTTCTCCCTCTGACCGTACCCCCTCTCATTCTCTCTCTCTCAAATAAATAAAATCTTTAAAAAAAAAAAAAAGCTTGTTTTATAGATAATTATGAAGGATATAACCAATAGCTAAGGAAATAAATAAGCACCAAATAACTATACTAAGTTGTAAGAGGATTTGACCAAAACTAGTTTCTGAAAATGATAGCAATCTTCTGCCTAAATCTATAAACAGTATAGGTAAAATAGCAAAAACTGGTCAAAATAGGCTCCTTAAAAGAATACAACTATTCTAATACTAGGGAAGTACAGGGAAGGAAATCAAAACCATAAATAGGCCATGATAATTAACATATAATTAACTGCCCCAAAGAAAATTCTCTCCCTGTAAGGATAGTCTAGTATAGGCAAAAACCATGAAATAAAAGTTGAAGTGCTTTATTGTTTTGTTTTGTTTCTGAAAGCAAACATGGAGGAATACAGACATTTTCAAAATAATTTTTCAAAAGGAACAATTGGAAAGGTCCATCATTTGAAACATCCTGCCTCCTTTCTTTGCTTTAAATGCCACATAAGTTATTTTGAGCCTATTGCTTTGATCAGATTTAGCTGTAGGTAATTATATTTAGTCATAGACATTTGATCTGTAAATGGAATCTACTAAAGGAATTACTCTAACTTCCATGAAATTGGCAAATAGCAGTTCTATTTGAGGTAATTCTAGAAAAGCTTTATCCTGAAAAGAAAATGCAATACATTTACCTACATAGAAGATATTTGCTTTCAAAATGAAAATCTCTCAAGAGTCTAGTTACGCATCTACATTTTGAAGAAAGAATTACCATTTAACAGTGTCCTACACAAATATGTATTAATTTCTCAATAATCACTCATTTGGGGGGAGTAAAGAGTAAAAGAAAAATTATGTTTTTTCTTTTCATAGGTATCATGTAAATAATATCTACACATTGAATGCTGGCCACTAAGCAAAATAAAAACAGTAAGACTCTCCATGATCCTTGCCCTGATAGAATATAACATCCATTGTTGATGATACAATATGCAAATCCAGACACAAGTAAAATGTTTCACTAGGAAGCAACATGGATAGTGCAAACAACACTCAAGCAGGAGTTCGTAATCACTGATCTAGTTGCGGCTCCGTCATTTACCAGCTGTTTGGCCTTAAGTTCATTGCTTATCTTCTCTGAGTCTCAGGTTCCTCACTGGAAAACAGAGATATAGATTCAAGCATCAAACAAGATAATGTATGTAAATATATTCTGCGAACTATAAAGTGATACTCAAATATTATTAGGTAAGTTGTATAATAAAAAGAAAAGACCACTAAAAGGAAACCACTGCCTACAACGTTGGAGTTAGATAAGATTATTTCAATTTTAGATCTCTGGTGTGAACTTTACTAATAGTAAAGCTAATAGCTACCATTTATCTACCATCTACTAAGTCCTAGTTGTGTGACAGCTACTGTGCTAAAGGGTTTTATACACATTAATTTAATTCTCCCAACAACCACATGAAGTATGTGGTGTTGCCCCATTTTACAAATGAGGCAACTGAGGACTAGGCAGGCAGAATACCTATGTTGCACATTAGTAAAAGGAGAAGCAAGGATTTCAATCCAAGTCTGACTCTATAGAATATGTTCCTATTTGCTATACTATTCTGACTTTGGGGGGGGAAAGGTTTCAGAGAAAGTTACTACCTCTACATTGATTAGGCTATTAAGACAGATGAATGGATAAAGAAGATGTGGTCCATATATACAATGGAATATTACTCAGCCATCAGAAAGGATAAATACTCAACATTTGCATCAACATGGATGGAACTGGAGGGCATTATGCTAAGTGAAATAAGTCAAGCAGAGAAAGACAATTATCATACAGTTTCACTCATATGTGGAACATAAGGAATAGCACAGAGGACCATAGGGGAAGGGAGGGAAAACTGAAGGGGGGGAAATCAGAGAGGGAGACGAATCGTGAGAGACTCTCGACCCCAGGAAATAAACTGAGGGTTTCAGAAGGGAGGGGGTGGGGGGATGGGGTAGCCGAGTGACGGGTATTAAGGAGGGCACGTGTTGTGATGAGCACTGGGGTTTATATGCAACTAATGAATCGTTGAACTCTACATCAAAAACTAACGATGTACTATAAATAAAATAAAATAAATATACAAAAAAAAAGAATTTTTAGACCTGGTTAAAAAGAAATGAATAAACAAATAGGGGAGGGAAGAGTAGGCGGGGAAGGGAAGGGAGAAAAACACTTCCACTAATAGTTCTTGCTTTCTAATACTTGTAAGTCAGTTGAAAGTGAGTCAGAATAAAAAGGACTGGCTCGGGGTGCCTGGGTGGCTCAGTCATTGGGCGTCTGCCTTCGGCTCAGGTCATGGTCACAGGGTCCTGGGATCGAGCCCCGCATCGGGCTCCCTGCTCGGCGGGAGGCCTGCTTCTCCCTCTCCTTCTCCCCCTGCTTGTGTTCCCTCTCTCGTTGTGTCTCTGTCAAATAAATAAATAAAATCTTTAAAAAAAAAAAAAGGACTGGCTCATGATCCTAGTTCCCCAGACTAGTTCAAGCCATTCTCTTCCCCCTTTGGTGCCAATAATAATAACTAACATTCACTGAGTACTTAGTTTGGGCCAGGAACTGTAGTAAGTGCTTTACGTGATTTATCTTATTCAATCCTCACAAATCCATAAATATTATCTTCATTTTATAGATGAGTACCCTAAGAACATAAGGAGATTAAATAACTTGCTTAAATTCTGTCTCTAGGCAAGAGGGAATAATAGGGACAAGACCTATCTACCTAATTACTTCACTGAAAAACTGGAAGGAAATATAGAAGAAATGACAGTTTTCAGACACTAGACAAGAGGCAGCAAAGGACAATGATCCCTGAGAGAGGACAAAGGAAGAGGTAAGCCCTATGATTGCCCAAGCTCACTGCATGGAGTTTTCGGCTGCAGCTCTGTGAAGCGAAGCCAAGAAGAAGCCAGCCATCCCCCTCAGCTGAGAAAATCACGTAGGAAGCTCAAAAGGCTATGGTGGGTAGAATTCACACACAGAATACTGGAGAGGAAAGAGATGCACTGAGAGAAACTGTGAAGATCTCCAGAGGGTCCTCCCATCCCAAGTCTTCATTTGAAAGTTGATCAGCCCATCAGTTTCAGAAAATTATCCAAGGCTGGGGAAAGAACCACCAGAAAGAAGCAGGTGGAACCACTCTCTGGAGCTCACAGAAAGCCAGGAATACTCTTCTCACCAGCCCAAGTGAAAAAGAAACAAAACAAAAACAAACAAACAAAAACACCTCACAATTCATGGGACATGAAGTATCTACTGCCTCAAGAGTGGAGCAAAATTAGCCTGGACTAAAGGCTTCTCTGGTCCCACCCAACAAACATTAAAAAGTAAGCCTCAAAAGGGTCGAACTATTTCCAAGTAATTTACAACAACAAAGCTTCACAACAAAATTTTAAAATATTGTGTAAATACAAGAGTACCTAGCATCCAACAAAATTCACCATGCCTGACATCCAATCAAAAATTACCAGGCCAGCAAATAAGCAGGAAAATACAACCCTTAACAAGGAGAAGAATAAATCAATAGAAAACAAACTAGAAATGAGATTAGTAGACAAGGACATTAAAAGAGTTATTATAACAATATTCCACATGTTCAAGAAACTAGAAAAAAACATGATCATGTTGAGGAGAGACCTGGAAGATATTTTTAAAAGACACAAACCAGTGATGCCTGACTGGCCCAGTCGGTACAGCATGTGACTCTTGATCTCGGGGTTGTAAGTTTGAGCCCCACGTTGGGTGTACAGATTACTTAAAAACAAAATCTTTAAAAAAACAGTAGATGCAAACAAAAGAAAAATGAAAGCAAATTTAAAGACATACCAACTGAAAACAAAAATGAAAAGAGAAAGCACTTCGAGAGAACATCAGTGAGCTGTGAACTTCAAGCAGCCTAAGTTAAGTGCAATTGGGAGTCTCCAAAATAGAAGAGAGAGAGAGAAGAGGGCAGAAAAACATTTGGGAAATAAAAACTAAATATTTTCCAGGTTTAATAAAAACTATTATTTTATTTTTTTTATTTTTTTTTAAAGATTTTATTTGTTCATTTGTCAGAGAGAGAGAGAGCACAAGCAGGGGGAGTGGCAGGCAGAGGGAGAAGCAGACTCCCCGCTGAGCAGGGAGCCTGATGCGGGACTCGCCAGGACCCTGGGATCATGACCTGAGCCGAAGGCAGACGCTTAACTGACTGAGCCACAGAGGCACCCCAAAACTATTATTTTAAAAATAAAAACTAACAAAAACTACAAGGTACATCATGATCAATTTTCTTAGACACATTAATAAAGAAAAAAATCTTTAAAGCAGCCAGAAAAAATAAAGATTTAACCAAGAACAAAGAATGACAGCAAACTTCCTTTTGGAAACAATACAAGAAAGACAAGTGGAGCAATATCTTTAAATCTTTGAAAGAAATTTCTAGACTTCATGAAAATATCTTTCAGATACCATAGCAAAAAAAAAAAAGATATTTTCAGACATATATAAGCTAACATGGAAAACAGTACGACAGTTCCTCAAAAAATTAAAAATAGAATTACCATATGACCCAGCAATTCCACTTCCGGGTATATACCCCCAAAACCCTGAAAGCAGGGACTCAAACAGATATTTGTACACCAATGTTCACAGCAGCATTATTCACAATAGCCAAAGGGTGGAAGCAGCCCAAGTTTCTATTGACAGATGAAGGAATAAACAAAATGTGGTAAATCCATACATACAATGGAATACTATTCTGCCTTAGAAAGGAAACTCTGATACACACATACGCGGGACAGGCTACAACAAAGATGAACCTTGAGGACATTTTGCTAAGTGACATAAACCTGTCACAAAAAGAAAAATATGGTGTGATTCCACTCATATGAGATACCTAGAGTAGTCATATTCATAGAGACAGAAAGTAGAATGGTGATTAGCAAGGAACGGGGGGAGGCAGGAATGCGGAACTATTGTTTAATGGGTACACAGTTTCAGTTTTGCAAGATGAAAAGAGTTCTGGAGATTGGTTGCACAAAAATGTGAATGCACTTACTACAGAACTGGACACTGAAAAATGGTTAGGATGGTAAATTTTGTGTTATGTGTATTTTATCACAATTAAAAATAAATAAAAAGTTTTTTAAAGCTGAAAAAATTCATCATTAGCAGAACTGCACTACAAAAAAATGTTAAAGACTGACCAAGACAAGGAAGACAAGCCACATAGTAGAGGCAACTTAAGGAGAGGTAGGACAATTAAGTGCAATGTGGGATCCTGGATTGTATCCTAGAGCAGGACAAGGACATTAGTGGAAAAACTGGTGAAATTTGTATGGGCTGTAGTTTAGTTAATAATATTGTACCTATGTTAATTTGTTAGTTTTGATAGTTATACTATGCCTAATCAAAATGTTAACATTAAAGAAAGCTATGTGAAGAGTATACAGAAACTGTTCTGTCTTTGCAACTTCTCTGTAAGTCTAAAATTATTCCAAAATAAAAAGTTTTTTTTAAAAAAAGAAGAAAGCATTGTTAGCATACCACTTCTGAGAAGAGTTAAAAGTTCCACTGTTAATATACGTGAATCAAGTCCAAAGTGAGCATATTTTAGGTCTAACTTAGAGGAAAGAGAAGCAATTTTGTTTTGTCTGTTTGTCTTAAACAGGAGTATACAGGAGAATAAAGGCACCGAACACTGCTGGAACAGCATAAAAATCATCATCTACATATATCAAAATAAAAAATGCCCCCTTCCCAAAGTTGTGACACATGTGACAGTAAAACAAATCCCAAAACCAACCCAACAAATGTGGGGATCCAGGCATATAAGAAATGTAGGAGGAGCTCAGAATAAGGCACATGCTTAAAAGGACTGGTTTGTGTAATTCTGTATGCTGTATGAAATCCAATTACTTATAATCAGTCCCTTCTGCTAAAGAATAATAATTTGGTTAAATTTCCATAAAGAAAAAGCATGTTTTTTCCTCTACTGTTTCTGTCCATGAGATAGATGTATTTGAATTCTCAACCTTCTTATCCACTCCAATCTGGAGAGGCAGTTTTATGGAGTAGAAAAATATTTTCAAAATATGCCTTGGGGTGGGAGCGCCTGGGTGGCTCAGTCGGTTAGGCGTCTGACTTCTCTGACTCTTGATTTTGGCTCAGGTCATCCCAGGGTCCTGGAGTAGAAAAAGCATAACATTGAAGCTAAATTTCTTGATCAACTACTCTGTGCCAGGTGCTGTTCTAAGTGCTTTATGCATGGGTTTCTCTGATAATCCATTTAATCCTCACAACAAGCCTAAAAAGAATGTGCTATTATCCCCATTTTTACAGATGAGTGCTCCACTCCTAACTTTTCCACTATGTCACTGGGAACGTTTACATGAATTATGACTTCTCTGGGCCCTCAGAAACCAACACCTGTTAAATGTCACTGCTAGCCTTTGTCCCACGCCTGCTTACCTATCCTATTCTGAACTCCTGCAGGGTGGGACAGTATTTACCTTGGTATTAGGCACATACATGCAATAGATTTGCAGTTGTTGAAAGAGAGAACATTAGGTGAGAAAGCTGAACTAACTAGAAAAAATGAACCACTCAAGTTTCTCACAGCTCTTACCACAACAGTCTCAAAAAAAAAAAAGTATCAGGAGACCCAGTGGAAGGAATAAAGTAAGGATAAGGAATTTGGGGTCTGGTCCCAGCTCCACCACTGATTGGCTATGTGGTCTTAGGCAACTCACAAACCTCTCTCTAAGATTTCAAACTAGTGCAACAGAAATTATAATATCTGTCCTTCTTGATTCAGCAGATTGTTGTGAGGAATGAATGAGGCTACTTTAAAGGCTTACTGCAAACCTAAAAGAGATAAAATATGTAAAGCTCCTGGTACAAGATCAGTGCCCAAAGATATCAGTTCCTTCCCTTCCAACACAAAGATTCAAGGATGGAGCTGCCTTATTAGTAAATGGTGCCTTCCTGTCTGCAGCATTTTAGTAACCTGGCATTTTCACTCTGACGATACTTTTTGTGGTATCCTACAAATGTTGGTATAGAGAGTGATTCATCATGTAAACTAAAATCACTGCTTGCAAGTAAATGCAAACTGCAAATTACAGGGAGAAAAGAGGTTTAAAAATATACTTAAAAATAATAAAAACTCAAGTGAAGTCACTTAATCCAATATTTTATTGGAAATTGGACCACCTCCAATTCTCTTAAGGGTACCACAGTTTGGTAACCAGATGTTAATACTGTTCCTCTGCCAAAGAAAACTGCAAGATTTAAAGACTATTTTTTCCTTAAAAATTATGTTCTATTTATGTTTCAAAACGTATTTCTCTGATACCTCAATAGATTAGATTAAAAACTAAGTATCCCTTCAATCTTCACGCTAGTCTGAGACATATCTGACGTGTACTGGCAGGAGGCACTGGAATAGAAAGTACTAAAGAATAAAATGGACAACAGTAGACAGCCAGACCCAAATTCAAATTTCCTAAAAGGTAAGCATTATGGAAGCAGCCCAGACCCAATAGAACTTAATTATTCTATTGTAACTAGCAACATGAGCTTTATTAAGGGATGGGTGCAGTAATCATGAAGGAACGTGACTGCTGGGATGATCCAAGCTATCAAAAGAAATAAAGCAAACCATCATCCAAACCAACCAAATGTCAAATTAAATTCTCTGCATTTTCCCTCAAGATACAAAAGTGAATATACTAATCTACAGTATCAGAGTAGCAATTATGACAACTGTACCAAGGCATTTTATTACTCTCTATTACACTTGGCAAGAGCTCTGAGCTGCTTCTCCATATCATCAGCTGAGTATTCCCTCAAGCCCAAAGCTGTTTCTGACATAAATGAGGCACAGAAAACATGATATTCACCTGTGTCATCTTCAAAGTATAGATAACAGATCAGATTTGATTCTTTGACAGGATATCTCTGGACCTGACCTTTGGTAATTGTTTCTAAGTTCATCAGCTATCCAACACAAGTAAATGAGGAAATGAACAGGAGAGCTAGAATGTACAACTCTGGACCAAACCTATATCACTGTGCAAATAAATACCTTCAACTTAAAATATTAATTGTCAAATGAATATGAGAGCCAAACTAGACCAAATCGACCTTCAAGTGGCTACAGCAAATGGTCACATTAATATCAAAGTGGACTTCAATGCAAAGAATAGAGACAGACACAAAGAGGGACACTTCCTAATTACAAAAGGGCAAATTCATCAGAAAGACATTATCATCTTAAATGTGTATGCACCTCATAACAGCGCTTCAAAATAAAGGAAGTTATCTATTCTTGGTCACTACTTCATCTCCTGTTTCCTCTCCCCACCAAAACTTCTCTAAGCAAGATTACCAATGACCTCTATGCTGTCAAATCCATTGATCAATTCTCAGTCTTATTTGACCTATCACTTCCCCACCCTTGAAACATTTTTCTCTTTTGGCTTCAACTGACTCCATTCTCTCTCCATTCTTCTCAAGTCTCCCACCTTTCCAGTTAGGAAGTGCATTAGACACGAGATTGGATGCAGAAAGAACAGTCGTAGTCACTCATGCACTGGCCATTCATTCTTGGTTTCCAATCCTGGTTGCTGATCTTCTTTTCTAAATATGCCAGTCCCCAGTATTTGGCTCTCAGATATCTTCTCTTGCTTTATTTATGTTTCTTGCTTTATTTATGCACTTTCTTTGATGAAAATCAAAGACATTGAGACACTTTCCTTTATTCACAGTAGCGACATGTCAATTCCATACTGTCCACATTCCCTCAATGATCTCTATTTACAATTTGTGATTTCAGGGTAACTGACCAATCATAATCTACAATTCTCAAATTTATAACTTCATTAAATTTCAAATGTGTACTCAAATCTCCACTTTGATGTCTAATAAGCATCAAAAACTGAACTCTTAATTCCAACTCCCTTCACCTAAAACCTCTTTTGTCTACATTCTTCCCATTGCTCAATAAATAGCAACTCCATTCTACCAGCAACTCAGGCCACATAACTTAGTTCCCTTCTTTCTCTCATACCCCATATGAAATCCTTCAGCATAACCTAATTAGTCCTACTTTCAAAAAAAAAATATCCAGAACCCAACTAATTCCCACCACTCTACTGCCACCACCTTGGCCCAAGCCATCATTTTCTCTTGCCTGCATTAAAACAAGGGCCTCCCAATTGGTCTCAGGGATCTGACCCTTGTGCCATATAGACTATTCTCCACACAGCAGCTAGGATGATTCTATTAAGCATTAGTCTGACCATGTTTTTGCTAAAAGCCCTCTGATGTGTTCCCATTACAGTAAAATCCAAAGTCCTTACTATGGCCCTCAAACTCTTGATGATCTGCCCTCCCCCCAACCACCTCTTTGATCTCATCCTCTACCCTTACGCCCTTCAGTTTCTCCAGTCCAACCAAACTGTTCTCCATCCTATACTATGAGTACAAGCATATTTCCTCCTGTGGGTCTTTACCCTGGATGATCCCTCTGCCTGAACCAGTCTTTTTTTTCCCCAAGAACCACATGGCTTTTTTCCTTTATTTCCTCGAGGTCTCTGTTTATACACCACTTCTTCAGAAATGCCTCTCTCTCCACCCAAGATAAAATTGCATCTATCCCAACATATTTACATATTGTCTCTCTCTCCCCAACACACTAGAATATAAACTCCATGAAAGCATGGACATTGTTTTGTTCAGTGCTGAAACCTCATTGCCTAAACCAGTTTCAGGTAAATAATAAATGTGCATTAAATATTTGGTGACCAAATAAAGACATTCTCTTAGTTAAATGGGTATCTTCAATACTTCCCCTCCCTTATTACCCTCATCCCGTTAATCTTTTAAGTTCTTTCAAGTCTCCATCCATAACACTTCTTTACATCTCTCCGTTTATATTACCACTGCTAGTTCAGCTTCCCATCATCTATCTTCTGCAACAGGCTTACACTTCTGCATCCAACCTCTTCTCTAGTGCACTTCTTAAGTGGAAAGATGACTTCAAAAATGAGACAGGTATAGACTTTCCTTGGGCAGTCAATTACCAGCTATGTGACCTTGAACAAATCATTCCAGGGTTTCAGTCTGCTAATTTTTTATAACTTTATTGTTTAAAAAAGGTAAACACATGAATACATTTTAGTAAAAATTCAAATAATAGATAAGTATTTAGGTAACAAGCGCTAGTTCCTCAGCAATACCACCCCCAATTCCAACTCCCTCCACAGAGGTAACCTTGTTAGCCACTGACCATGCCTTCTTCCAGGCTCTTCTGTGCACTTACGCTCATATTGTACATGGACACATCTAACCCTTTCTTTTTTTACCATATTAGGATCACCATTCTACAAAGGACCATGAACAAAACCTACTCTTAAAAATTTTATAAACCTTATTTTTAAAAACAGTTTTAGGTCCACAGCAAGACCGAGCAAAAGGTACAAAGAGTTCCCATATAATTCCACCATACACATAATACCTACTTTTCAGGACTATTATGAGTAAGTAAGAATACAAAGCATATAATGTTAGCAGCAATGTACATAGTAGGCACTCAACTATCATGAGGTTTCTTTCCTTTCTGAACACTGATCATGTATTCCCTGGCTCAAAACTTTAACTGGCTTACCACTACATATAGAATAAATCAAATTCTTGAGTTCTGGTATCCAAAGACTTCCACAATTTGGCTCCAATCTATTTTTCCCAACTTTATCTTTTACTAAACACCCCCACCGATGAGCCTGCATGCAAACTTTACTCCACCCACAACTCTACTCACTATTTCTCATCACATTCAGCATTTTCCTATGTGTATTCTTTGCTCCACCTCTGCCAAAAGTACTTTTCTCTTCCAGTATGTCTGCCAAAATCATGCAATCCTTCTAAACCGCACTCCAATTCCATTTTTTTTCAAGAAGACATGCACAGTTTTATCAGTTGGCATTTATCTCTCTCCTATACTTTCACGTTACTTTGTTTATGTCTCTTTTCCTACTCCCTCTTGATGGGCAGGGACCACACCTTACTCAGCAATTAGCACAGTGTTATGTAATACCTGGCATTCAGAAAAACTGTTGAATTTACTGACTATACCATCATAAGTTACTCAACACTAGAAGAGAAAGCTAAAGATCTATCCCTAAAATATCTATCTTTGAATGGGTACTGAGTCAGATACAAGTATTCTTTCTATACTATGATTCTATAAAGTACTCTTCATTGAGAGCTTTTCAAAATATACCTTGGGGTGGGAGCGCCTGGGTGGCTCCGTCGGTTAAGCATCTGACTTGTCTGACTCTTGATTTTGGCTCAGGTCATGATCCTAGGGTCCTGGAATCGAGCCCTGTGCTGGTCTCTGCACTTAGTGGGGAGTCTGATGGAGATTCTCTCCTTCTCCCTCCCCCTCGGCCCCTCCCCGCCCCCGCAGGTGCACATTCTCTCTCTCTCAAATAGATAAATAAATCTTTAAAAATAAATAAAAAATAAAATATGCCTTGGGGTGAAAGCGCGGAAATATGAGGGAGGAAAAAAAACACTAAATATCCAATAGCTATAGAATCTTAAATATCATGTAACTCCTCAGAAGCATTAGTTTTTTATTATGTTTTTTATTTTAATTTCAGTATAGTTAACACACATTGTTATATTAGTTTCAGGTGTACAATACAGTGATTGAACGATTCTATACCTTACTCAGTGCCCTGTACTCTTTAATCCCCTCCACCCACTTCACCCCCCCACCCCTCTCCCCTCTAGTAACCCATAACGTTAATCATTTGATAATCATATACTATGCTTTTGTTATTTCTTGCAGTATTTTCTTGAGCCATTTTTAAAACTTTCATCATTTAACTTTACTTCTCATATTCTCAACTAGATCAATTCCATGTAGGTAGAGTGCATCTCTTGCTCTTTTATAGTCTGTTCTGCAATAACACATGGTTCTAAAGCACCACTTGGCTCATGTCAATAGAATACTGAAGTCATATTGGTTCATATGTGATTTTTTTTTTTCTCTTAGG
This sequence comes from Phoca vitulina, assembly GCF_004348235.1. NCBI lineage: Eukaryota > Metazoa > Chordata > Mammalia > Carnivora > Phocidae > Phoca > Phoca vitulina. Next base: position 2,847,327 of record NW_022589785.1, read on the forward strand.
CAAGAGGAGCTGGAAGAGTAGACTAGAATTATAACCTTCAGAAGGAAAAATAAAATGGCTTCAGCTAGGCTGTTACACAGACATGGCCCTTTGCTCCATTTTAAGAAAAATGAAAAGTGAATGCCTGTACACAAGGCTAAGAGAGGGATAATTTCTAGTTCTCATCTCAGGGCAAGTCTTACTTCCTTCTGTGCCTACCTCAGTGGCAAACACATTGGCTCAGGGCTCCACTTTCAAATGCATTATCTCACATTTCTGCAAGTCAGCATTTTCTTAATTCTCTTTTTAGTACATTTTTAATATCTATGGCAACTTCCACCCATGCTGAGCTGCCTGCCTGGGCTGTTAAGCTATTGTGTTTTTTTTTTTTTTTGGTTCCGTGGTTCAAACTTGCAGAGATTCTGAGTAGTCTACACCTACCCTCATTTTTTCCCATAAGCCTTATTATTTTTAGTGTACAATTCTGTACATCTATCATATTATAGTAAAATGCCTTTTTATCCAAAGTCACTAGCAGATGCCTTGGATATAACACTTAAAGTTTATTGCATTTAATTTTGAAAACAACTAAAAACATTTTATGTTACCACTGTTCCCATGATCTCAAATATAAAATCCAGCTTCTGGGGCTCCTAAAACCCCTCAGCCCCTCATAAGGAGTCCTTCCCTGCTAAGATTTTTATTCCTCACACCAAAATCACTACGAAAACAGCTTCAGCTGATACAAGATTCAACTTACTGTTATAAAAATATCTCATCTGCAACAGTATCAGTATGAGCCTCATACCCCAATAATCAATGTGACCTCTGTGCTTGGTGACACTAAACTTCTGGACAAAATGAATGGAAAAGCCGAGACAAACAGGGGCTGTTTCCTATTCACTTTCACAGCTGCTTGGGCTACTGCCCAATCTCCTTAATGAGGGTGGTCTCTTGCTTTGTTTTCATGAAACCTATAGCATGTAGAACACACGGCATTTCAATAGTGCAGCCTTCAGGATATTATATTGTCCCCCGCTGCTCGATATTTTGTCTCTCTCTTCCTCAGAATAGTCAGAAACATACTAGAGCTATAACAGTAACTATGACTCCTAGTGAACCAGCCTAAATGATCTACTTATTGTCAACAAGATGAATAACCAGCATACCATTTTAAGCAAAAGCCTCCATAGTTTAATTTTTAATTTCAAGTCCCCAGGCAGGGACTTGAGTTTCAGTTCAAAAACTTGGAGATTAGAAGTACAGTGTACTATATCCCCAGCCAGGTCTGACAATGTTTCTTTAACCCAATGTAGAGACGTGTATGTGCATATTTTCATGGATACAGCAACAGGATTTGTTTTTTGTTTTTGCAACAGGATTTGTTTTTAACACACACAAATATCTACCATACATATTTTTTTTAATAAAGCAGATCCATCTTCCTTCCTTTCTCCTTTATTTTTCAGGGAGGCAGTTGCGGTGCCAGAAAACATTTTCCTTTGTAAAACAGCAACAACCCAATATTCATTGTTATTGTGTATTTATATAAACCTTGTGTAAACAACCCCCATGTCCTTGTAGGGCTATGTCATCACTGACATATGCTGCTCAACCAAATTATTTACATTACAAAATATTTCAAACAAAAGCAACATTTTTAAACACCACGTACTCAAGGCCTAATCACCATTTGCATACAAACCATGGCTCATCTTTCATCAAAGCAGGCAAAATCAGGAAAGGCACTGGTAAGTTTCATATTTCTTAGAATCTGAAAAATATTCACAACTATGGCTAATACAGACCAAAAAAAAAACAGAAAGAAAGAAAGAAAAAGAAAAAAAAACCACCTTTGAGTTATGCCCTTAGGTCTTAAATTCTAAAATATCAACCTGAAGGTACTTGAAAGATCAGATATTCCAGCCACCTCATTTTCACATGAGAAAATTTAATCCTATTGTGTGGAAGTGACTGGTCTAAGGTCACAATGCTAGAATTACAGGTCTGCGAATTCTTTTTTTTTTTTAAGATTTTATTTATTTGACAGAGAGAGACACAGCGAGAGAGGGAACACAAGCAGGGGGAGTGGGAGAGGGAGAAGCAGGCTCCCCGCGGAGCAGGGAGCCCGATGTGGGGCTCGATCCCAGAACCCCGGGATCATGACCTGAGCTGAAGGCAGACGCTTAACGACTGAGCCACCCAGGCGCCCCAGGTCTGCTAATTCTTGAGTACCACAACTCTTCTCTTTACAGCCTGAAAAAAATGATTTTAAAGCAGCTTCTGAAATAAATTGAAGCACTACGAAAATATCACTGATAGGAACTTTTTGCAGGTTTCTGAACTACATATATGAATTTAGCGACCGTACTTAGTTAACTCTCTGTGTTCTTCCTAGAAAGTGTTCCGTATTTCTGACACCAACATGACATTCCCTTGCAACTCCAAACAATTTTGGCAGCCTTTTCCACCTATTGGGACGTGCTAAGAAAATACATGCTGCATTAAATATTTATTGAAGTAGAATCATTAGGAAGCAAAATCATTAGGAAAACAACCAATTAATTGTCACACTTGCTAAGTACCAGGCACTGTAATAAGTGTATGACCTAATTTAACCCTTACCAATCTTAGGAAGTGGGCATTATTAATATCACCATTTTATAGGTGAGGAAACTGAAATAAAGAGATTAAAAAACTAACCAGGATCAAATATCACCTAGTAAATTGCAGAGCAAATCCCAGACCTTCTAGATCCAGAGCCCATGCTCTTAACCACTAATACTACGGGGTCTCTCTACAAGGAAAGCATACATTAAAAAAAAAAAAAGAAAGAAACACATTATTTTTCTGATTAGCTGAAAGTTGAAAGATTAACTAGACTACATTTCATTGAATGACAAAATTTCCAAGTTCAAAGAAACCCAGAAGTCATCCCTCACTTTAAACACAAAGGAATTGATGCTCAGAGAGGTTAAGTGATTTGTCCAAGATCACACAGTTGTTTGGTGGCAGAACCTGTTTGTCATTATAGTCTAATGTTCTTCCCATTATTTCTCATTGTTCTCCTCTGCTAATAGACCAGCTAGGAAATGTACCATTTAAAGGAGCAATACAAGGTATCAGATAAATAGTCTAAAAAGAAAACCTGATTTGGGGGAAGTAGAATTTCTAAAGAGTGACACATCAAAGAGCAAAGTATGTGTGTAATTTGGTGATTACATGTTCCACAAACAGGCGGAAAAGATTTCACTAACTCAAAGAAAGCCAAAGCCAAAGGTTACATTCTCCCTTAGAAAATAAGAGATATTTTTCTAGAATTGATTGGCCCTAACTGAGCATGGCCCAAAATGCTGTCTGGTAGTAAATGCAGTGTGTCCACTGCCTGGCTGTTCACACTTGGCCACATAGCTCAACATGTAAAGGCTGTAATTCTGAGTTATCAGTTTGTGGGTGCAAGTGTTAAACAAAGCCTACAGCACCGGCCCAGATCATTTCCTCCTCCCCCTCTTTTTTAATGAAGCCACAAATTCAGTGGAGTCTGGAGATTTAAATTCTAATCATTTTCCCTTTGCCCTTTAACATCGGTGCTCCCAAGGGAACCTTTACTTCCAAGCATTACTATTCTAGGCCCCTGAATCAATAACCCACAGCTCTAAAAGGCAAGAATGCCAAGTAAATGCTGTTCTCTCTCCCTCCCCATCCCAATTAAAGAAAATGAAATCTATAAGGCCATGGAAGAGCCTCCAATAGACATACTATAATAATAAAAACCACTCAGAACATTTCAAACCAGACTAAACAAAATGCTGTATTCCACTTGTACACAGCAGTGATGCGAGAATCCAGCTGACCACATTTAGGAGGAATGCTTCTCCAAAGAGGGCACCTAAATCTGTATCTTTTTGTCCCTGTTCCACCTCCAAACCCAAAAAGCATCACCTTGTTCCTCTGTGCAGGGGATGAGATCTACCAGCCCACAGCTGGGTCTCTGCATTACTCATTCATTCCACTCTGCACAGAGGAGCTTGGCTGTGTGGCAAACCAATCCAAAATTAAGAATAAAAATAATTTTAGATTTCAATTTAATGAATATTTATTGACTCACTTTTATGTGCCAAACATTGAGCCACATACTGGGAACAAAGTAAAGAAAAAAAGCCCAGTCCCTGGTTCCAATAATCTGACTGTCTAGTAAGGCAAAGAGACAAGAGAAGAAACACAAGTCTAACAAAAATCCCCACAGTTCTATAGCCCTTCATAACCTCAGAAAAGTCTTATAAAACTTCTGCGTCCTTTATAGCTCACTGGTCCTCACAACAGCCGAGGTAGGTAAGACAGTGCCTACTAACCCCTCTTAATAGATGAGAGCACAAATTCAGAGTACAGACGTGCTATGAGTAAGAGGCGAGAGCAGCAACACACCACAAAGCCAGTGCCAAAGAGTATTTAATGAAACCACAAATACTATTGCATCATAATTATGTGAGAAAGCCCAGTCAGGCAGCGAACAGCTTTAGCAGAAAAACAGTGCTGAGTGACCAAATAAATATATACCAACCAAGGATGCTTTCAAAGGCTCCAAGAGTCTGTGATACTCTGATTGTAACTCCACTGAATTGTTGTCGATTTGTTTAGTGCTATTTTTGCTTTATTCCTTTCAATTATGTCCCCAAAACTCTATTAGAAAATGTGCCACGAACATGAAAAGCTGAGAAACAATGACCTCAGAACATGGCGAGTAAGTCGTGGTAAAGAACCAAATTTCCCATCTTTCATTCAGTGCTCTTTCTATTATAAAATACAGTCTCTTAGACTGTACAAAGGAAATTCAGGTCATATGAAATTCATTTTGGAAAAGACTCCTTTAATACTCCAGAGGGCTTTCAGTCCAGGATCCCTGGGTATATCCCAAGTCTCAGGTGCCTCAAAATTAATCCCTAGACTGTCACATATCCTCAGAATTTGTGAACACAGCCCGAATATCTTAAAGGTGCCAAGACCGGACCGGATGCCCTGAAAGCAGGGTTCAGACCCAATCTTCAAGATGACACTAGTTGCCCCAGGACTAAATGGCTCCAGAAACATCAGTGTTATATAAGGTACAGTATAAATCTTGTCAGGCTAGAACACCAGTCCCCACCCCATTTCAAATCAAAGAAGATTCTTGCTTATAAGTGTACCAAGAAGCCCAAGTGGTTATAGTTGCCCCACCTGTGTGCTCTAGAGAGCTGCGGAGAGAGAGGACCAGGACAGAAAGACGAAAGAGGAGGGAGGCACTGGAGAGAGGAAAGGGAGAGAGGGAGGCAGAAGGAGAGAGACTGAACATGGGGGGATGGGAAAAGGAAAGATTTAGGAACAAGAAATATAAATGTAAACATAAATAAGGGATGAAAGTTATGAATGTGCTCCCCCTTCAGTCAGCCTCAGTTTCTTTTTCTTTTAAAGATTTATTTATTTATTTGAGAGAGGGGGGAGGGGCAGAGGGAGAGAACCTTCAAGCAGACTCCCCACTGAGCACGGAGCCCAATGTGGGGCTCGATCCCACAATCCATGAGATCATGAACTGAGCCGAAACCAAGAGTCAGACGCCCAAATGACTGAGCCACCCAGGCACCCCTCAGCCTCAGTTTCTATGAGCCTCTCATGGTGTGAACACTTTGCCATGCTGTGGGTGGTTCCAAAAGCATTACTTTTCCCTAAACATCATGCCCATAAATGCAAGCCAAGTATATCTGGGGCTCAACCAAAGAAATGTTGCTTTGTTCTAACACTGAAGGAAAAATCTGCTGTATTGAATTTACTGATCTCTAACATGGAATTCTTTTTTAAGAGTTTATTTATTTGAGAAAGAGAGCTAGCAAGAAAGAACACAAAGGGGTGGGGAGAGGAACCCAACACAAAGCTCGATCCCAGGTCCCTGGGATCATGACCTGAGCTGAAGGCAGACACTTAACTGACTGAGCCACCCAGGTGCCCCTCTAACATGGACTTTTTTTTTTTTTTGAATTTTTTTACTGTTATGTTAATCCCCATACATTACATCATTAGTTTTAGATGTAGTGTTCCATGATTCATTGTTTGTGCATAACACCCAGTGCTCCATGCAGAACGTGCCCTCCTCAATACCCATCACCAGGCTAACCCATCCTCCCACCCCCCTCCCCTCTAGAACCCTCAGTTTGTTTTTCAGAGTCCATCGTCTCTCATGGTTCGTCTACCCCTCCGATTTCCCCCCCTTCATTCTTCCCCTCCTGCTACCTTCTTCTTCTTTTTTTTTTTTTTTAACATATATTGCATTATTTGTTTCAGAGGTCCAGATCTGAGATTCAACAGTCTTGCACAATTCACAGCGCTTACCAGAGCACATACCCTCCCCAGTGTCTATCACGCAGTCACCCCATCCCTCCCACCCCACCCCCCACTCCAGCAACCCTCAGTTTGTTTCCTGAGATTAAGAATTCCTCATATCAGTGAGGTCATGTGATACATGTCTTTCTCTGTTTGACTTATTTCGCTCAGCATAATACCCTCCAGTTCCATCCGTTGTTGCAAATGGCAAGAGCTCATTCCTTTTGATGGCTGCATAATATTCCATTGTATATATATATACCACATCTTCTTTATCCATTCATCTGTCGATGGACATCTTGGCTCTTTCCACAGTTTGGCTATTGTGGACATTGCTGCTATAAACATCAGGGTGCACGTACCCTTTTGGATCCCTACTTTTGTATCTTTGGGGTAAATACCCAGTAGTGCAATTGCTGGATCATATGGTAGCTCTATTTTCAACTTTTTGAGGAACCTCCATACTGTCTTCCAGAGTGGCTGCACCAGCTTGCATTCCCACCCACACTGTAGGAGGGTTCCCCTCTCTCCGCATCCCCGCCAACATCTGTCATTTCCTGACTTGTTAATTTTAGCCATTCTGACTGGTGTGAGGTGGTATCTCACTGAGGTTTTGATTTGGATTTCCCTGATGCCGAGCGATATTGAGCACTTTTTCATGTGTCTGTTGGCCATTTGGATGTCTTCTTTGGAAAAATGTCTGTTCATGTCTTCTGCCCATTTCTTGATTGGATTCTTTGTTCTTTGGGTGTTGAGTTTGATGAGTTCTTTATAGATTTTGGATACTAGCCCTTTATCTGATATGTCATTTGCAAATATCTTCTCCCATTCTGTCGGTTGTCTTTTGGTTTTGTTGACTGTTTCCTTTGCTTTGCAAAAGCTTTTTATCTTGATGAAGTCCCAATAGTTCATTTTTGCCCTTGCTTCCCTTGCCTTTGGCGATGTTTCTAGGAAGAAGTTGCTGTGGCTGAGGTCGAAGAGGTTGCTGCCTGTGTTCTCCTCTAGGATTTTGATTAACATGGACTTTTTAAAGCCCATTTTGACTATTTTAGTTTTCACCTTAGGTACTGACTTTGGAACCAACCTCTCAAGTAAGGTGCAGCTTCATAATATTTTTCTCAGGGTAAACATGACTTCCCTACCACCTGAATATCTCCAGCCTTTTGCCATCATTTCTTCTAATTTACAGTTTATCATTTCTATATCCTTCTTCCTATTTCAATTTAGAAAAACAGGACTGCAGTAGCTGGTTCAAAAATAATGGGATTTTTTAAGCTTAAACATGGACTAAAGAAACCAACAGTTGTTTTTTGTTTTGTTTTTTGAAATTTCTAACTTTAGTGATTTGGCAATGAAAATTCATTGCATTGCTGATGATCCTAATATATGATGCACTTCAACTCTACCAGACTTTTTTATTTTCCAGCCAACTGTCTCCTGTCAGCCTTTGTTTGAAATTTCTTAACTCCTGGGGATTTCTGCCAAACTCTTAATACCATGAACTCGGCATTATCTCTGTAAAATTTAAATCCCAGGCTGGCTTCCCCAGCCAGCCAGCTCATTTCTGAGCTCTTTCTACTGTAATCTGTATATAATCTTATAATAGAAACTAATTTTATTATCGCTCTAAAACATAATTAGGAAGGTAAATTTCTCATAATCACAAAAGTTAATAAATTTATCTTAAATACTATCGCTTAGAAGATAGGAAGTTTTTTTATCCTGATGTTTTGTATTATCAAAGTCACTGACTGTACTTAAGCCTTCAAGGCCCTCAGTCCCTCGTCTTGCCTCACCTGGCTCCCCAGCAACAGCCATCCTCATCTACAACCAAAAGGAGATTCTACTAGAATCCTCTACAACAGTCAATTTTCAAAATAGCCTTCTGTAATAGTAATAGAAGCACATGCACTATAGAAAGTTAGAAAATGCCGATGAGCAAAAACAATTTTAAATAAACATTTCACATCCCCATCATTCAGAGATAGCACTGTTAACATCTTGATGTATATCCTAGTAGGTCTTTCCCTTTGGCCCATGTACACATATTTACACACATGGTTTTCACAGAAAAAAAAAAATTATATTCCACATACTCTTCTGCAACCTGATTTTTTTTTAAAGTCTTCACCTTTCTATTTCAATAAGTTTTCATCTCATCTAGTGCCCACACCAAATTTAGTTATCTCACATGGACCCCAGCTGGTTTGTCCAAGTTAGTATCAAATCTATAATCATCATCAACCAATATTTACTTTAAGCTGTGTCTCCCAAGCCAGGTATGACCTGCCTTCTTCCCTTTGCCCATCTGCACAGCTCAAATCTTTCTGTTCAGTATGTCTAAAAGTGCCAGGACTCCGCCCCTGAGCCTCAGTATACAGACAGTTATGTACAGTAGCGACAGTAGTAGTAGCGGCAACAGAACCACCACCACCTTATACTTGGAAACCTTTCCTTATCATACACATGGAGGGTTTAATGCAAAGCAAAAACTTCTGAGTTAGAAAGCAACTCATCCTCAGCCTGAAAAAACAAAACAAAACAAAACAGAACCTTCATGTTGGGGGCTCTATCATCCAGAATGACGGAGAAGATCTAAATGAATTTGTGACTTAAAACGTAAATATTGTTTAAAATATTTAGTATAGCCCAGATGGTAACAGCAGTAGCGACAACTCCCCAGGCCACTTAACTAATATATTTCCAGTATTACTATTTCAGGCTCCTATATTTTAAACAAGTGTGTGCACATAAGAAATCCAATGAGATCCAATTTCTTCAACTCTTAGACTCTGAAATTTTTTTAAAGATACACATACATATTCAAACACTGAAAAGGCAGATATTTTATTCTTATTTTAAATTAATGTTTCAGCTTCTCTAATTCTTGTTTATATTTGAGTTGAGAAAGAAGATAGTAGAAGTAAGAGCAGGAAAAATGGGGATCAGGGAGGTATGATAAGAAAGATAATGCAGAATAGTTTACAGTCTAAAAAGGAAACAGAAAGTTAGGTTGGTAGAGAGCCAGAGAAAACGGGAAACAAAAGGAAAATTCAAAGGCACATCACAGCCAGTTGAGGAACCAGTAAGAGAGAAGCCAATATATAATGGCTGCATTGGCCCTTCCACTAAAGGCACCTCTTTAGATTAGTAGCAACAGGGTGACTGCTCACTAAGCAATTACTCAAGTAATATGGCCAAAATAAAATAAAATCCAAAGCTTTTAAATGTGCTTAAAAGAAATTGAGAGAATTCAAATTCAGAAATATATTTGTACTCCTTCATTCATTCCCAAGTATTTGTTGAAATCCCCAATGTGGTGAGCTCTTGCTGAGCAGCACACATGCGATGTCACACATCCCTGATGTCAAGATAATTATTATCAAACTGTTTTCTCTTTATTAGCATATCAGTTGATCTTTAAATCATAAAATGTCCTTAAGACAAAAAGAAGAAGAGCCGCCACCACCAACCACCTTATCACTTTACCCAGTCCAAATAATATTATCAATAGGCTGAAGTCTCCTAAGATCAGTCATCCACTAAACAAACTAAGCCCATTAGACTCACAGCAGAACATAGACATAATCAACTAATTTGCTGATCCTTGATGCCAAACCTAAATACCAACTCACTGGAAAAGATCTGTGCATTTAATTCCCAGCTGCCATGTTTCAGACACAGGGTTTTCTAATTGACCCTTATTTTACATAAAAGCCAGAATCTCCCACCCCTATGCTTACTGGTCAAATTCCTCTACCCTTAGTCCAAATTTAAAGTCTGATTTCAATACTAATTACACTTAAATATGGGCTCCCAATGAGTACATCTATCTAGAAACACTAATGCACGGGAGACTGAAGTCTTCTGCTAGACCCCTGAAATGGTAGAGTAGGAAGAGAAACACAATACCACCACGTTACATGAACTTGTCAGAAGAAGCACTGGGAGGGTAGGCTTAGGGGAACATCTGTTTTCAGGAGCAGCGGTAGATGGATGGAGGAAAAATAAGTTCCTGGTGTCCGCACTGAATAATGCCTAACGTGGTGACAGGGGACACCGGGCTTACAAGCACTGTCATTTTTAAAACATAGAAAGTCATTAAAAATCCTGTGGTGACAAATGCAAAAATAAGAGCTATTAGTACTTTCCTTTACCTGAAATTACTCCGGAGTGTTAGTTAGTAACTCACTCCATAATTCATTCTGATCATCAGGTGTTATTGGTTTGTGATCTTTGATAACGTGTTGAAAGCTCTCCTTCCTGGGCTTCTATGCCTTAGAAGTTTTGGCAGTACTTCTTTGTAGGCCTGTCTGTAATTTTTTTTCCTCTTAAGGCACACAACTCTAGAAATTGTGTAGCACACCTGTGTCAGACAGATCCGGATTCAAATCCCAGGTCACTACTTATGAATTCCTGGATTGTCGGCAAGTTATTGACCCAATCTTAGACTTGGTTTCCTCCCCTGTAAAACAGTCATTCTAAAATCCTCTTGCAGTATTGTTAGGATGTGAAGGTAATGATATCAGCACAGTGCCTAGCACATAGGAGGTATTCAGTGAATGGTAGCTATTATCATCATTAGTGTTGACAACTTTCCTCCACTTTGTCTATGCTTCTGTTTTAGTTCCATTTGCGAAACTGGAAATGAATTTCAAAAGTTTTATCTCTGATCATGCTCTTACAACCAAAATTTCAGATGTTCTAATTATTTTCAGGTCACAGACTAGTAAGAGGTCTACACAACTTCTATACAATCTCCCAGTCTCTAGGAGGTAATTTAACCTATGGAAGTAGTCAGTCTCAAAGGTTACAGATACTGTGATTTTATATCTCTTCACTGCACATCAATCTGTTCATTGAGCAAACCAAGAGACAGACACAAAAGTTTACCAACGGACTCTTGCCAAATTTACCAGAAGGAACACAGATTACAGTCTTTGCTCTTTGCTACTGGCCAGTTGTGTATTGTTACTGGCGCCAGATCCCCAACATGAACTACTGCGAGGCTGACACATGAAAAAACAACTGGCCCAAAACATTTTGTTTTACTCACAGACTATTTGGTTATGAACAAAGCTGTTACCCCCTTATAATATTAGTGATACTAAAGTCCAAAAAGGGTGTGGCAGTGAAGGGACAGAATGATTCCATGTGACTCTTCAACTTATTAAGTGGACAATTACCCTCATCCCTTGTTAAACATGGCACCGGATTCTAAAGTCAAAGCTTGGCTAACATTTGTCCAGGTTACCTCCTGTTTTAGGCCCTTTGTACAGACACTGTCCGGAGTCAGCTGTGTCCATGAAGGCCCATTTTGCCCTTCCTCCAGCTACCTTACCCAAGTGCTTCAGGGAAAGTATTAAATAGGGGTCTCTTTGATTCCCAACATACCTGGCAGCCAATCAAAGCTGTCTCTTGACAGTAAATAGCATCCTCTCTTTCACAAATGCCCTATTTCTTCTGCTTTACATATAACAAGAGTGTAAGAGTCTATAGGAGAGCACGAGACAGGTTTTACTTGGCTTCGTGCCAACAGCGGTGAACAGTTTTGTGTGTTTCAAAGCAGTGAAGGGTCTCATTTTGTCATAAAAACAATCTCTGCAGCCATTCACACCACAGGTGAGGAGGTCAGTCAGAGCTGGAAAGGCAATCGGAAAGACAGATTTTTTTTTTTTTTAAAGTAAAGAAACATCTGCCCAAAAAGCTGAAGTAAAAAGCTTCCGTCCTCCTGTGACTGGCTTAGCTTTTGATTTCTTTCCTTCTAAAATGACAGGCTCTAGAAGCAAAAGACACACAACCACTAATAAAAAGACAACCTGAATATAAATAAGATGGGAAAAAAACAGAATATGTGCATTGTTTTTAAGACAAACACGCAAAAAGGAAATGATGTTGTTGGCAGATGTGGACCACTGTTCTACAGAAGCCTGTTATCCTCTCCAAGGCACTGGTCTACCTGTTATCCCATTCCGTTCTCCCTACAGCTTCTCACTCACCGCCTGCCTCCCAGCACCTAACCTCCAGTTTCCTCCCTCTCTCCATTCTTCCTATCACCTCTCTCACACTCACCCCTGATTTTCTTTCTCCTGTCTTCTCAAGTGTCCCTATAGAACTTGTTACTGGCAGCATTAACAGTGGTATTATCATTAGCTGCCAAAATTCTAATGTTCATTTTATGAGAATTATCTAGGGAGGACAGAGCTTTAAGGAAGATGGGGTCTGGGGAGATGAGAATGATAATGATCACTACCAACAGCCAGAAAAGTATATGACAGCAGTTGTAGAATTTATTTTCCGAGTCATGCAGGGCTGGGAATGACCCCTGACTGATAAAAGCAGGGCTTGATCAAATATTTTACTTTCTAATACTTCTCAAATGTGTGGCAGTTTCTTCTGTTTGCCTGTTAGTTTACCATTTAATCGTGTGTGTTGCCAGGACCAGAGACTTTGTGCAGAGCTCAGAGCTATCACTGATTAATGAAGAATTCTGTCTTCACACAGGGTTTTTATTTTTATTTTTTTAATTTTTTAAAGATTTTATTTATTTATTTGAGAGAGAGAGAGAGAGGGAACGAGCAGGAGGAAGGGGCAGAGGGAGAGGGAGAGGCAGACTCCCCACTGAGCAGGGAGCCCGACATGGGGCTGGATCCCAGGACCCCAAGACCATGACCTGAGCCAAAGGCAGACACTTAACCAACTAAGCCACCCAGGCGCCCCAGATGTCATGTCTTTCTATATTCTATACTCAACAAATATTAATGAGTGAACCATCTAGAGCCACTGCACTAGACTCCATGGGAGACCAGAGAGTGGTCAGTCATAGAAGCTGCCTGTAAAGAGAAGTATTTATATAACATGTGTGTACAAATAGCTACAGCATAAAGTAGAAGAAGGAGATCGAGAAAGCACTCTGGGAATTCAGAGAAGGAAGAAATCAATTTCAGTGGAGGGACCTGTGGAAAAGATGGGGATAGCAGATAGTTCAGACAAGAGGCTATTTCACTGTGTGCCAGCATTTCAGTATTTGTGAACTTCTCTGGGTGGCTAAATCTCCTGTAGAATTTACAGGTACTCCGTTTGTTGTCAGAATTCCTGTCCATAACACTTCTCCAGTTACCCCTTCCACCCACTGAAATGAAAACGTAAGAAAAAAAATAAGGACTTAAACTATTAAATCACAATGAAATTGGTAAAGGAACTGGAATACAAGCATAATTCACTCATACTCATTCAATTCACAAAATACCCTTTGTATTTGATAGCAATAATCCCGTAGCAACTAAGAAACACACTTATCTTATTAACGAGACTGGAATTATTTCAATTAGGTATCTCCACATGCACCAACTGTTAGAAATCAGACTGTTTTGAAACAGTTGTTAATGACTTAACACGGCAAACGTTTTCCTGAATTTCAGGGGGAAATCTATGATTGAGACAGATGGGAAAGAGCCTGGCCCTGCTGTGTTGCAGAGGAACAGCCTTGTGGGCCTAGAAATGCATTTTCCACTGGGATCCAGCAAAACAATCCTAAAGACACCCAGAAAGACAATCAGAAACTTTGGTAACATCTGCTACATTAAAAGTTCAAAACCTGGCACCAGTAAACATCTAATTACAGGAAGAAATGCGTTAGCTCAGAAACAAGTCTCTAAATTTCAAAGTCATATACAATACCTACTGAGAACATCAGGGGTCCAAGGTCTAACCCTAGTCCTCTGGCTAACCTGGGGGAGTTCGCACTCTGCCTCCACTAGACCCTTCCCCTTAGATAAGAAACAGGATTCGTAACAGAGTTCCATTCTAATGCTTCACTTCCTGTTGGAAAGGAGGGTTTTTTTTTTTTTTTTAATTTTTTTTTTTTTTTTTTATCCCCATACATTACATCATTAGTTTTAGATATAGTGTTCCATGATTCATTGTTTGTGCATAACACCCAGTGCTCCATGCAGAACGTGCCCTCCTCAATACCCATCACCAGGCTAACCCATCCTCCCAACCCCCTCCCCTCTAGAACCCTCAGTTTGTTTTTCAGAGTCCATCGTCTCTCATGGTTCTTCTCCCCCTCCGATTTCCCCCCCTTCATTCTTCCCCTCCTGCTACATTCTGGTAAGCGCTGTGAATTGTGCAGGACTGTTGAATCTCAGATCTGTACCTCTGAAACAAATAATGCAATATATGTTAAGAAAGGAAAGGAGGGTTTTTTTAAGCCTATTAATTCATGGAAATGCTTTAAACCTTTGAAAAGCTGTTCACAAATTTACAGGAATATTTACAGGGTCAGTTTTGACCCTTTGTGCCTGAGGAGGCACAGGCCGTAGAAATTCTAACCCGTGCTGAAGTATGTATGTGGTCTGCCTGAAGGAAGTTGGAGATATGTTAAAAACAACTACAAAGGAACATATTTTATGTTTACCAACTGGTTAAGTACTATCCTTTTGGTACTTCATAGGTGAGAATCGACTTGCCTATTTTTTTTTTTTTTAAAGATTTTATTTATTTATTTATTTGACAGAGAGAGAGAGACAGCGAGAGAGGGAACACAAGCAGGGGGAGTGGGAGAGGGAGAAGCAGGCTTCCCATAGAGCAGGGAGCCTGAGGCGGGGCTTGATCCCACGACCCTGGGATCTTGACCGAGCCGAAGGCAGACGCTTAACTACTGAGCCACCCAGGTGCCCTTCGACTTGCCTATTGAGAGCAAATCCATCAAAAAAAAATGGCACACTATTATAAATTCATTTATTTTAACTTATTTTCTGGCCTAATTAGGAAGAAAAGTAATAAGAGTTCTCTTCTAGCCTATCTTGTCTTTTCTTAGACTTGGCATAAAAATACTTCTGGAGAAAACAGGAGGGAGAAAAGCAAACATAAGCACAGCAATGTTCATTTCCAAGGTTTATGGTATGCTGTGCCTAGTATTTCTCCACGGCTGTTATGAATGAAGGTCCTTCCCTGGTGTGCCTGTCCAGCATGCCCAGGCTCCCTGGGCTCTAAGGTTTGGGAACATGAAAGAATTGCTATGTACACATGCGTACCCACACACTCTCTCTGTGTTTTATACAAGGTTTTGGTGTTTGGATAAAACAGAATATCTTTTCATTCTCTATAAGGCTGAGGGTCAAGGTAGGTATAGCCTAGTAATCCACTTACCTGCTTCACTGATTAAATTTTTTAGCTCTAATCTTCTTTTACAAGAAAGAAAAAAATTTAGTTGTTACAAGGTACAATAACATCTTTAGGTATTTCTGCAGTATAATATGCACTGTGATTTGCACATATAATGAATACAAGGACTGAATTACCGTGGTGACAAATTTCTTATCATCATTTTTCTAGTTCTCACACAGCCAATCACTTCTATTGGTGCTTAATGACCAAAGGGCCATTCTATTGGATCCAACACAATGCCAAGTATACAACCCAAGAAACTGAATTGAATGCCACAGAGTCAACATCCTGTCTAAGGGAAGTGAGTTAGATACAGAAGTTAAGGCCACAGGGTTTCAATTAACTATTAGACTGACAAGTAGAGGCTGGTTCTGTTCAATGATAATATTCCAGAAAAGATGTTTGTGAATGTTTAGTAATCTCTTATATTTTGGTTACATTGTGGAAGAATTACTATAAACTCAGTTATACCTTCTCCTGTTTTGCTTTTTCCTGTTTTGTAAACACATATTTTGGAGTAGACTTAATTAATAAGATGCTAGCAAGCAAGCTTCCTTAAAGTTGCAAAATAATAAAAAATAATGAAAAAATAATAAAGAAGTTTCTAAAGTATCACTGCTGAATGTGGCAAACACACAACTTGCCAGTCCCATTTACCAATGAGTTGTTTGAGTTCCTCGGAATAAGGAGATTGATCAAGTGTCTTCTAAGGGCCCTTCCACCAAGAAGAGTCCATGATTCTCAAGGTACTATTTCATTTCATAATACATACAATCAGCAAATACTTTGAGGAAAAAGTCCCAACTTTCATTTTAAAAGCTCAGTCTTAAAGCCAGTGTTTTTCTACATCTGCCCTGCAATGACCACAGGCCACCAACGTGTGTGAAATTAGCCTATAATTAAAATGAGCTTTTCAAGCAAATCCTGATCACCTCACACTCTAAAAGAGTTGGTGAAGGAGGCGAACTGCTTCTCATGCACAGCAGAAGATACAGTTACTACAAGTCACTTAAGAACCAGGCAACAAAGTATTTCTTGCATAGAATTTCTTCAGATCATGTTTCATTATTCATTAAACTTGGAGCCGAATCCTTTCCGAGCTACTGCAGGGTAAAGGAATCAGTTCCAAGCTTCCAGCTGCAATTTATGACTCTTATCATTGCTTCCCTGTCCTCCTTGCAATGTTATACAATATCCGCCTTCAAGATGTGGGAGTTTCACTCCACCCTTCTCCCGCTGTGAAAAATTGGTGATAATCATGGGAAGAAAAAATAACAATTGTTAAATAATATGGTTCTAATTTAAAACTAAAAGAGAGGTCACTCTCATAATCATGTCTATTGTTTACTGACTCCTATATTATTAAAGAGCTGAGAAAAGTACATCTATCAGAATCAAAGAAATCCAATGTAGAAGTCATCTAATTCAGCCTCCTACCTGATGCCTGGATCCCATCAACAGCAGCCATATAGCACATAACTGAGCACCTCCAGTAATAGAAAACTCACTGCTTCCAGAGGGAGAGAATGCCATATCTTGAGACCAGCCTAACTTTCGAAAGTTCTCCTTTATATGAAATAAATAAACCAAAACATGTTCCTGTCATTTCCACAAACTGGTCCTTGCACAATTCTTTTAAAGATGTAATTCATATATCATAAAAGTTCCCCTTGCACACATTTTATGAAAATGTGGAACACAGCATGATAATCCTTCCAATACTTGAGGATAGTACAATAGGCTCCTTCCTACTACTAAATATATCCACTTCCTTTTGTCATTTCTCATTTCAAATAGTTTAAAAACCACCCTTGTCATCCACTGTTTCGGCTGTGGTGGCTATTCTGAGCATACTCCAGTTTATCTATACTCATCTTAAAGTTACTTATGCTTCATCATAAACATGGTAAATAATAAAAATAAATTATAGAGCTCTAGTAAACATTTCAGAGTGAGAAGTAACATAGATTGTATTAATGTAAGAGAGAAGAGGAATCTAAGCAGATCTAAGCAGTCCTTAGTAATTGACAGATGATGTCTGGGATTCACAAAGAATGGGGTCAAAGAGAGAATAGCCAAGTAGGTTGGGAGGAGCCCAAGAAAGGCTAAAGCAATATGAGGATAACAAAACTGGTATTTGGTGAGATAAAATCAGGGAAGTGTTTAAATGAAGAGTTTAGGATACCCTTATGAGGATAAAAAAAATAAAATGTCTAGAAATAGAGAAAAGTAGTGGGGTGCCTGGGTGGCTCAGTCAGTTAAGTGGGTGACTCTTGACTTTGGCTCAGGTCAAGATCTCAGGGTCCTGGGGTCAAGCCCTGTGTCGGGCTCACACTCAGCAGGAAGTCTGCTTTAAGATTCTCTCTCCCTCTGCCCCTCCCCCTGCTTGTTCTCTCTCTCTCTCAAATAAATAAATAAATAAATAAATCTTAAAAAAACAGAGAAAAGTAGTAATTTAGTGAACTAGCAAATACAATGAATATAGAGGGTAGAATCCTTTTCCAATCTTTTCAGAAGAAAAGATTTCCATCTTTAATAATATAAAAGTCAGTATACAATTTTTTTCATTAAAAATTCTCCTCACCTTGGATTGAATTAAAACAAAACACAAAGATAATCCAAACAGCTGTTTCTAAAACAGCAATCTGGGTATGCTATGTATAAGACTTAATTTTTACTCTTTTACTCATTTCTTTTACTTTCATGTTTATAAAAAAAAAGTGATGAATTAAAGTCTCTTGCTTTACAGGTAAATTCTAAAACATTCTAATGAAAATCTGTCCAGAAGGCATTAGTTTTTTAAACACATTCAGCAAGGAATGCCAGGGTGGCTCAGTCAATTAAATATCCAACTTCTGATTTCGGCTCACGTCATGATCTCAGGGTTGTGAGATGGAGCCCCGCAATCAGGCTCTGCGCTCAGCAGGGAGTCTGCTAGAAATTCTCTATCTCCTGCTCTATCTCCCTGTGTCCCTCCCCCTTCTCTCTCTCACTCAAATAAATACATCTTAAAAAAAAAAAAAAAAAAAAACTATATTCAGCAAAACTCCAAATCAAATTCTTCTAACAGACTGTAGATAAAAGTAGTATTATATTTTTATGATGCTTTGCCACCCTTAAAATTTTCTCTCAAATCCAGCTGCACAGTCAATGGCAACCACACTTGCAGATCCTAGCTATCCAGAGCCAGGAAAACCAAATGCAGAGTTATTCAACTCTTAAGGGAAGGCGTTACCACTCACAGTTCAGCCATGTTAATCATATTTAGTAATCTAAAAGCAAGCTTCCTCCAATAGTCCATTCCCAAAACACAGTGTTGAAAAGAATTTGGGTTCAGAAGATCATTTCTATCCATCCTCAGAACCTCAGAAATAGGTTCTACAAAGAACAGGGTCTCTGCTGCAAGAGTTCATCAGAAAGCAGTGCTTATGAGATAGCACCGTGTTCCCTGACAGCTAAACGAGAACTACAACCTTTCTAAAAAGGCACAGGATTACATGACGCCAGCAGGAAAGCATCAGTTTCCCAGCAACGGCTGCAATGTCAGTTTAGTGGCCTTCACTATTGATGCTCTCCATAGTTACAAAGGCAGCGAAAAGTGGTACCTTAAAAAAAGAACAGTCCCAAACACTATAGGAACGACAGCTACAACATCTCCTGTTAGGGAGCAGAACACAAACAGAAGCAAATGGAATGCTGGAGCCATTTACATTTTCTTTATAAGAGATATGAGAAACAATCAAAACCAAAGTTCTTTGTGGCCAGTCTGAGATCTGGCAAACAGACTCGTAACACACAAGTCTCCAGGATCCTGCTCTCCAAAAGTTCTAGACCCTGCTGGAGTTTTCTAAACTAAAGCCCCCACACAGATGTTGTTTCCGAAACAAATATTTTAAAGCATCATAATTTCAAAGTAATAAGAACAGTACAGTTGCATAAAAGTTATGAGAAGAGATAGGCAAGTTCACAAGTGGGTTGACCAGTCACTACGGACTCTTTTACCCTGTTCTAGGGGGAGAGAGAAGCTGGGACTTCATAAGTTCCCCCCAAAACATGCCTTGATAAAAGACACGAGCCTGCCTTCAGACATCTGAAGATCTGTCATGGAGAGGATGAATGAAAGCTGTACCAGATGGTCAGAATCAACATCTTAGTCCAGCCTCGTTACGCCTTGATTAGAACTCTTGCGGAATCCCTCAGGAGTCAGCAGGTTTTCCTGCTACTCCTTCTCCATAGCTACTCCTTTCCGATTCATCTTCCACCATGCAGCCAGAGAGAGACAGTAACAGTGAGAAAAAATGAGCATGGTTCTTTACCAGTTTGCAAAACATATCTGGGATGCTCACTGGCTCCTAAACAAAACCAAAGCTCCTTATCTTAGCATACAAGGCCTTCACAATATGACCCAATCTGTCTCCCCTGCCTCACCGCCTTATAACTTCCCACCAAACTCATTAAGATCCCACCACAGTGATCTTCTCCACCTACCTGGTAGGCAAGGTGTCTCACAATTCTGTGCCAGATAAACCCTCCCCTGGTCCTTCCCCCACCTGACAAAATGTACTTCTTGAATGTCTGCTCTCAGAGTTCAAGTTTGTTACTCTACTGCTCCTCTATTGATTTCGCAGTTTTCAAACTTACTGTGCTTTTCTATATTACTTTCTCTTTCTGTGTTTAGGAATGATGATGCTTGGTGACCGAATGGACAGGGAATGGGGCAGGGAGGCTGCAAGTAGACAGGCATGCAAAAGAGTTGTAGGCAAACGTTCTCCATTTAAAATATTGTCTCTAAACCCCTCGTTGTCAGCTTTTTAAAAAACCATCTCACTTGCTGCATTATTTAGATCTCTAATGTCTAGAAGCACATTAAGAAGAGCTTCTATGAAGAATCCGGGTACCAACATGCTTAACTGACTTCTTTAAGATCAGACTATTTCCAAGCATTTGATGTATTACTGAAAAACAATGTGAACTGGATTTTATTTTCATGAAATACTGGGAGATAAAAGCTTAAATGCTATAATGAACTCCAGTACTTACAATGATCCCAGAAACAGCCTAGAAGGCGGCCACAGGGGTTAAGGAGAATCAATTTTGTTACAGGAAATCTTATTTTAAATGTACAACGCAGAAGGAATGCCTTATACTTCAAAATACCTTGTCAAAATCATTTAGGATGGTAAAGAAAAAAATCGATGTTTTCAGAAATTCTGAATTAAGATTGAGGGTTCAAAACAAAACTGGGTAACCTCCCCAACCATCCCCATGAGCTGTGGTCTCTATCACTTATGATGATATTTACAGCAGAACAAATGAAGAAGAGCTATTTGCTTTGGATTGTTCAAAAGCAAAGTACAAGGATAGCCAAATGATATAAAAACCAGCAGAGGTGCAAATCTGCGTTATCTTAAGCTTTGAAGAGGATACCATAAGCAATGAGGAGGAAAATAAACTACTGACTAAGTCAAACTCAGAAACAATTCTCTATTTAATTCACTATGAAACCTAGACACATGTCAAAGCTTGGATGAGCTTCAATGTTCTTATTTTCCCTATTTCTGTCTGTCTATTACTAATATGTCACATCATCGTCTAATAGTTTTGTTCTGTGCAGCACATCTGAATAGAGACTTAATTTTACTTAAGTAAATTAAGTAAAATAAGGACACAAGAGAAAAAAGACTACACTCTGGCTTGATCTCCTTTGGTTAGAATTCACACCAGGAAATGACCTTTCAGAAACAAACACCCTGCACAGATGCAGCATCGTTCTCTAGAGATGAACAGTAAATCTGAAGTTGATCAGACAGTAACTGGGGAGTGCCTGCAGGAAGGAATATTTGAAACATGTGGGATGCTAACAGCACCCCTCTAAAATAATGTAAGGTGATGGAGAGTGTGGGAAGAGCCCAACATGTTCTGTTCTGAGAACATGGTGGTTGTCAGACTATGTTAGGATTGAGAAGTTGGTTCTGAGTTTAAAACTGCAGCAGAGCTGGCCTATGATGGGAAAAGCATTCTTGTTGGAGACAAACCACCCAGAGGCAAGTGCTTCGGAGATGAAGGGGCAATGTAGACAAACAGGATGCAAAAGGAACAAGTGTCTCAAAAGCCAAGGTTATCAGTCCAAATATTTATATTAGTGGGGGAAGGGGGAAGAATTGAAGCAAGGACAGGACAGGGATGTAAGCCTGTCCCTGAGGGAGGAAAGGTGAAAAAGCAATGATCTAAGCACAAGTGGAGTAAAATTCTGCTAAGTGCCCAATAAATTCCCAATTTGTATGGTTCAAACAATTTCCTATTTTGTACAGAAACGTCAAGAAATACCTTCCTTTGAAATAAATGGAGTAATAAGCAATAATCAGTACAATATTTACAACTTTTAAAAAACGTAATCAGACTGGACAGACTTGATCGATTTACTTTTAATATTTTAATGGCATAATATGTTGAATTATGGCAAAGCCAATGATCTAAAATGGTATTCCAGTAAAATAACTTAGACAGGGTCTTAGAGTCTAATTCACAAGCTTAATTAAAATTGGCCTAATATGAACACTGCCAGATGGATTGAAAAGTGGCTCTGAGATCACATAGGAAAATGATAAAGGAAAATATGTCAAATGGGAGGAGGGTCTGCTGCATGTGCCAGGGTTGGTATCAGGTCTAAGTTTAATTAACACATTCCTTAAATGACAAGAGAAAAATAAGATAATATCAGATAGATGGAATTCCCTTGAGATAAATAAGAAAAATTTTAAGCAAAGAAATAATTACAGAAAAGTGGAGCCTATCCTTTGGAGTCATACAGATAAGCAATTACCATTTTTATTAGAAAAAATAATATACATAGTACACATTTAAGGAAAAATCTATCACTCCATTCAATCAGAATGAAACATATGTTCAACGTGAGTCTAGAACTATGGGGAAATCACATTTGAAAATTAATATAAAGTAGCTTAAATAGAAATTTACTTATAATAGACCATAGCAACCACAAGGTAAATAAATATGATTTGAAACTCCCTTTTACAGAAATCATAATAATGTACTGCTTTACAGTTTCCCAAATGCTTTCACATATATTATCCCTTGAGACCCTCGTAACAGCCCTCTAAGACAGGCAAGGTTCCTTATCCAATTTTACAGATAAGCCTGAGGCTCTGCATGGGTACATAATGTGCCTATGATCACACAGCTAGGACATAGAAGAAATGCCAGCAAACCTCAATTTGCTGACTTCTATTTCAATGAAAGGAAAGGGATAACATCACTGGAAAAAAAGCTTATGCTACTACAGTTGTAAATCTTCCTTCAGTGCTTTATCAGGAACTTCAGCCTCTAAACTGGGCAAAATCCAAATAATGATGCAACTTATTAAAAAGGCCAAAATAATTTCCAAAAAAAATCTTTAAAATACCAAACGCATATTCTTCCTACACTTTGCAAACTTCAATAAAAAATTTAAGAATGTATATATTTACAAAGGCATAGTTTCTGGAAAAGTCCCTGAGTAAGGAGAAGGACTTAAAAGCTTTCTTTTAAAGAAGCTCCAACATTTTAAGATGAAGATATGAATTTTCCTAAATATCTCCCTATGAAAGAAGACTCTCTAAAAATTCCTGATTTTTCTTTGTGCACGTATACAGAACTTCAAAAACCACACCGGAGGGGCGCCTGGGTGGCTCAGTTGGTTAATCGTCCAACTCTTGATTTCACTTGAGGTCATGATCTCAGGGTTGTGAGATCGAGCCCCATGTAGGCCTCTGCACTCGTTGTGGAGCCTGCTTAAGATTCTGTTTCCCCCTCTCTCCCGCCACCTCTAAAAAAAAAAAAATAACCACATTGGAGAAGCCAATCTCAGTGGTTATAAGGAGTCTGTTCAATAGTCCTATTCTTCAACTCTAGCTCCGTTCATTTCAGCATACTAGATCCTAATATTCTCTGGATCAATTGGTTGTTTTTCCTTTATCCTTTGAAAGATTTCCTCTCAGCAAAGATATTTATTAATTGAGAGCGTACTGGTAGAATCACAATTTCCTACAGAATTCCAAACAGTCCCATCAGGCAATTCCCCTCCATGTGTCAATATGAGGTGAGAGAAATTATTTGAACATCATGTGGTCATTTCATACTGAATACAAACTCCATGACCTCTACACCCAAAGAACTTTTACTTTGCTGGAGTCAAACCAGAGGAAGATTTGCCAGGCAGCAAAACGGAACTTCTTGTTGTTGTTGTTACACTCCTAGAATATTCTTTTCTTATGCCCATCAATCTTACTGCTTTGATAAAACATGACAAGTTAGGGTGGGCTCCAGTAACACGGCTTTGGCCCAGTTTCATCACTCCAAGGTTTTAAGTTACCCCTACAAATCCTCATGAGCCATTTGGGAAAGCACAGCACACAACACTGAAACAAAAGGCTGGGTGAGATAGTAACATGCTCCATAAAGAGGGCTGGGAACATTCAAACCAAACAGGAAGACTGCAGTGAAAGGTAAGATTTAGAACTCCTATGATAAAACGTCATGACATCAATTCAATCAACAAATATTCAGTGAGCACCTTCTCTCTATATAAAGGACACATTCATAGAAAATGGCATATCCACAGCATAGCCATAATATTAATAACTTTCTGAAAAGCAATTTTTCAAAGCAGTTTCTTTTAACATATCACTTTTTCCCCAGTTGGACAAAATTCAGAAACAGACATTTGCTTCACAATTCCAATGAGAAGTACCTTATGTTGACATGAATCTTAGGAAAAAGAATGAACTCACTGTGTTCTATATTGGAAAGAAATTCTAAAAAGGCAGACGACATATGGCTGACTTAGATGACTCAGGAATTTACAAGATTTAGATTCTATCTACCTACTACTGTGGTAGACATGTTCACATAGTTTTATTACCAAGGCATATGCACATGCATTTTCATTACATTAGTAAGTTACAATACCCCAAGTCAAGCTGCCTGACAGAAAAATGGCACAATGTTTGATTACTAATCTACATATCAGGAAAAGCTATGGAAACCCAACAGTTCTGAGCCTGAAACCTCAAGCCCTCTCACTACATAGATGAGGACAGTTGGTATGACTCTTAACCCAGGAATGACTGTGGCTTTGGAAATATTAGCTATCTCTGCTCTGAATGGTACTACTCTATGGTTTCTCTAAAATCCAAGCAACTTTTTACAGTACTCCCAACACACTAAGACACAGATCTTTTACCTTTTGTCTGACTGCAACGAAGAAAACCCAGTTTTAAACAGCACACAGGTGTTTAAAACTGGAGGCACAATGGAGGCAATCTCTCAAGATTTCAGTAAAGAAGAATTAAGAGGGAAAACCTTGAGAAGACAGTAATTGGGCCATTGGAGTTTCTTCTCACTAATTATCCCAGAGTGGCCATTAGCTATGTAACCAAGGAGGAAAGTGTGTCAGACTTCAGCGAAGCTGTGTCTTCAGCATCTTATGGAATGCACCCTAAAGCCACTGTGTAATTAACTGCCAGGAAAATGCTGAGCGAGTAGAATAAAGAAGCTATAACAAATCAAATAATACTGCACAGTTCAACCCCCAATGACAGCAGTTGAACTGCTTAGAACTTCAAAATACTCATAAGCATACATTCCCTTTTCAGAATCTAGAGAAAACAGATTTTTGGTTGAGTGAAGAAACAAGTAAAAATGCAAGTTACAAAAGAGGCTTACCATTAAAGAAATTTTCAGCAATAGGACTTGCTTTATCTAGCTGCCTTTCATAATGTTATAGGAACTCAGTTATCAGTAATGCTCAAAGCATGGGCCACAAGGAACCTGCAGGGCTTTTCCAAAAATTAAGAGCATTACATACTACAGTCAAAAACAGAGAGAACAGACCAAACAAACAAAGGTAGAGTCCCTTAGAGGAATTTATTATGGAGTACTCTCCAATACAACCTTAAAATTTTTTAGTACATTTCTACCTATTCAACAAATATTTATTGAGCACTTATGTGCCTAAAGCTAAGAATAAACTCTAATTCCACTTGAACATTGAAACTTCAAGGATCAAATAACTAAGCATAGAATGAAATAAAACATGTCTATTTGTTTTATTTTGATTTGAGAACTTAGGAATGAAAGGAGGACAACTGTATTTTTAGTGAACAATAAAAGCTCATGAGGAAGGCTACTTTCCAAACCTGGCTGGACAGAATCACAGAGAACTTTAAGTATTGAACTTGAACCCTACCCAAGACTTACTGAGACAGATGGTCTAAGAGCAGAGTCTAGAAACCTGTAGTTTTTAAGATTCTTGGGCCTAGAGGGCGCCTGGGTGGCTCAGATAGTTAAGCGTCTGCCTTCAGCTCAGGTCATGATCCCAGGGTCCTGGGTTCGAGTCCCGCATCGGGCTCCCTGCTCAGCGGGGAGCCTGCTTCTCCCTCTGCCTCTCTCTCTCTGTCTCTTACGAATAAATAAATAACATCTTTAAAAAAAAAAAAAAAAAGATTCTTAGGCCTAGATAATTATAATGACCAGCCAAGTTTAGGAATCACCATTCTGTTGGATATTTTGTCTCTCTTAAAGAACCAAAAAGCTAAACAACCCTTATTAAATAAACTCAGAATCATAACTAAGAATTCCATATGACTATTTGAAGCCACAGTTCCTCATTGTATCAACATTTCCCTCTTTCAAACTCATTACTTGGAAAAATGAACATCATTTTTAAAAATACTTTCACCCCTCCCCCCATATTCACTTGTTGAAATTCTACTCGTTTTTCATGACAAATTAAAATGCTATTTCTTGGGGCACCTGGGTTGATTAAGCGGCTGCTTTCGGCTCGGGTCATGATCCCAGAGCCCCACGTCGAGCTCCCTGCTCGGTGGGGAGCCTGCTTCTCCCTCTCCCTCTGCCTGCCTCCCTGCCTACTTATGCTCTCTCTCTCTCTCTCTCAAATAAATATATCTTTAAAAAAATAAAATAAAATGCTATTTCTTCCAAGGAGTCTTCTCTCTGATCCCTGGCAGGACTTGTTTCCTCCCCTGTGTTCCATAATACTTTATAATAGGTTTCTTATAATCTTTCTTATATTACACTAGCTTGTTTGCAGTAGTCAAGAAGTTAACTTCTTTAACAGATGGAACTTCACCTATTAAGATACACCTATTGAGAATCTCTGTATCTATTCCAGCATTTAATTCCTTCCTCAAAGCAGATATTCCACACATATTTGTTTAACTGAATTAAACTCACAAACCAGAAGAGATCTTAAGTCTTTTCTTACTGTCTGACAGCATTATTAAGAAACACGGCTGAGGGCGCCTGGGTGGCTCAGTTGGTTAAGCGACTGCCTTCGGCTCAGGTCATGATCCTGGAGTCCCTGGATCGAGTCCCGCATCGGGCTCCCTGCTCGGCGAGGAGCCTGCTTCTCCCTCTGACCCTCCCCCCTCTCATGTGCTCTCTCTCTCTCTCTCATTCTCTCTGTCTCAAATAAATAAATAAAATCTTTAAAAAAAAAAAAAGAAACACGGCTGACTCAGGACTCTTGTTGAAAACATGGATGTTTTAAATAGCAAAGCAACAATCTAAATAAGAAAACAATGGTATGTCAGCATTCTGGTTAAACTAGAGCACTCAATTATGAGCAAATTGACCATGACAAACCAAAAAACAAAACAAAAAAAAACCTGTTTACTTCACTGTAAATAAAATCTCAGGGTCACATTCTCAGTGTAAAATTGCAGTTTCTCTGTTTCCCGTCTTCTGAGTATTATAAATATCCAGAGAGCTAAGAAAGTCATTTTCCCAGTAGCAGCTCTAAAATGAGACTGAGATTCAGTGCATTTCCGAGGAAAAGAATTACAGATGATTATAAGTAAAAGGAAAATGTCCCCAAATCCATATTACAGGATATTAATTTATAGGTTTATCAGAAGTTAAGCATTCAAGTTACCCAGCTTATCATGAAAGGCTATAAGGTAAGCTTGATTCTGAAAAGTGTCATCTTTGAGTCTCTGGCAGCTGCTACTGGTGTTTGTACAGCCCTTGTCATCACCCCAGATGACTACTGATTGACAGGACTAATAGGTTTTGTTTTAATTGTAAAAGAAGACAGATGAAAGGTTTTGGCTGGATGACTAACTGCTCATCTTGAGTAATAAATATGCCTATTTCTCTCCCTCCATATTAAAATCTATTTTTAATTCACTATTAACTAATAAGGATTGCAATTTAAAAAAAGGCATGAGTAGAATACAAAAGTTCAAGTGTATCTATTTGAAAAACCAATTTCATTTTTCTAACTTTGATAGCAATTCAAAATTACTAAATACAAACCCAGGTGAAAGTTTAGTACTTTCCTGGTAGTTTCTCTTCTCTGCAGCTGTAGTAATTCTCAAAATCACACTTAAAAATAGAGGGGATGGGGCACCTGGGTGGCTCAGTTGGTTAGATGACTGCCTTCGGCTCGGGTCATGATCCCAGGGTCCCGGCCCCGCATCAAGCTACCTGCTCAGCAGGAGGCCTGCTTCTCCCTCTCCCACTCCCCCTGCTTGTGTTCCCTCTCTCACTGTCTCTCTCTGTCAAATAAATAAATGAAATCTTAAAAAAAAAAAAAAAAATAGAGGGGAACCTGGCTGGCTCAGTCGGTAAAGCATGTGACTCCTGATCTTGGGGTTGTAAGTTGGAGCCCCACAATGGGTGTAGAGATTACTTTAAAAAATAAATAAAATCTTAAAAAAAGAGAGAGAGGGAGAGACTGAAAGAAAAAGCCCATGCCCTAACTCTGACTTTCTAGCTATCTCTTTTTTCTCCCCAAGCAGTTGAAAGAAAGCAACTGTCATTCTGTTTTCATACTCAAAAAAACAAGAAATACAACATTAAAACACAATTTTAGCTGAGTCATACCTGGAAAAGACAGTAAAGGTCTTCCTCCTTTTTGTTATATTTTATATTAATTGATGTATGTTCAAATGCATAATGCCATATTTCACCCCATAACTATACATATTTATGACTGACCAAATAAAAAGTTCCATACCATTGGGGCGCCTGGGTGGCTCAGTCGGTTAAGCGACTGCCTTCGGCTCAGGTCATGATCCTGGAGTCCCAGGATCGAGTCCCGCATCGGGCTCCCTGCTCAGCAGGGAGTCTGCTTCTCCCTCTGACCCTCCCCCATCTCATGCTCTCTCTCTATCTCATTCTCTCTCTCAAATAAATAAATAAAATCTTAAAAAAAAAAAAAAAGTTCCATACCATTAAAACGGCGTAAGAAAGACTTTACTCAGGATGCCTGCGTGGCTCAGTCGGTTAAGCGACTGCCTTCAGCTCAGGTCAGGTCCCCTGCATTGGGCTCCCTGCTCAGCGGGAAGTCTGCTTCCCCCTCTGCCTTCTCTGCCTCCTGCTCTCCCTGCTTGTGCTCTCTCTCTCTCTCTCTCTGACAAATAAATAAATTAATTAAATTAAATTAAAAAAGAAAAACTTTACTCTGCTACAGAGTTGCAACTTGCAGAGGCTAGTGTTATTATTAACCAGTAACGAGGCGTTCAGGAAAAAGCCACAACCTATCTGGTTTACCTGACAAACAATCTGTAAAGATGCTATATGACCTCCAATGGGGTTCCCATGTATTTGTAAGTATTTCTTTCCACTTTATTCCTTGCTTTTGTCCTATATCACCTAACTATAGAAAAGGAGTTTGGCATATCCTATTCGGTTCCTTCCTTATATGCACATATCCAAAAGCATGCTTAAAAGATACTTTGTCTTTCAAAATTAAACAAAGCTTCAGCCCTGGAAAATTGATTTGCCTCAATCTAGGAAAATACAAATAACAGAGTGAAACCTTTAAAAAGAATTGTTTTGGTTCCATTTTACATAGTAATTTACTGACTTTTTGAAGAAAATTACAAATAAGCACATCATCAAAAGAAATAGGAGTCCAAAAGAGGTGCATATTTCTCTGATGACTAATGAGGTTGGAATGTTTTTTCCATATATATTAGCAATAATTATCAATTTATGGCTAATTATCTACTTAAAGAAGAAATATCATTTACACAAGAACTGATGAAATTATATACTTGTTTAAGGCATTTATCAAAATGCCTGTAGTTGCTATTGCAAATCAAGAAGAGCTATAATAAGTACATAGTCAAGGAAAAAAAAAAAAAAAGAGGAAGAAATGTGGTCTACTATATAACCTTTAAACAGATTCACTGGGGATGTCATGATCTTCGGTTGTATTTCTCTTAAAAATAATCACTGGAATTTTTAAAGAGGAAAGGAAGAGAGTAAATGAATAGAAGTATCTCTGTTAAGTCCACAAAGCACAAAATGTTATATTCAACACAATAAAAATAATAATAACATAAAGCTCAAAAACATGAAAAAAAAGCAGTCTTCTTCTCACTTTATATCTGAATGGCCTTCCTGCTAAATGGCTTTGATGAGCATTAAGCAGGGGAGGGAGGGTTATATACAAATGGGTAAACATACGGATGGGTTTCAGAGGTTAATGGTCAAAAGCTTTTTTTGGAACCATGTAATTCAACACCACAAACACATTTTTTCATTTGTGATTTAAAACCTTATATATCTCTAAATTCTATTAGTCTGCACCTTTTGCCATTCAATAACATTAAATAAGTTTTATCCATGCCTCTATAAAAAGCTTAAGAGCATTTTAAAACTCAGAAAGCCCTTATTTCATAAACACTAAAAGTCTAATTTTTATTTTAAAAATCAATTATATATATATTTAAATGTATTGTTAACATTAACAATTCCTATCAATGGATAATACAAATTGCTCATTTGTATTATCATTTGCTCATTTCCAGTCACCTACTTCTTCACTCAAAATACTGAAAGCACAGGTCAGTTTTTTTAATGAAGAAAATACAGCTATTACATACCATGTATCTGAGATGAAAAAGATTCCAGATTAACAGTCAAAAACTTGAAACTGCTACAGATCCCTGATATTCCTAAAGATCTCTGGATCATTCCAACTCCCCTGCAAAATTCACTAAGATATGACTGAAATTTTTAGATAACCCTTTTCAGACCCTCAATGGTTCTATAAATACTGGACTAAAATAATTTATGATGCCATTAAAATATATCCTGCCATGCAAATAAACTCTAAAGTCCATTAAGTTACATCATTTTAGTAGCAACATTAACCTTACCTGTCTGTGCAAAACAAGAGCAAGGTTTCCAAGTGCTGATGATGGCCACTGGAGAGTACATAGGCCATCGTGAGGAAGAAGAGGATGGAGGACACTACGTAGCAGGGAGGAGGCTGAGGACACTAGCAGTAATGCAAATGTGGGTATATTTATAAAGAGGTTTAATATGAGGTTGCTGGGTAGCCAGCAATGCTCTCTCATTAGCTAAGCAACTCACAGGTGACACATGGTCCACTGTGTGCTTTATCAAGATCACAAATTGTCACTCTTTGGGGTCACTAGAGCAATTTAAATTTGGATGTTAAATGTTACATCTGGAAATGCCAGGTCTTCGGTATATTTAACTCCTGTAAAAGTAACCTTATGAAATAACTTGAAAAAATACCTAATAAAATAACTGCACATGAAAAGATGCAATGAAAGGTCGTCCTTGCATCCATTTAACAGATGCTGCATTAAACGCTGGAAAATATGAC
Source organism: Phoca vitulina (assembly GCF_004348235.1). NCBI lineage: Eukaryota > Metazoa > Chordata > Mammalia > Carnivora > Phocidae > Phoca > Phoca vitulina. Next base: position 2,878,495 of record NW_022589785.1, read on the forward strand.
TAAGGGTCATATCACTAAGTCAGTTAAGTGTCCAACTCTTGATTTCGGTGTAGGTCATGCTCTCGGGGTCCTGAGATTGAGCCCGGTGTCAGGCTGGGCGCTCAGCACAGAGCCTACTTAAGATTCTCTCCCTCGCCCTCTGCCTCTCCCCTACTGTGTGCGTGCACTCTCTCTCTCAAAAGAGGGGGAAAAAAAAAAGAAAGAAAGAAAATATGACTAAGACCCAAAGAAATACATTTTCCTGATTATTTATCATTTTTTGGTACTATTTATATCAAGGAATACAGGAAATTAAGCTCTTACTAATTACTTGCCCATCGTGTTTTACACTCCCACAACAAACAAACAAACAAATAAACAAATGTGTTCTAGTGTTTCACATCTTCCTGCCTTTGCCTATGGTAATGCATAGGTGTTTCTGTCTGAAACAAAACCTTCTGCAAGGGTGGGAAACCTCCTCTATTTCCCTCAAGGTTCTGTTCTCAGTGGTCCCATATTTGTAGTATGTACTTTCATTAGAATACTCAGAACACTGCAATATAATTAGATAGTAATATATGCTTCCCAACTATACCCTGGCAGAAATTGTGCCTTTTTAGGTCGTTTTGAAGTTATTATTTCCTTATTCAGGCCATAGTATATGTCTGATAACAACTTCCTTTGAATATAATCCCAGGAAAAAGCATCTCCTACCTAATTCTGTGTTTGTGTCATAGCTGTTTCCAGTAAAGTTCTTCCTCATCACTTGGCTTTGATACGAGGTCATTTCTCACCTCTGGGCTTTACCATACCAAACTATAATCACATTTAGTCAAACATTTAGATCTTTGCAAATTTCCAGTTAGCCCCTATCCATATGTTCCCCTTTCACAAACCTCCTGGATTCGATCAGTAAGGAATGGCTGTTGGCAGCTGTTTGCCATTCAATTTTGCTACCACTAAAGCATGTGAATATTTCATTGTTTAGGCATTGCAGAGACTCTCAGCAAACATTTACTCTGGGCTCTTGGATTAGAAGAACATTTGTGGTAGGCAAAAGGTAAATAATAAACCACAATGCTACTCAACCAGTGACCTAAAAGCCTTTTGACATCTGACTTTATTGCTTACTAAATCATTGTGCGGATAAACAAAGATCCAACCCTTTGTTTCTACTACAAATTATATTTCAAAAACATAGTTCTTCAGTTATTCGGTTTATTTAAAATAAGCTAAAGTAAGGCACAATAGTTCAATGGCTTGTAAATTAACATAAAAAGTATCAAATATGAATTCATCTGTTACAGACTTACTAAATACAGCTGGATGTGTCACTTAATATAAGCTGTCAGAACTCTGGTTTCCTCCAATATAAGCCTATTATACAAATTTCAACTATAATGGAGCAATATCCATGAATCTTCAGTTCTGTGTGACAGAAACAAAAACAAATTCAATATATTCAAAGGCACTTGCTGAATGCCTTGTATAGTCAGGCGCTATGCTGGGCACACAGGAGAAGATACGAGTAAGAGCCATCACTACTCTTTAGAGGTTTAAGACCTAGTGGGAGTAAGCGGTATAGACAAGCAATAAGCAATGCACAATTAGCTCCCTGAAGACAGAGATAGAGTCTTACTCATCAGCCCCCCTCTCTGATATGCTGAATGGCCAGTTCATTGTGTTTAACAAACACATGTTGAACGAATGAACTAATCAATCAATTCATTGATCAACTGATCAAACTGCAATAATTGCTCTAATAAGGATAAAACAGTGCAGTGAAAGAGGGATTAATTCCAACTTGGTGGATCTCAAAGAGAAGAGGGCTTGAGAGGCCCTGAAGGAGTTCAATGTGATCAAGATGAGATGGAATGGGGGACTATGGAGACAGAGTAAGGGAAAATCTTCCTCACGAACAAAGCCCAACAATATCTCCTCAGTCTCACTTTCCCTGGGGTGAGTCACTTTGTCACTTCGATAGTGGCTGTCATTGTCTCCCTAGCACCAAGAGGTGGTTGCTTTCCTCATCAGAATTCAGTAAGCACTTGGTAAATATTTGTTCGATGAATGACCTAACCTAGGGGGAGTGGAGGAAAACAACAACAAAATCTTCCTTTGGTTCTCTTCAGTACAGCTGATGACATTTCCAATAAGACTTCAAATGCCAAAGTTAAAAAAAAAAAAAAAAACTAAGCAAAAAACATTATTAACTAATTTAATTAAATAAGAAGTCCTACTTATACCGTCAGTTTTCTGAATCCATCTTGTTAGTTGGTTGTCCCCATGAATCTCTAAATTCTAAAATAGTCAATTCTAACCCCAAAAGGTCTCTTCAATTTCCAGGTCTCTTACTTTCTACTTTCTAAGGCTGCTTTAATGGAAGGGGACCACTTGGTTATACATCAGGCAAGAGCTAACTGGAATATTTTGACAAGACTTAGAGCATGCTCCACCCACTCAATTCCTGTTCTTTATCTAAGCTATCTGGCAAGAGTAGACAGACTCAATGGCCCTCCCTGATCTTCCCCTAATCAAGTTCAGAAATGCCCTTTTATCCAGTAGAGCTCCGAAAAAATAAAAGCACTCCATCAAAAAAAAAAAAAAAGTAACCAAACAACTGAACAATTCATCCCTTTATTGAAGACTTAATTACTACATTTCACACCATCATAAGCAGCATCAGACTTAAGAGATTCTTTCCATACCACCTCAAACTTACCTGCCCTTAGAAAGTCAGGAAGGAGAAAATGTTTTCCCAATTGTGAAATTCACCAAGGGAACTAAGCAGCTCTCTTATCTAACTTTACATTGTTAAAAAATTTTAGTCCTTTAATAACAAATTGAAACCCTCATAATATTTTTCAGGAAAAAACAGTAGGGAAACGTTTTAAGCACTGTAAAAATTAAATGTGAGAAAAATACTTTGGCACTTAGCAACATTTTCATATCTCTAGGGAAATGTTAAATCCAGAAACCTGATAAATGGATTTCACTATGTCACATTTTAATAACATTTTGTAGCCTTTTCAAGAATTTTTTTAACCTTTCTGCTGCTACCAATATTTTTCTATCACCTCTATTTCTATAATCTTCTCATTTTATTTCCTTCTTTTGTCTTCTTTCTTATTTCCTTCTAATTAATTCCAGCCCATAAGAAAAGAATATTTCCATATTGATTATGTGTATGAATTCTTTTATCTAATCCAAAAACAAAGATATATTAAGAAAGAAAGCAATTCCCAAGACAATCTCTTTAATAAATAATGCTGGGAAAACTAGACAGCTACATGCAAAAGAATGAAACTGGACCACTTTCTAACACCATAAACAAAAATAAACTCAAATGGATTAAAGACCTAAATGTGAGACCTAAAACCATAAAAATCCTAGAAGAGAACACAAGCAGTAATTTCTCTTACACTGGCCATTGCAACATATTTCTAGACATGTCTGCTAAGGTAAGGGAAACAAAAGCAAAATTAAACTATTGGGACTACATCAAAATAAAAAGCTTTTGCACGGGTGCCTGGGTGGCTCAGTCGTTAAAGCGTCTGCCTTCAGCTCAGGTCATGATCCTGGAGTCCGGGGATCTAGTCCCGCATCAGGTTCCCTGCTCAATGGGGAGCCTGCTTCTCCCTCTGCCTCTGCTGCTCCCCCTACTTGTGCTCGTTCTCTGTCAAATAAATAAATTTAAAAAAAAAAAAAGCTTTTGCACAGCAAAGGAAACTGTCAACAAAACAATAAAGCAACCTACAGAATGGGAGAAGATATTTGCAAATATATATCTGACAAAGGGTTAATATCCAAAATATATAAAGAACTTATACAACTCAACACCAAAAAAAATCAGATTAAAAAAGGGGCAGAGGACCTGAACAGACATTTTTCCAAAGACATACAGTTGGCCAACAAACACATGAAAAGATGCTTAACATCACTAATCATCAGGAAAATGCAAAGCAAAAACACAATGAGGTATCACCTTATACCTGTCAGAACAGCTAAAATCAAAAAGACAAGAAGTAACAAGTGTTGGCAAGAATGTGGAAGAAAAGGAACCCTTTGGTGGGGATGCAAATTGGTACAGCCACTGTAGAAACCAGCATGGAAGTTCCTCAAAAAATTAAAAATAGAATTACCAGGGCGCCTGGGTGGCTCAGTTGGTTAAGCGACTGCCTTCGGCTCAGGTCATGATCCTGGAGTCCCGGGATCAAGTCCCACATCGGGCTCCCTGCTCAACAGGGAGTCTGCTTCTCCCTCTGACCCTCCCCACTCTCATGCTCTCTCTATCTCATTCTCTCTCTCAAATAAATAAATAAAATCTTTAAAAAAAAAAAATAGAATTACCATATAATCCAATAATTTCACTACTGGATATTTACCCAAAGAAAATGAAAACACGGTGGCGCCTGGGTGGCTCAGTCGTTGGGCGTCTGCCTTCGGCTCAGGTCATGATCCCGGGTCCTGGGATCGAGCCCCGCATCGGGCTCCCTGCTCCGCGGGGAGCCTGCTTCTCCCTCTCCCACTCCCCCTGCTTGTGTTCCCTCTCTTGCTGTGTCTCTCTCTGTCAAATAAATAAATAAAATCTTAAAAAAAAAAAAAAAAAAGAAAATGAAAACACTAATTTGAAAAGATGCATGCACCCCTATGTTTACTGCAGCATTATTTACAACAGCCAAGCTACCTAACTGTCCATTAATAGCCAAATGAATAAGGAAGATGTGTGTATATACACAATGGAATATTACGCAGCTGTAAGAGAGAATGAGATTGTGCCATTTGCAACAACATGGATGGACCTAGAAGGTATTATGCTAAGTGAAATAAGTCAGACAGAGAAAGACAAATACCTTATGATTTCATTCATATATGGAATCTAAAAACAAAACAAATGAATTAACAAAAAACAGAATCAGACCTATAAATACAGAGAACAAACTGATGGTTGCCAGAGGGGAGGGGATGAGGGAGTGGGAGATACAGGCTTCTACTTGTGAAACAAATAAATCACAGGAATAAAAGTCACAGCATCAGGAAGATAGTCAATGATATTGCAATAGCATGACAGATGGTAGCTACACTTGTGAGCATAGCATAATGTATAAACTTGTCAAACCACTATGTTGTACACCTGAAACTAATGTAACATTATGTGTCAACTCTACTTAAAAAAATTTTTTAATAAATTTTTTTTAAGATTATTTATTTATTTATTTGTCAGAGAGAGAGAGAGAGAACACAAGCAGGTGGAGCAGCAGGCAGAGGGAGAAGCAGGCTCCCCGCCGAGCAGGGAGCCCGACACGGGACTCTATCCCAGGACCCTGGGATCATGACCTGAGCCGAAGGCAGACGCTCAATGACTGAGCCACCCAGGCGTCCCTTAAATAAACTTCTAAAGTAAAAAATAAAACTTAAAGAAAAAAAAAAAAGGACTTGAATACAGAAAACTAACTGGTAGCTGTCAGGGCCTGGGGGGTATGGGTAAAATAGGGGAAGAGGATTGAGAGTACAAAGTTCAAGTTATAAAATAAATAAGTCACAGAAATGAAATGTACAACATAAAAAATATAGTTAATAATATTATAATAACACCGTATGGTGATGGATGGTAACTACGCTTACTGTGGTGAGCACTGAGTAATGTATGGAATTGTCAGGTCATTATGTTGTACACCTGAAACTAATACAACATTGTATGTCAGCTATACTTCAATAAATGTTTTAAATATATAAAAATTTTTTAAAAAGCAATTCCCAAAAGGTCATATTTAGGAAAGATTTTGTTGAATAAAGGTAAAGAAGTCTCTCCTCCCTTCCTTTCTTTCTTAATTGTAAGACTTCTCAGAACCTTCACAATATGCCAAATGAATCTCCAAAAGGAAAACAGTGTGTACACTTATTCCAAATTTATTTACCATAGAATTTTTTCCTCCTCAGTGAATCTAGTGAAAAATACTTTGAGAACAGCTTTCCTAATTAAAAAAAAATTTAAGGAAAAAAATTAATATGGGTATAATACATTCAAAAGGTCTGTATATTAAAGTATTTTTAAAAAGGGAAGACATTATGCCACAAGAAAGAAGAAAGAAAGAAAGGGAGAGAGAGAGGGAGGGAGGGTGGGAGCGAGGGAGGGAGAAAGGGAAAGAAAAAACAGACTCAAGGTAGCACTCATTTTATTAAGAATCCAACTGCGAAAACTAATCTAATTGGAGGTGAATACATAGGAAATGCACATTTATCTTCCAAAAGTATTAAAAGAAAATCAAACTATGATATGATAACATGGAAATAATAAATGAAATCAGAACGTGCTGAACCCTTTTAAACTTAGTTTACTTTTGAAAATCACTGTAATAAAAATGAAAGAATAAGTGTTAAGAAAGTCTTCTAGAAATACACACTGGTTATTAACCTAGATAACTTCTACACATAGTTCAATGCTTAGCTCACATCACCCTCTCCTCCTCCTTTGTCCTGCTTTTCAATGTTCCCAGAGCACCCCGTATGTGGTACCATTGTTATCATATTGTATTGCAATAATTTATTTTCTCCTCTGACTTCCTGTCTAGACTGTAAGCTTCTTGAGAATGGGGATCATGTTATATCTGAATCTGCACTCCCAACATCTAACACTTCATAAATTATTAAAGTGCTTATAGTTAGTAAATTAGTTGGTTCTCTCAAATTCAGTAATTACTAACTTACTTAGCAAACATTCATAAGGATAAACTGAACTATCCCAAATTTTGAGATAATGGAGCTACCATTAATCATTACTCATTTTTCCTCCTCATTATGAAATGAATAGCCAGCATCTGGCACATAATGGGCCCTCAACAAATGCATATTGAAATAATTATTCAATCAATTAACCCAAGTTTGACTACAAGCTTAGGTCTTAGTAGAAAGGGCAGGACGTTTCAAAAATTCTTGAGTCACTTGTGGCTCTCGCCTCTCACCAGCTCCGCCTGATCCGATCTGAAAGCTGCTATACTCAAGCATGGCTTCTGATTGCTAAGTATTGTACCTGACATCAGGGGACACAGAAATTTTAGCACCGAGTCACCAGTCTCAACTCACTGCAGCCAACAGAAATTCCTGTATAATGTGAAGAAATAGGTGCTAATTGAAAACTCAGAATTGTTTAAGCCACCCCACTAGCTCTCAAGACTGAAATCACTTATTTTTGTAGACAATCTCAGCCTAACAATGAGTTAGCTTTCCATACTTAGTACCTTTGTCACCTGTGGAGACATATGTCCATCATTTCTGTTTCAATATTCTTTCCAATTAGTTATATTCTGGTATAAACCCATTCTTCCCACTCCAATTTTCTGTCTTAACTACATACAAGTTACCTTTTCCAGACGGTATAATTAAATACTTAAAAATAAAAAAAGTAGTCAGAATGCTGTCTTCATAAAAATGCCCAGAGACACAGAATTCCTTTTAAGCCATAGTAATTACCCATCAGCCTAAAGGCCATCTAAATTTTAAAATCTTCAGGGAATAACATGACAGGTGAATGCTCCAAGTATGAGTTAAAGACTCTTTTCACCATCCAGACTAGGGCTTCTTTGGGAGTTTATTCTCCTAGTAGAGATGTACTATTCTTTCACAATTTGCTTAGGATGGACGTGTAAGTTCTCTCCAACAAGAGCTCCGGAATATGATTTTTTTTAAAGTGAAGACTGCATTTAACAGAAATTCAAACAGACGCGTGAATTAAAGGGGTAATTTCAGATGTAGTGAAAAGCTGTAATGTCCATTCAAAGTAATGAAGGCACACAGCATTAATCTCCTAAAAAGATTCAAATGCTATGAGTAGAGCGATTCTATTTCTTAGTAGGAACAAATTAAGATGATTTCCCTTACAGAAATTGCCATAATTACAAGTAATTATCTTGTACTCTCTAAATTTACCACTATAGCACATTCTGCAAATATCATTCCCTTCAAGTACTTTATTTGGAAATACAGGAGAGATTGTTGCTTTGTGAGTTGTGCTACAGACTTCAGACTGATTGTTTAACAGTACTACATAATATGTGTAGTAAAGAGATGACATTCTGAAGTTGGAAGTGCTTGGAATTCCAAATTTATGATATTCCTATCATCAGGTAACTAATACTACCCAAGGGAATACAAACAAAATGAGAATGGCAAACATTCAAAGATAAACTTGAGTCAAATGTGGACTTATGCAGAAACAATGAAGAGAATCATTCTGATATGCATAGGGCAATCATGAAAAACATATAAACAGCTGCTGTAGTATTTATAAAAATCCTTGCAGAGCCAAATAAAATCCCATCATTTGCAACCTACTCGGTTTTTCATTTTCCTTTAATAAGAATGTGTGAGAAAATCCAGTTACTCACCAAGCATTAGGAGGAGAATAAGCATGTGAAAACTTAATTTCACCATCTTTGGGGCCAATTACTGTCCAGATTTCAGCTGGCATTTGAAGCTTATCCTCCAGCCAAACTGGGATTCCTTACCATGTTGTAAAAACATGCTCAGCTTGCCTTTCCCTCCATTATTCTCACTGCCTGGAATGGCCTCCTCATCTCCTTCTGGTAAAAATCAGCCCACCAAGTCTAGTTGAAATGTCACTCCACCAGGCAGACTCTTTTGGTCTATGAATTCCTGTTCCATACTCCAAACCCTTCCCCTTCTTTTACCAACTCAGCTGTGACCTCTCCTTTTACTGACTCCCTCTGGTGATACTTAACATATGCCACTCACACTTCAGGTATTTGTGCACTGGCCTCATCCTCCTTTCCAGAGAAAATGTATTTTATTCATATCTGCATCTCCAACAGCTTTAGTAAATGTCTAATCATTTGAACATTTAGAAGAAATCTGGTTTTTAAAATTATTCTCATTTAAAAGCATGTATCATTGAAATAGTCTCTAAAATGGCGACAGAATCCACTAAGAAATTACAGACGTTTTAAACTCTGAACAAATATCTGGTTCTATTTACCCAAAATTTGTACATTTTTACATTAGTGTTTAAAACTCATCCATGATGAGATTATATAACCTCTGTGCCAATTAATCTTCCCTGATTTGGTCAATGTAAGTGTTGATTATACTTGTGTATATAATAACAGAGTCAGTGACCTATAATTGAAGATCTTTCCTTTAACTGGTATCTCTCTTCTTTTTTTTTTTAAAGATTTTATTTATTTATTTGACAGAGAGAGAGAGAGACAGCAAGAGAGTGAGCACAAGCAGGGGAAGTGGGAGAGGGAGAAGCAGGCTTCCCGCTGAGCAGGGAGGCCGTTGCGGGGCTCGATCCCAGGACCCTGGGATCATGACCTGAGCCAAAGGCTTAACGACTGAGCCACCCAGGCGCCCAGGTTTCTCTCTTTTTTTAAAAAAGATCTTATTTATTTATTTGAGAGAGAGAGTGTATGTGTGAGAGAGAATACAGCGGGGTAAAGAGCAAAGGGAGAAGCAGACTCCCTGCCGAGCAGGGAGCCAGATGCGGAACTCGATCCCAGGACTCCGGGATCATGACCTGAGCTGAAGGTAGATGCTTAACCGACTGAGCCACCCAGGTGCCCCATTAACTGTATCTCTTAAAGTTAGAATTTTTCTGTTTAAATTTTTAAGAGAGGAAGAAATCGAGTTACTTTCTCCACCTTTTTATCCTCTTTTAATCAACTTCTAAGTGTCAGCAGAATGGTCTACAGATTTATAATTTAAATTATATAAATTTATAATTTAAAAATTAGCTTTAAGAATTTTACATTCTCATTCATTCTTAAGTCAGTATGATGCAATGCAAAGATCTGTTATGTATTCACTTTAAAAAATAAAAGAGTTCTGTTCAAATTAACACAGACAATTTACCCACAGTTACAGTTATTTACTGAAAACACTGGTTTCCATAATAACCCAGTTCTTCTAAATTGTTTGTTTTGTGACCACCATAAATGGGATAGCATTTATATGGTTCATTAAAATTTCTCAAGAACCATAGCTATCATCAGAAATAATCAGAACAGAGACAAGTACATCCTGATATGATTTACTTACCAGTGAGGTCTACTTCACATTTGTGTAAACCTACATAAACAATTTACTTTGGATAAATTATTTCATCTTTATCGATAATAGTCATTAATTTTTCTCCCCTCACTCTTGGTCCTTTTGCATCAACTACTCTGACCTAGAACGGGTCCTCCCTTGAAATTATGAAGTATGTGAAGTTTGTGGCCAACATCCTCTGTTTCCACTCTCAACTGATTCTCCTGTCCTCTCAAATCACAGACCCCTTGTTAGAAGGTGGAAGAGGGTCAGTATTCTCTAGACCAAGAAGGCACTTTAAGGCCAAAAACCAAAGTAAACCATCCCATATGCTTAGAAAGAGTTTTATTCAGGGCAACTTACTGACAGGGGGTATCTGGCAGATGACTGATCCAGGCGGTAGACAACCATTCTCTGCCCCATCCTCCACCGCTATTCTCTGCCCTGTTTGGACCTCCAGCAATAGCTTTTATAAAGTTAGGGGCACAGTGGTGAGGTCCCGGGGTAGTTATCTAAAGTGCCACCATCTGTGCACCAGAGCATCTCTACTAGTTATCTAAAGTGAAGCCTCTATGTGCCACTTTTAAGGAAGAGCTGAACAAGCCTTCCTGCATTCCAGTCAAGACATACATTAACTTCCAGGGGCCTGGAACACAGGCAGGTCATTGCATGGGCAGGAATAAGATGGAGGGCCAAAGATGGAGTCAGTGTTTCAGCACTCCTACCCCCCTTAGTGCTGCTTCATGGCTACTCATGGTCTCCATCAAAGTGACCCTCTTCCACCTCAAACCAGGCCTCTCAGTGACTAAGGAAGGTTCTCATGGTTCATGAATCCCTCCCTACCAGCTATGACAAGAAAGTATTTATACAGATCCCATTCCTAAATGTCTGCTAAGTAACAGCAAAACTACAAACAGCAAACAAATGTTACCATCATATTTGCATTTTACTGTGGATTTCTAAAGCATTAGCAAAAAGGACAATTTTAGGAAAATAAGTCACAGAAGAGGTATCTGAAAGCAAATAGATTTCTTGTGTCTTTGAACTATGCCATCTACGTGTCTTTTTTTTTTTTTACGAACAAGCCCAACCCTATTCCAAATTCCTAGAGAAGTAGAAGCAGTACGGTCCAGTGGATATGGTCTCTCCTTGGAATACCCAGACTTAAGCCAGCCTCAGAATAGCTACATGATTCTGAGGGTGCCAGTTTACCCTACTGATTGGTACTCCGCTTCCTAATCTATAACATTAAGTGCTTCTTAGGGTCCTTTCATTTCTAAAAATGTCTTAGTCTCAGTATCATAAATACTGTCTGACAAGAGCCTAAGCTAAAACCAAAAAAACTGTTTAAAATAAGTAATGTTTGTGTCACTATAAAAATAATGTTTTCATTAATTAATGTGTAACTAATTAATATTTAAATAAATCCCACATTCTTTGGCTGTTTCTTCTCAAAGGCAATCATATACACTCCCTAGGATATGCAATTCTACCCTTCACATAAGTTACTACTGTTAGTTCCTTCTGCCATAATCTTTTCGGTGTGTATATATCTGAACAGGTTATTTTTAAAAATGCCAAGCCAAATACACCAAAGCAAAGACAGAGAAGAGAAAAACTATAGTGGTATTTATCAAATCATTTAAATGTTTTCAATTCCTGTGACCATGCATCCTCAAACATATCTACCTCTTGGTAATCAACAGCATAATAAATATCTCACTTATCAAAAGGTCACTGATTTAACCACTTCAACTATTTAAAACATAGCCTAAAACCAGGAAGTATGAAAAAACAAAACAAAGCAAAAAAAACCTCTATGCAGTCAAAATAGAAAGCCACGGTTCATACTCTAGAGTTCACACACTCATAAGAGAACCCTCATTCAAAGTACTTACTTTCATCTTAATCACAAGCTAAGACTCAGTTAGCTGGGTTTCCTACCCACCACAGACAGGAAACAGATACACACAACAGAACTACAAGAGGTAAGCACAGGACAGCAGCATTACTTTGGGCAAAATAGAAAGAAAGAAAAATACTGTCTAAAGAAGACATAAAAGTATTTTAAAAGAAACAAAGAGCAATCTAGGGTCATTCAGTATAGGAACAAATAATTCTACATTCCTTAAAAGCTCCTGTAGTATTGCTATACTATAGTAAAGTAGAATAATTCATGTTTGTGATAATATCCTAAGTAATCAAAAGAAGTTTAAATCACACTTAGTACCTTCTGTTTAAGAACGCAGAAAATGTGTAAGATATTTTAGAAAATTTCACATCAAAAAATGATTGAAATTTAACAAGGGCAAATTTAACAGTTAATGAAGTAAGTTTGAGTTAACAAGAAATTCACAAGAACACCATAGATCAATTAAATATTACTGTAGCAATTTTTCATGGAAACCATAGTGACTTTGAAATTAACTCATAATTAATACCCCAAACACATTTTAGTCTTAACTTCAATATTTATCACCACCATTCCTAGCCCCCAAATATTAATTGAACCATAATAAATTTCCATTTCTGTAGGTAAAAGAGGGTCAAACATCAGCAATTTCGCACAGTTCAACCTAAAATCTTTACCAAAATTAACAGTAAAACAAAGGGTTTGCATTTTATCTTTTCTTTCTCAAGCCCACCCTCTATTGGAAAAAAGCTAATTATTAAATAATGAAGACCCAAAACCCAATCAAAATGAATATGAGTCCATAATAATTTATTATGACATCTTCTCTCTACTCCTCAAAAACAACAACCTTATTTATGCTGGACAATCTCAACTCCACAAACATAGCTCCAAAAAGATCTCATAGGTCTGGGCTTAAGCACTATAGTTTTTCACAGATACCACAATTGAGCATAATGCTGAAATGTGTGTATGCATACTTGTTATGTTCATTTATAAATATTAAAAACATAAAATAGACTTAACAACTAATTGTCAGAGCCATGAAGTAGCGATCCAGATAAATATAATGGACACTTAGGTTTTTAATTACGTAAAACAAGTTGGCATTCAGTCTGTTTTCAGATTCAAAATGTTGTATTTTGGTTTTCCTTAAAACCAGGAACACCTACCTTGGACAAACTAAAATAAGGAATCTTTTGTCAGTGGAAAAGAAAGTTTATCTAATCTAGTCAGTGTTGGTATGCCAACATAGGATACAATAAAGTTATCCCAGAGTGTGCAACAAAGTTTCCTTATGAGTTTCTTCCTTCCCTACCCCCAGCTATTATCTTTCTAGTTTCAAGTCTATGTATATTGCACATTGGGAGAGTACATACCCAAAAACAATGAGTCCCCACAATGACCTCCTGGCTCCCAACTCCACTTTGACTCTATTCCAAATGTTAACTGCTCTCTAACTCAGAATTGCCTCAAAATCTGTGCTTCTACAAGTCTCAGTCCCCTGACATGATATAAATCCAAAATATTATCACCCACAAATTAAATAATGCTAGAAATATGGGTGCATTCATGAATGGACATTTACTTACATAATCAGAAATAAGCTAGAGAAATTTCAGTCCTTTAATAATCCAATCGGAGAGATATCTACCAGCAAAAAGCTGATGGGCAGCTCTGGCAATTGTCAGCAAGCTTACTTCATGTACCTTTTCTAGAATGCTAAATTTATTACACAGAAGGTATAAGCCAAAGGACGTGATTTTCTGGTTTTTTCTTAAAATATATGCTAAAAGCACAGAATGCTCAAAATAACGAAGACAACATTCTAACACAATAAATAACAAAGGGCTCAATCAAATGAGAATATTTTAGCTACAAACACCTAAAAGGGGAGGGACTAGCAAGAAAGCTCAGGACAAAAGATTCATGTAAATCCTGAAAATGTCAGTTAAATGATATAATTTTTATAGCTTTCAATAAAACTACATGGTTTTAACACATCAATAAAAGCAAAGTCTTAAAGCTGAGACATACATTGTTATTAATGATTTAATGAATTCACTGTGGAAGCAAAAGCTGACAGGGCCGGCCAGGATTTCAGGTTTTCTCTTGCTTCCACAGGTGTTTTCCACAGCATGTCATCGCTGTAATTGATGAGCAAAATGAAGGTGGCTGCTGGCGCCCTTTTTTGAGGTTGGGCCAATTAAACTCTGTAGCCTCTCACACCGCCATGTTTACTGGCTAGCTCCTGAACACTAAAGGTGCCAAATCAGATTTTCTCATCACCGACTTCCTTCACTTCTTATCAAGTGTATCAACCATTCCCAGCTTCTCGAATGTTCCTGGAAGTAGTTTTCTATAGATGACCATTCCTTACCAAGCTTACAGAATCAAAAATATTTCAGGCTAAAGGAAATAAAGATTTACTCCAGGGGTTTACAACCATGGTATTGCTGTACTGATGTCAGGTGATCAGTCATGAGATGTGTCACAGATAACTGTTAACTTTTTCCCCTTTTTTTTCAATCGAGGGGAAGTTCATATTATACAAAATTAACCATTTTAAAGTATACGATACAGTTGCACTCAGTACATTCACAATATTGTGCAACCACTACCTCATCACTGGGACTTTATTTTTAATAGATGCATAGTTAAGATTACCCCTTTAACCAATCACCCTCACTCATAGTCCATAGGGTGTTTCAAGAGGGTGAGAATGGGCAGAGATAAACTTGCAAGTTAAGCATCTCCAATAACTGGCAAGTCAGAGAATCTTGACAACTGGTTGAAGATCACTGACCATCTTATTCAATAAACGCATTACATTTTTTCAAAGATTCATTCATTCAATTCCTACTCTGTGCCTATGCCTTCAAAACCTTACACTGGGGGGCGCCTGGGTGGCTCAGTCGTTAAGCATCTGCCTTCGGCTCAGGTCATGGTCCCAGGGTCCTGGGATCGAGCTCTGCATCGGGCTCCCTGCTCGGCGGGAAGCCCGCTTCTCCCTTCCCCGCTCCCCCTGCTTGTGTTCCCTCTGTCGCTGTGTCTCTCTCTGTCAAATAAATAAATAGAATCTTTAAAAAAAACAAAAACAAAAACAAAAAAAAACCTTACACTGGTAGAGACAGACACACTGACAGTTACAGTACAGGGATGACTATAGCCCATCAAGTACGGTCAAAGGAGGGTGCAGCCAGCTATGCCCAGCAATTATAGAAGGATTCACTAAGGAGGAGAAGACTGAGTTAGCTCTTAAGGTTATGACCAGTGGCAAAGGAAGGCAAGCTACAGAGAGTACAAGGAGAAGGTATTCTAGGCCAAGGAAGGAGCAAATGCAAAAGCACAGGCACCTGCTGAGCCATGGCCAGCTTCACTGTAGGATACAGTCATGCCAAGAGGAAACATGTAGTAAGCACATTTTATGTGTGAGGCACTCCTTGTATACATTTTACATTGTATCCTCAAAGTCACACTAAGAGCTAGGTGCCATTCACATTGAGTAGAGGAGACATGTGAAGTACAGAGAGGGTAAATAATGGCTACACAGCTTCGAAGTGGCTGAGCTGGACTTCAAACCCAGGCAGTCTAGCTGCAGAGCCCATCCTCTTCATCACTATACAATCTACACCACATTTTTCTTTTTTCTTCTTCTTCTAGTAAAATTAACCCCCGAAGGCAAGATCTTTTATGATGGAAACTACAGTACCGCACAGCACACTGAAGTTGAACAAATGATTGACATGAACAATGAGTGGGCACGACTACGAATCCCTGGTGGCCTCTGAACAAATGAGGGCATGAGTGGCAAGCCATACTGAAAGATCAGTAAAACTTAATTTATTTCTTATTCTTTTAAATTAAAAAATACATTAAAACAAATTCTCATATTTGCCCCATAACCCAGTCATTTTCTTGCACAACCCCTAACCCAAGGTGTGCTTACCCACTTTGAAGAACTCTATGAGACAATGGAAAGACACAGTAGGGTTTTAAGGAGGTGAATAATGTGAACAGATGTGGGGAGGGGGGGGTTAACAATTACTCTAAAAGGAGTAAGAAGGAAAAACCAGAGGAAAAAAAGAGACTAGAAAAAGAAAAATCATTAGGATGCCATTTGCAATAGATCCATCAAGTGATAATGAGGTGCTAACCTATAACAGTGGGGAGTCAAATATGAAAGATTAAATGACATGCCCAAGGACACAAGTCATGGGAAGGGCCAAAACTAAAACCTGGGTCTCTAGGTTGCACTGATCTGGGAATGGTATACAGAACGGATTTGCAGAAAGACCTTTATCATGAAATTCGTGAGACTTCTCTTTATAATTACTTTTTTTTAATTTTATTATGTTATGTTAATCACCATACATTACATCATTAGTTTTTGATGTAGTGTTCCATGATTCATTGTTTGCGTACAACACCCAGTGCTCCATTCAATACGTGCCCTCTTTAATAATTATTTAATAATTACTTTTGTCCACAATGTCTGATTATTTTTAAGTCTAATTTTATACTATTATAGAAGCTGTGGTCCAAAATTAATAGTATCATAATAACTGGCATAGCATAGCATTCAGGCAGGTAAGTATGTAATTTAGTAAAGTTAAAATTTGAGACTTAGCTTTCTAATCCAGAAACAAAATACTTTACCATAGAGAAAGTACAGGGATTTGAAATACACTCTTCCGTAAAAGTAATAAACTATTCCAAGACACAAATTTACAGGATGGAATCCTTACAAGTGAGCTTCCAAACAAGTTCTTTAAATGAAGCTCCATCAGAGAAGTCATTTAAGAAGCCAGATTCACGTTATATTAATGTGACAAGTATAACAAGATAAATACATCATATGATTCTCAAATGACATAATTAATGTAGTTTATGGGACATATTCCTATTAATGATCTTTTCTTATGTGTGAACAGTAAAATAACATTAGATAAGCAATGAAAAAATCCAATCAGCAGCAGCTTTCCTGCAGGTTTCGACTGCAGTCTTATTTACACAGTGTTATCTGACACTAATCCTTGGATTTTAAAGAGCAGAAATCACTTCAGAATTGTAAACAAACATGTTTCTATGAGATGAGCATTTTAATTACTATCATTTCTGCAAGTACAAGATAAAAATAATGTGCTACATGATAGCCTCTTAATGTGTAAACAGGGGAAAGTATATTTTGCCCGGCCAATAAGGTTACATTAATAAAAGGATCATGACACTGAATCAGGAGTCTGGTCCATGGATTCTGGTAGTGTGCTTTAACAATGACTGCCATAGATATCTTGTGGAAAGTATGCCTGTCCCCTTTCTTTTTTTTTTTAAGATTTTATTTATTTATTTATTTGACAGAGAGAGACACAGCAAGAGAGGGAACACAAGCAGGGGAAGTGGGAGAGGGAGAAACAGGCTTCCCATGGAGCAGGGAGCCCGATGCGGGGCTCGATCCCAGGACCCTGGGATCATGACCTGAGCTGAAGGCAGACGCTTAACGACTGAGCCACCAGGCGCCCCTGGCTGTCCCCTTTCTAATATTCTCTACGGAAGACCAGAATTCAGTGCCAATATATTCTGGTGCTCTTTAATAATCCACTATAGTCTAATATCTATGAATCAATTGAGATATTTTGAATCTTTTTACATTTAAACTTCCGACTATCTCAGAATAAGAAAGTCTAAAACTACAAGTTTTACAAAGTAATAGTTCTTATTTACTTTTACATCAAATACTTATTGAGAGGGGTGACCGGGTTGGTTAGTCAGTTGGGCATCCAACTCTTGATTTCGGCTCAGGTCATGATCTCAAGGTTGTGAGACTGAGCCCCACATAGGGCTCCGTGCTGGGCTCCTACTTATGATTCTCCCCCCCCCCAAAAAAAAAAAAAAAAAAAAAAAAACTTACTGAGCAACTACACTATCCTTGGCACCAAAAAAAGAGGTATGAGATATGGTTCCTGAACTCAAGGAGCCTGAAGTGTAATTGAGAGACTGGATACACAAATAGATTTGTTTTAAAGTTTGCTATCAATTTAAAAGACAATCAGCCTAAAAGAGCATAAATTCTAAATGCTCCAAGAATTCAGAGATAGATAAAATGATCGTGTTTCTTCAAGAAGAAGGATGGGGAAGAAGAACATCTTGGTCCAGTATCCACAGATGCGGGAGCAAAGCTATGGCAAACCTTCTTATATACTGAGATCACCTCAGCAGTCAGGCTTTATCTTTCTTGGATAAGTTCTCAAGTGTAATGGTGAAAAACACACCTCTTGAAGAAACAAGGGCTGGTCCAATCCTAGCTCTGACCCTGCCATGCTGTGTGACTCTGGGTAAGTCACCGTACCTCTCTAAACCTGTTTCCTTATCTGTAAAATGCAACTTATAACACCTACCACCTCACTGGCTAAGAATTAAATGAATGCATATAGAGCAAGTAGAGATGCCTACAGGCATAGCACAGGTGCTTTAAAAATGGTAGCTGCTATTTGCATGATATTAAATGCCATTCTTACCATGATGCAATCACAATTGCACAGAATCTTACTTTTTAGGGTAATTACAGGGCTCTTGGTGGGAGGCTTTGGAAGACTGGGTCCTAAGCTCCTCACTAATTCTGAGGGTGGAACATGATTAATCATGTTGTGGTGGTTTCTTTGGGAAAAGTTAGGAGACCCTAACTGAATATTTCAGAGTGCACATCTTGAATTTTAGTATTTAGTTTAATTCAGCAAGTAAGCAAAGAGGACTAAAGCTCCCTGTCCATCATGTACCCCAGCTGCATGCTCAGAAACAAAGAAACCTAGGACCTATGGTTGTTCTCTATAGTTAACCCAGATTTTATAAAAGCCAGCCCTGGTGGCTGACAGGACCCCATGATAGCAAGTTGCCAACCAATTCTAGTCATAAAGCCCAGCTATAGACAAATGCTATTTGGGGCAGCCAGCATTCTATAGATGGTCTTCCTAGTTTTGTTAAAATCACATCAATGCAGTATCAATTTTCATCTGTAGTGTAAATGATTTTTATGAAACAGTTTGGCAAAACACATGGCATGTGACTGTTCCACTACAAATGTGTTAGCAGAAACCATGGCAATGATCCGATCATGAGAGTATTCTTGCAAGAATAAGAAAATAAACCTAATCTTTGTAAAGACTTACTAGTGCCCTACCGGTTTTGAACACTGAGCATTATCCAAGGAAGCTTCCATTTCCAATGTAGAAGAAGCAAGAATTGTTCTCAAGCCACCACCAAATAATCATACAAATAATCATACAGTATTTGATGGCTCAGCTTATTTTTTAATCGTCTATGAACACTGAAGAATTATATCTGGATCTTTATAACATGATGGTTTGGGATTATGAATACAGTGAATAAACACAACCTTCTGGTATAGCAATTTAAGCATCACAGAGTGAGTAAATACTGCAGAGTGAATCCTAACACTTGAAACAGAATCTTCCAGAGTCCAGAAATCCACCTGACTGCCAAGAATAATACTTCCGTGGTTCAAGCAATACCAGTACCCAGAGGGGTTTCCACAGACATAACCACATGAGTTACTGCATATTGGGTAAAATAGAAAAAACAGACATTTATGAATGTATAGTTTGCAGACATCTTAAAAGTACTCATAAATACGCAATTTACAAATAGACAAGAAAGGGGGGAGCACTTTAGGAATACACAGTATCTATTTAAATTGCTTAATTATACGGTTTCTTCCACGGTTTTCCTCAACCTGACTCTAATTTTTGTTAGGGACTGGAGGAACAAGATACATGGATCTCTTAACTAAAGTAAATGGAACCAATATCACCCAAAGAAGCTCTATGATGAGAACTAATATAAAAGAGATTCTGACTTCAGGATGAGGTAAGAAATGACTTAGCGTCAGAGATCAAAACTGCATTAATTAGATATCAAAGAAAACCTTTCAATTTACCAGGCTATACTAAAGAAGGATTGTTAGATTCTCTAGCAATATAGCAAACGCACAATATCTGAGAATCATTTCACACACGATTTCTATTTCAACTCTGATGTAAAACATGGTATCACACATCATGCCACAAAGAAAGAGTCAGTTGAGCTAGTTCAAGTAAAACACCAGGCAGCTGCTAACCCAGACAGGTCAAGGCTGGGGAGGGGCACAGCACATTCAGTTCGCTGTGTTTTCCTTCAGAAGAATGTCAATAAGAACCATGGCCAAATGAGGTATTTGAAGGGGGGGGGGGGGGGGGTCCTGCTATGCAGTGAACCACTGGGTTCACCTAACAGCGCCAGTCAGGCAAGTTAGCAAAAGGGAGCCCTAGCCAAACCTTCAGCCGCCAACAACTTAAAGAAAGCTGTCTTTCTCCCTGAGCGTCCTGGGGCAGGGACCAGTCCCACATTTAGAAACGTTATTTCTGGGACCAATAGCAATTTATTTTGATAGAACCACTGGATTTTTTTTTCTTGAGTTCTCAACAAAGGAGCCATATTAGGAAATAATCTCGCAAAAAGCAAAGTGCCCCCTCCCCCTCTTCCCCACGATCGATGCACACACGCCCGTGCACGCTGACACGCACAGACACACACACCCGTGCACAATGGCCGGCGCACGCACTCGCGCCGGCCCACGCGGCGGCCCGGGAGCCCCGCAGGCAGAAGGCCCGGCCCGGCCCCAGGCGCTGGGGCAGGAGGCCCCGCGGCCCGGCTGCCCGGGAACCAGCTGCTGGGCGGTTGTGCTGGGGATGCTCGCCCCCCAGCGGGGCCCTTGGGAAGCAGCTGCCAGCGGCTCGCAACCTCTTAACCCCTTGGGGAAGTAGGTGCTACAAAACCCACCTGCAGGGACACTGGAATGGGTTGGGGGTGCAGCCCCAAGTGGCCCCCCAGAGACAGGGCGCCACCGAGTCCTTGGACTCTGGCAGCTCTTGGCTGGGTCCTGCAAAGCTAATCGTGTCGCTGGCTTCACGGGGCTTCTAAAGCAAACGGGTGTTTCTGAGCTGTCACCCCTGAGAGTCCGGACATACGAAGAAGGAAAAACTTAAGAGGGCAGTGGACGCAGACTTGACTTGGTAACTCGTCCCTGAGGGACTGGCGCCAAGTCCCTAAAGGGACAGAGCTGCCTGTCCGGCCAGCCCAGCAAACTACGGAAGGGATGGAGGGACCCGAGGGCAACCGCCCCCAGTCACCCTTCCCTGGGTCGGGCATCAGGGCCCCGTCCCCACTCCAGGACACTTACCTTCTTCCGGGGCTGCCATTTCATCATATTTGTACAGCCGATACGTGGAACATCAAGATGCTGGCTGGGGGCTGGGGGCAGATGCAGGGCAGCAGCGACTGCAAGTCATGCTGCCTCCCTCCCACCCCCTAATTCTTTCCCATATTCACTGCGAAGGGAAAAAGCCCAGGAGAGTCCAGTCTTTTCGCCTTCAGTTCAATGAAAAGTATCCCCACACCACAAACACACTTCCCACCGGGCTAGGAAGTCCCAGCAGCAACCAGCGTACTCCTGCGAGAGCGGGGCATTTCCCCCCCTCCACCCCCCCACCCCCCAGACAGCGCCTGCAAAAGGAGCCTGCGGCAGGGGGTCTCCAAGCCTGCTGCAGAGACCCTCCCTCAGAGAAGAGACTCAGGACGAGAGCTGATGCAGAAGCC
Source organism: Phoca vitulina (assembly GCF_004348235.1). Lineage (NCBI taxonomy): Eukaryota > Metazoa > Chordata > Mammalia > Carnivora > Phocidae > Phoca > Phoca vitulina. The sequence continues at coordinate 2,900,081 of NW_022589785.1, forward strand.
GAGCCGGGCTCCTGCCATCCAAACCCCTTTTGGCGAATTCTCCTCTTCTCAAAAAAAGATTAGACAAGCAATCAAACCCTCACGCGCAGCCTGGAGCAATTCCCAAAATTCTGGGTGTATTTCTCGTTTGTAAAATTTAGCAAAGAAAATTCCAAAGATCTGTAATCAGAGCTTCTTTACGCTGTTTTTTTTCTTCCTTCTTGGCTAACTTGGGGAAAGGATCTGCCCTTCCCGAAATGCCTACCTTCCCTGAACACTGTAAATAGGAAAACTTGGTTTGTGTGTTTAGATTTTTTTTTTTAATTCCCAAGAACCTTAGTGGGGAAAGGCTGGAAGGAAATCCTGCAAGAACCCAACTCCACAGCTCAGTCTGCACTAATGACTTCCTTCCCTTCAGTGTGAGCACCGCCTGCCCAGCTCCAGCCACACAGAGCACACAGAGTTTCTGGGTCTTAGTGCCACGACATCTGCTCCAAAGCAAAAAGTAAGCATACAGTTTGAGAGGCATCTAACAGCTCTTAAGGAATCAGAATCAGGAAAGACCTACAAAATCAGGAAACCATTTCAAAAGATGTATTTGAATTTGTGAGTTACATCAAGAGAAAAAAGGAATTGCAAAAGGACTCCAGACCAAAAGGCTACAAAATCTCAATGTATGATTTGAAGAAAAAGGATTTCAGATATCTTAAAAGATAAAAAAATTAATCAAGAATAGACTCTGCTGGGGCGCCTGGGTGGCTCAGTTGTTAAGCGTCTGCCTTCGGCTCAGGTCATGATCCCAGGGTCCTGGGATCGAGCCCCGCATCGGGCTCCCTGCTCAGCGGGAAGCCTGCTTCTCCCTCTCCCACTCTCCCTGCTTGTGTTCCCTCTCTTGCTGTGTATCTCTCTGTCAAATAAATCAATAAAATCTTTAAAAAAAAAAAAAAAAAAAGAATAGACTCTGCTCCCCTGAAACAAATATATTATATATTAATTTAAAAAAAGAACAGACTCTGCTTCTCTAATCTAGGACTAATTTTATTATTATAAACTACTGCTATGGAGATTGTTTCATTCGTCTTCTGTAAAATGATTCCATCTTATTTAAGGAGATAATGTCCAAACACAAGATACTATGTAATTCCACTATTATTTGTCATCCAACATGTCTATCAACTCCTATCCCACCATGAGGCTATTTTGATAGATGGGAATATAATGGGTGGTGTAAGCTACTAGAATACTAATGTACATAATAATAGTAACTGATGTACTATGAGTCCAAGTTCCAACAATGTTTAACTTATTACTCTCCAAGTTCTAGATGCATTGGCAGGATTGGCTGATGTGGGCTATTATATGCAGACTGAACACTAACTATATCTGATTATAAATGTTATTAAAATACCTAAAACAGTTCTGAAACATTACTTTTAAGATCTTTTCTAAGGGCGCCTGGGTGGCTCAGTCGTTAAGCGTCTGCCTTCGGCTCAGGTCATGATCTCAGGGTCCTGGGATCGAGCCCCACATCGAGCCCCACATCGGGCTCCCTCTCCGCGGGGAGCCTGCTTCTCCCTCTCCCCTCCCCCTGCTTGTGTCTCTCTCTGTCAAATAAATAAATAAAATCTTTAAAAAAAAAAAAAAAAAAGATCTTTTCTAAGCCTGTCTGAAATTCAATGGTGAAAGCATTATCTTTTTTATAATATTAACAATTATAGCTAAATGAATAGGTACTATTTCTTAAACCACTACTCTCTGCCAGGACCTATGCCTACATTCACCATCTCAAGCCCTGCAAGGAAGGTCTTATTGTTTGATGTGCCAGACGAGGACACTGAGATTCAGAGGGGTCAGGTGCTCAACCAAGACCACAACACATGGAAGGTGGTGGGGCTGGTATTCAGACCCACAATAACACGACTCCAGAGCCTACGACCCTTTCATGACGTGCATCATAGCTACCTCTCATTTCAGTAAAACTATGAAGTGTCTATGGCTTAAGCACCTATTATTTGCCAGCCTTTGTTCCAGGCACTAGAAATATGAGTAAGAGGCTGCCCCTGCTCTTGAAATTACATACAGTAGTCAGCAAATAATACCAGCAAATAACACCAATACTCTGTATATGTTCTGACATATCCAAATCATTCCACACAGCTTAACCTGGTACTAGCACGGAAAGTTCAATAAATTGCAAACCAAATTCAGCAATCTACCCCAAAATCAGCTTCTCTTCCCAACTTTCCTTTATCTGTCCATAGCACTGTCATTCATCCAGGATTACAAAACCTTCACATCATTCCTTATGTTAAGGAATTCCTCTAACATTCCTCTATCACCAAGTCCTATCGCTTCTTTCTTAGACATCACTTTCAAGTTCCTACTGCTGACATCTGAGGCCAGGGCCTCAACCAAACAAACATGTATTAAGTACCAGCTAAGTACAGAGTAACATTTAGGATAGAATGATGTAAGACGAAGTCTCTATGCTACAGGAAATTACAAAGAAGCTAGGACAAAACAGAAAACCTATAAAAAGACCATCAGGCATTGCCTTAGTCAGTTAAGCAACAAAGGAGTTATGTAGTCAGTAGGTGTTCCAAGAGTTAGGAGAAATCATTGTAAACAGTGATGGTCAAGGAAGGTTTCACAAAGGAATGTGAAGTAAAAATTCAGAGGAGATACAACTCATTCTAGAGCCAAAAGCCAAGGTGCTTACCACGTTCAGTAATGACCTTCAGGATCTAGACCCTTCCACGTTTCAGAACTCCCCACTTACCCCTCTCCTGCTCCCTTTCTCAGCTCCTACCCTACTGGCCACCTCACTATCCCTAGAACATATCAAGCATATATTTGTTGCACTCCCTATCTGAATCGCTCTTCCTCCAGAGAGCGTCTTGGCTCTCTCCCTCAGTTCCTTCAGGACTTTGTTCAAATATCATATTAGAAAGGTTGTCTCTCACCATTCCTTCTACAATAATAGCACCATGACCCACACACTGTTATGTTCTATCTTCCCTATTCTGCTACATTTTACTTCATAGCCCTTATGACATATATTTTATTTGTTTACTTAATATCTTATTCATCTCATAAGAACATAAATTCCAAGGGAGCGGGGACTGTGCTCTGTTATAATACCAACACCGCATGAAAAAATACCTGACACAATAAGCAGTCTTTGAATATTTGTTGAATGAAACAATGAAAGAAAAAGGGAGAACAGTGTGAACAAAAAAGACAAGCGTACATAAGATGTATTCAAGATACACATATTGACCTCTCTAAAATATAAGGCTTCAGTGTGAGAATGTTAGAGGCAGAGACTTTGTCTTGTTCAGCTTTGTAATCCCCTGTGCCCCAAACCGTGCCTGGCACAGCAGAAGTGCTCAATATTCTGGGAAAAAAGAATGAATGGGGCACGGTGGGGGTGAGGGGATGAATGGTGAATGAGTCAAAAGTCCATTCCATTCCATACAAAGTAAAAGGTATTTTGGCAAGGTATGTTGGGACCAAATGATAGGGAACACTGTAAGGCAGAGAAATTTGGACTATATCCTGTAGAATGCAGAGCACTCAAGGTGTTCGTGGTAGGCAACGGTGTAACTGAGGCAGGCTTTTTTTATTTTTACATTTTTAATACATATATTTAAATTGTCTACTGGACATTACTATTAATTTCCCAGTCACCTAGTTCCATTGTTTTTTTATTTTAATTCCAATATAGTTAACCTACAGTGTTATATTAATTTCAGGTGAACAATACAGTGATTCAGCACTTCCATACGTCACCTGGTGCTCATCACAAGTGCCCTCCTTAATCCCCATCACCTATTTCACTTATCCTCCCACCCACCTCCCCTCTGGTAACCATCAGTTTGTTCTCTGTATTTAAGAGTCAGTTTCTTAGCTTGTCTCTCTCTCTTCTTTTTTTTCTTTGCTCATTTGCTTTGTTTCTTAAATTCCACATGATGAAATCATATGGTATTTGTCTTACTCTGACTTATTTCACTTAGCATTATACTCTCTAGCTCCATGACTCCCATGTCACTGCAAAGGGCAAGATTTTAATCTTTTTTATGGCTGAGTAATATTCCATGATAGATAGATAGATAGATAGATAGATAGATAGATAGATAGATAGATAGATAGATAGATAAAGATACCACATCTTCTTTTTCCATTCATCTATCCATGGACAGTTGGACTGTTTCTATAATTTGGCTATTGTAAATAACGCTGCTATATAAACACAGGGGTGTATGTATCCCTTTGAATTAGTGTTTTTTTTTATTTTTTGGGTGAAGCAGCATTTTTAAGCAATCTAATATGTAACAAAATATTAACCCTATAATATTAATATTCTAAGGTTGTTTTTTATATAAACCTTTGAATTTTTTAAAACTGTGTAAACTATTAAAATGCTTACCATGACCATTTGACAGATATCAAAACTAAACTTCCGAGGGGTTAAGTAACTTGTTCAATGCCACACAGCAAGTCAATGGCAATGAAAGGGCTAGAACCCAAGGCTTATAAATCAACGCCTGGGTGATGAAAGCGGAAATCTACAATTGCTTAGGGGTCAAGAGAAAAGTTTCTATTTTCTACTCTGCCTCTGATTTACTGACACAACAAAAGTTTTCAGAAGGGCAAAGCAAGTGACATGAGTAAGTGAAACACAGTCAGGGAGAGGACAAAGGGAATTGTGAGTATTGTAAACCTGAAGATACATGAATAATGTAAAAGAGGTAGCTGAGACATGACTTTTCTCAATTGATGTCATGCAGGAATATCAGTCTAACACTGCCAGAAACTCTAAATTTTCATGAGAAGCTAAAAATTTCCTGATTTTTTAACTGTTTGCTCAAAAATTTTAAAGCATCCTAACAGGTCAAACAAAACATGCCTGTAGGTCTAAATTCCATCTGCATGCCATAATTTGTGACTGCTGACTTAAGCCACTCAAGACCTCACTTTCCCATATGTAAATTAAGGGACCTACATGGTTCCTAATCTGGGGGGTGGTTTTCTGAAGGCATCTGTGAATCCATATGCATACCACCACGCATGGTCTGTGGACTAAAGAGTAATCTCCCATACTCAGACTTTGTTGGACTTAATAAAAGACAAAGTTCTTTAAACTGGGGGAGAGGGGGATCTGAGAACAGTGAGCTATATCAGGAAAGAAGACAGAAAAAATATATTTTTCTTTTTTGTTTCTTTTTTTTTTAAGATTTTATTCATTTATTTGAGAGAGTGGGAGTGCTCAAGTGGGGGGGAGGTACGCAGAGGCAGAGGGTAAGGGAGAAGCAGGCTCCCCACTGAGCAGAGCCAGAGGGCTCCATCCCAGGACCCTGAGATCATGACCCAAGCTGAAGGCAGACACCCAACCGATTGAGCCACCCAGGCACCCCTATATTTATGTTTCTATGGAAAGACAGACTCAATCTAAAACTTCAAAGTGATCCAAGATTCTACACTCATTTTCAACCATTTAGGTGTATTTTCTTTGGATCACTTATTTGTATGGCATTTCTTCCCCTGCTGTCTGCTGAGTATTTCAGGTTTCATTCAATAGGTACCACTCAATAGAGGACCATTACCTAGAAGCCTTTAAATACCGATACTATCTTAAATCACCTTATTTATTTTATGTCTTTATTTTGCTGAATCCAAATTGAATTGGTAATTATATCTGAAATATTTATAGAATTACTATTATACCAATATACTTTCTCCATTAGTAATTATTTATATAAAATTACCAAGCTAACAGTTCAAAATGTCATAATTTAGCTTATTGTTTCAAAGATCCAGTATCAAACAGCAAGAACACAGTTTCTCAGATCCACAGCTACTAAAAGGCATTTTTTACAACTGCTTTATTTTTTAACATAGTACTTCACAAATCAGTTCTCTAAAAGCAGATATTGTAAAACAGTTTATTAAAATAGTGTTTTCCTCAATAACTACTTGCCTATTCAAATCTGAACAAAAGCAAGAAAGAGGAAATGAATGAAGAAAACATACCTTTTTTCATTGTTGTAAATTTTCTTAAGATTTCCTTAGGAATGATATGTCTGTCTTGCCTCATACTTATTTATATTTATTGTGTTTATAAGTAGAATATTCAACTCAATGTGAAACAGTATTTGGAAAATACGTTAATTTTCCTAAAGACCAAATTATTTTCAAGTATCAAGTATCTAAAGAGGTGTTCGGAAAGTAAAGGGACAAAAATAGAAGTATATTTGAGAAAAAAAAAATTTGCCTCATTAGTGATTATTTCACACAATTGGTTGCTTTCAGAATATGAAGACCTTGCTTTGCTAAAGAAAGAAAACTAAAATAACTTGTTACAGTAAGAATTCTGCCACAACAGCCAAGCTGAGGTAGGACCATGGTCCTATTCCTCAGGAGGGAAACTGTTCCACAACATCCAGAAAGGATCCCCCCTAACCTTATCCACCTCACTTCTTTCCACTATCAGGCAGTGTCAGAGAAAAAAGCCCAACTCTTTAAGTCCAACACACATTGACTCATGAACTCATTATATACAAAGGACTGTACTAGACAGCCCGTGGAAGAAGCCAAAAAAGCATCACATGATTTTTGCCCTTGAGGAGATAGCAGTCCGGTGCAGGCTGAAGGAGAAGACAGGTAGACAACTAATAAAAATAACAATAACAACAGCAACTAACTAACACTTACCAATCTCAAGCTCTTAGCGCAAGCTAAGTGCTAGAAGAATGGAGTAACTAATGGTATATTGTCTCATTAAGACTATGGAAGCCCTGGGGCAACTGGGTGGCTCAGTCGGTTGAGCGTCTGCCTTTGACTCGGGTCACGGTCCCAGAGTCCTGGGATCGAGCCCCACATTGGCTCCCTGCATGGCGGGGAGCCTGCTTCTCCCTCTCCTGCTGCTGTTCCCCCTGCTTGTTCTCTCTCTCTCTCTCTCTCTAGGTCAAATAAATAAAATAAAATAAAATAAAATAAAAAGACTATGGAAGCCCTAATGAGCAATTAATTCTGACTGTGGTAAATGAGAAAGGTTTTACAGGAGAGGTGGCACAGTAGCCTTTCAACAAGTAGAGAAGGGGTTTGGGGAGGAGTATTTCAGATTGAAGAAACAGAGCATGAGCCAAAACATGGAAGTATGAAAATGTGGGCCACATTGGTAAGTCATCCAATAGATCTGAGACCTATAATGCAAGGCAAGGTGTGATGGAGTTAAGGTTAGATGGCTATAAATAATATTATCTTTACAATAAATAATAACTATCATTTATTGAGTATGTGCGAAGTATTTTATATATTTTATTTTGTTGATTCTTCCTAACACCTTCATGAGGAGGAACTATTATCATGTCCATTTTACAGAAGAGGAAATTAAGCCTAAGGGTTAAGTAAATTCTCAGTATCATGACTAGAAAGTGGTCAAAAGGAAATTTAACTCAGATTCTAAAGACTTATTCTTAACTTCTGACTTAGAACATAATGATGAGAGGCACAAGGTTTTTTAATCAAGGTATTGGCAAATCCATTAGATTTTTATACTAACTCTGGAATTACTGTGAGCGATAGAAAGAATGGGAGAACAATAAAGACAGGAAGGCCAAATAAGTTTCTGTTGCAATAGCTCAATAAGAGAGGAAGAGGCCTTGAATTAGGGCAGCAGAAACAGAAAAAGGGCCTTCTTAAGAGACATTTCATAAGTAAAACTGATTCTAAGAACCTGTTACATGAAAGGGACAGAAAGAGTAGGATCTCAAAATGTTTCATCATCTTTTTAAGAAAAGAGACACCCACTCACTGAAGTATGGATCACAGAAAGAACAAGTAGATACTAAATTCAGTTTGAGACAAAGTCTGAGGTAGTGATCAGAGATACACAGGAATGTGGAGTAGGTAGGTAGAGGTATGGTCTGGAATTAAGAATCTATATCTATAGCTATAGCTATAGATTTGGGGCTCATTCACATAATGATGATATTAAAAAGCTTTCAGTGAAAAAAAAAAAAAGATCCCCTCAGGGATAGAGTTTGGAGCAAGAAGCTAGAGAGAGAGAGAGAGACACAGAATTGAATCCGGAGCAATGTTATACTCCTAAATACAACACAATTCACTGCCCAGTAGAGACAGGTGGAGGATCTGAGGCAGTAATGTTTATTTGGCCAATACTGCCTGATTCAAACCTTAGACCTACCATACACTAGCTGTATGACCTGGATTACTCTTTTTTTGTACCTTAATCTCCAACTCCGTAAAATGGAGATGATAATAGCCCCTACCTAAACATGGTTGTTGCGAGGATTAAATTGTATATACTTAATATATATAATTATACACACATAATATATCCCATACATAACGCTCTATGTTTAGTATTGTTGTTGTTGTTGTTTTACTACGCTAATCTGATTTTTTTTTTTCTTTCTTCATCATACCATGGATTTTGTCCTGGTTTTATTTTAAGGCCAACAAACTGCCAGGAACTGTGTTTCAATGGTATTCTCATTTTTCTAATGGGCCTTCTACTTCTGTTCATGACAGAGCAACTGGGACCAGGTTTACTCTCCTGACGTAAGTAGAATACTGGAAAAAATATAGGAAAAATACTATTTTCATACTGTTTCATACAGCAGGCAGCAGAGTACTATGAACCTCGAGAGAAGCAAAACAAATGAGGTGAGCCCTATGATCAGATCACCCTGGCTTTCTGCCTAGAGGCCCTTTCTGGACCACAGAGCAGTAAGGGGATCCTAAGCAGAACACAATGGTCTTACTGAGTTGAGGAGATCAGAATTTGAGGACAAAACAGCTGTAACATTCAAGGTAGGAAAATGGAGAAGCTGATCTCTAAGGGGGCTACACAGATAAGGTGTTCTTGAGCCTCACAGGGGTCCTCCTTGAGTTTGTGCCTGAGTCCCAAGGTGCCCAGTGGTGGGTGAAACTCCACAAGGCGAAGCAAAGGGAAGCCATAAGCTGAACAACTGCCAGAGATCACCAGGGCTACAAGACTTTTAAGTTCCAACCAGCCAGAGCGGAAGGAACATCCAAGACATTCGGTAAAGATCTCAGAAAAGCCATGTCTTTACAGAAGGGGTAAACTAGCCTAACGTATAGTTGACTTGATCTATACAGATATGAACTGTATGGGTTCACTTACACACAGATTTTTTTTTCAATAAATATAGTACAGTACTGTAAACTTACTTTCTCTTATGATTTTCTTAACATTTCTTTTTCTTTAGCGTAATTATAAGAATACAGTATATAATACATATAACATACAAAATATGTGTTAATCAACTGTTTATGTTATCAATATTGCTTCTGGTCAATTAGGCTATTAGTAGATAAGTTTTTGGGGAGTCAAAAGTTATATGTGGATTTTCGACTGTACGGAGGGAGGAGTCAACACCCCAACCCCTGCCCTTTTCAAGGGTCAACTGTATACTCTAAAATTCACCTTATTAAAAACAAACCTTGAAAGAAGGAATAGCATGGAGGAGGATATTACGAGAAGGAAGGGAAAAAGGAAGGGGTGGAAATCGGAGGGAGAGATGAACCATGAGAGACTATGGACTCCAAGAAACAAACTGAGGGTTTTAGAGGAGGGGGGGTGGGGGAATGGGTTAGCCCAGTGATGGGTATTAAGGAGGGCACTTATCGCATGGAGCACTGGGTGTTATATGAAAGCAATGAATCATGGAACACTACATCAAAAACTAATGATGTACTGTATGGTGACTAACATAATATAATAAAATAAATTTTTTAAAAAAAGAAGCATATTTAATTTACAAGTAATTTAACTATCTGCCAGAACAAAGTTCAATACTCTTTGAAGGAAGACAACAAAATCTAGCACTCAATGAAAAAGCCCAGCATTCATTTTGCAATGACACTTACTAAAGGACACAGGTGCTAACTTGGAAATGCCCTGTTTTCTCTTTAGCAAGCAATTAATCTTCTATCATAAGAATACTATGACTGTGTTACAAATTTTCTCATATAAATATGATGAATGACCTATACTATTTGGGGCTACAGTCTTGTTACTTCTCTCTACCAGGGAGCCACAGCCACAGAGCACGTGTAATTTTGCTGTTATATAATTTATCAATCAGGGAGAAATTTTAGCATATGTTATCTTCAGCTAAAGTTTACAGAATTTCTCTGAAGTAAATTAAGTGGTCAGAATATGCACCTTTGGATTTATTAACCTTCCTAAAGAAATCCTGAGTGTACAAGTGTAGTAATTGTGTGTGTGTGTGTGTGTATGCTTTCATATATAAGTTTTTCTTTTAAAAAAAGATGGGTTAGCCTAGTGATGGGTATTAAAGAGGGCACGTACTGAATGGAGCACTGGGTGTTATACGCAAACAATGAATCACGGAACACTACATCAAAAACTAATGATGTAATGTATGGTGATTAACATAATAAAAAAAAGATGCTTGAAATTGGGGCTTATTTACTTGTGTGTTTTAACCAAAAGAGGCTATATTTCTCTAGCTATGGTTAAAAAAAAAACAGGGAAAATGAATCTCTTTTCAATCCTAGGACAGGAAATAGGCTATGAGAAGAGAGCGTCAGGGGCACCTGGGTGGCTCAGTCGTTAAGTGTCTGCCTTTGGCTCAGGTCATGATCCCGGGGTCCTGGGATCAAGCCCCGCGTCAGGCTCCCTGCTCCGAGGGAAGCCTGCTTCTCCCTCTCCCACTCCCCCTGCTTGTGTTCCCTCTCTCACTGTGTCTCTCTCTGTCAAATAAATAAATAAAATCTTTAAAAAAAAAAAAAAGAAGAAGAAGAGAAAGTCAGTAGAAATATTATTCTTGAGGTCCATTTGGAGGCCCTCTAATAACTTAACTTTATAGTTATGAATTTGTAAGCAACCAAATAAATTACATTCACAAAACTGACAATTCTTTATGGTGTTTGTTGAACTGCCCGATATCTGTACTCCCATCCTGTTTGAGGGGAATTTCCCCATTAGCGAAGTCTTTTTTTTTTTTTTTTTCAGAGAGAGAAAGAGAGAGAGCAGAGAGGGGCAGAGAGAGAGAAAGAATCCTGAAGCAGACTCCCCACTGAGCGGGGAGCCCGGCACAGGGCTTTAACCCAGGACCCTGAGATCATGACCAGAGCCAAAATCAAGAGTCTCGGCCGCTTAACTGACTCAGCCACACAGGCACCTCTCCATTAGCTAAGTCTTTTTTTTTTTTTTTTAATATTTTATTTATTTATTTGACAGAGAGAGAGAACACAAGCAGGGAGAGCAGCAGGCAGACGGAGAGGGAGAGGGAGAAGCAGGCCCCCCACAGAGCAGGGAGCCTGACATGGGACTCGATCCCAGGACCCCAGGATCATGACCTGAGAAGAAGGCAGACACTTAACTGACTCAGCCACCCAGGTACCTCTCCATTTGCTAAGTCTTGATGAATGTAGGAAATATCTTTCACGACAGAAACCAAAAAGGTCAGATGATTACTTTACCCCACCACCCGATAGCTAGGGTGAAGACACATACCTAGGCTCAATTCTTTGCCAGAACTTTGAATGTAAAGCAAGTGACACGAAGAACAGTGACAAGAGAGAATTTACTCAGGCAGTAGCCACAGCAACATCTAGTTACTACGGTCATCAGTGCCAGCCAGCTCATCATGGCCTCCATCATCCAGCTCCAGCAATGACGGTTCCAGCTCTGGCACCCAAGACTACTGTGGCACCATTATGGCTGAGATACAGGTACCTTCTGATTTAAACTGTTGCAGTTATTTTCTGTTACTTGCAACTAAGAACTCTGGCTGACCCACACAGAGACGTTTGATTTTGTTTATATTCAAACACAAATCTTTCTTACATGAACCAACATGTATATAAGGTGGAACATTCTAAGGCCCAGTCTTTTGCCCTCTTGTCTACCTGTAATTATTCCCTCAGAGATGTCAGCCACTCCTAAGCCTCTAAATACCATCTCTTAATTGATGGCACCCATATTTATGCCTCAAATACCTACCTCTCTACTGAGCTCCAGACTTGTAGAAATGACTGCCGACTCAACATCTCCACTAAGAAGTCCAACAGACATCTCAAACTTATATAGCCCAAACAACACTCTTCATGTTCCCCCAAGAATCTGGTCCTTCTTCCTATTTTATCTCAATTAATGGCATCTCTATTCACCCAGGAGTTCAGTCCAAAAACTTTACGGTTACCTTGATTCCTCTCCTTGCCTTGCCCTCAACATCTAACTAGCAAGTCCTCAACTTTCTACCTACAAATTCTTATCCAAATTCTGCCACTTCTCATCACCTCTACCGCTTCTTCTTTATGCCATTAATATCACCTGGACTACTACAATAGCTTCCACTTTGCCTCCTGTGATTCAGTCTCTCCATGTAGCCAGAATGATCTTTTTTTTTTTAAGATTTTATTTATTTGAGAGAGAGTGCACAAGCAGGAAGGGGGTAGAGGGAGAAGCACACTCCCATTGAGCAGGGAGCCCCACACAGGGCTCGATCCCAGGATCCTGGGATCATGACCTGAGCCAAAGGCAGGTGCCTAACCAAGTGAGCCACCCAGGCACCCTTAGAATGATCTTTTTACAATGTAAATCAGATTATGCATTTCCGCTGTTTAAAACCCACTTAAGGGGGTGGGTGGCTGGCTCAGTAGGCAGAGCATGCGCCTCTTGATCTTGGGGTTGTAAGTTCGAGCCCCACTTTGCGTGCAGAGATTACTTAAATTTATATCTTAAAAAAAAGGGGGGCGCCTTTCATGAAGAAAAGAAAATGGTTGGTTAAATGTCCCACTCTTTATCTCCGCTCAGGTCTTGGTCTCAGAGTCATGAGCGAGTTCAAGCCCGCATTGGGCTCCACGCTGGGTGTGGAGCATACTTAAATAAATTAATTAAATTAAATAAAAATAAAGAACACTTAAGGCCTCCCTTTGCACAAGGAATAAAATACAAAGCCTTTACCATGGCCTACAGGGCCCTACATGATCTGGCTTCTACCTTTCACCCTCATTTCTCTTACCGTACTTGCCCTTCACTGTGCTGCAGCCAGACCTGCCTTCTTATGCTTCTTTCATGACCTTGGTGGTTGCAGTTATAGCTGCCTGGAATTCTCTTCCTCCAGAATAGGTATTTCCTTCTCAGTATTCAATTCTCTTTTCAAATAGCAAGCCCTCAAGGAGGTCTTCTCACCAAAATTAATTCCCCTCCTCACATTTACTATATAGTCTATTACTTTGTTTTCTTCAATATTATAATTTGAAATTGTATTATTTATTCATTTGATCTGTGTGTCACCCAACAGATTATAAGGTCTATGGAGTGGTATATCTGTATTGTTCACCATTATAAAAGTCCAATACTTAGAAGAGTTCCCAGCACATGCTAGGTCCTCATTAAATGACTGTTGGATGAATGAGACAATTTAATTTCAGTTACATGGTAAGATAAAACACATAGAATTTCCTCTGCAGTAAAATTTTCAGCATGGAATTTATTCATTTATCAAGGGATACTTATAAAACCCCTCAGTTCCGAAAGGATTTCAGACTCAAAAAGGGGTTCATTTCCCTTAAGTCAGCACTACACCTGGCCTAAGTCTAAAGATGTTCAATTAAAAGAAATACAAGCTTCTGAAAATAATTATTCTGAAAAATCATTTTTTGTCCAATTTTTTTAATTGAAGGAATTCCAATACTATCACTTTCTATTTTCATTTGTATGAGGGAAAATCTCACATTACCCAAAAATGGATGGATAAAATGATCTTTAGATAGTTTAATAAATAAATTAAAAACACTTTGAAATCCTTAGATGAAGTACAAATCACTTGTCAAAAGTACAATCTCATTTGTCAAAACATGAAAATGAAAAAAGAGAAGACACAGAAATAACAGGCTCCAAGCTGCCAAACTGACAGGCTGCCTTAAGTAAGACAGTCAAAACATTCATATGCTAATTTTTAAAAGTGCTGTCTATTTGGCCACCCATATAAAAACATGAGAGGGCTTTTTCTTCTTATTTCAAAAGTATATGAATAGGTCAGACGGTGCGCACTCTGATTACCAAATTAAGCAACAGGAATTAAGGTCCTAAAGAATTTTCCTTTTTGCTGAATGTAAGACAGCTACTAACTGACCTGCATGGTAAGTAATTCAGAAGATCCAATCCCTACAAAAACTCTTATCAATTACACCATCGAGCACAATCACTAGCCGTACTCTGCATATAGAACACAATGCAAAAGATAACTTCCCATGTGAGCAGCTGGGGTTTGTTCTATACTGTAAATGGCAAAAATTGAATAGCAAAAAACTACCAAAATAGGGGTAGAGATTAAGCTAAAATGTACAAATATTTTTAATTATTTTCTTTCTTTATTTAATACCTTAAAGGGTTGTCTTATTCACATTTCTCCTAAGCATTCCTCCCTCTCGTAACACCAATAATTCTAAACAAAAGAGCATTTCCTTGAAATGTTCCCTTCATTAGGTTGATGAATTCACCATCAAATGCGCACTTTCGTGAGTCACCCCACTTCCTGGGATGTGGAATTCAGTCTAGCAATAAAGCTGAAGTTTTGCTCAAATATGCTTTGGTAAGATTGCTGATGTTTTTGGATTCAGATGTTCTGCTGCTAAAAATGAGAGTGACCACATTTGATTGTATGATTACATTTATGTGAAATATCCAGAGCAGGAAAATCTAGAGAGACAGAAAGTAGGTTAGTGACTGCAAGGGTCTGAGGGGTGGGGGGAATGAGGAGTGGCTGCTAATGGGTACAGGGTCTTTTAGGCGCGATGAAAATGTTCTGGAATTGGATAGTGGCTATACAATTTTGTGAATATATGAAAAAAATCGCTGAATTGTACACTTTTTTATTTTTATTTTTTAAAGATTTTATTTATTTATTTGAGAGAGAGAGAATGAGAGACAAAGAGCACAAGAGGGAAGAGGGTCAGAGGGAGAAGCAGACCCCCTGCTGAGCAGGGAGCCCGATGCGGGACTCGATCCCAGGACTCCAGGATCATGACCTGAGCCGAAGGCAGTCGCTTAACCAACTGAGCCACCCAGGCGCCCTTGTACACTTTTTTAAAAGGGTGAATTTTATGGTAGGTGAATTATATTGCAATAAAACTGTTATTTAAAAAATGTGGTCAGCTTTCTCCAATTCATGAAGAAATTAATAAATAATTCTCTGTACTTAAAAAACTTTTCTGTCAGAAATTTTTTAAGTCTTTGGCATGAGCTACCTTTTGTCTTCTAGCACCAGACAACAAAAATAAACAAATAGCAAATGAACATTAGCATGAAAACTTAAAAACACAAATCAACATTCTTAGTTGAACGGGCTACTTTATTCACAGACGTGCTGATGATACAAATTTATTATAAGTACACACCACAGAATCATTTTCTAATTATCATTGTCTATATGCATTTGAAAGGTATAATAAAAGATGTCACTATTTCATAGCACTCTACCAAGAACACCATGGCTGTATATGGAGTCTTGTTTAGACACATTAGAACCACTGAAACAGAACAAAGCTAAGAAGGCCAAATAAAGTTGAAACTTATCTTTATCTTTATAACAACATATAGTAGCCTAACACTTCTCATCCATGACTACAAACTCTTACAAAAACCTCTGCACAAACCTTTCCTCAACCCCACAAAAAAAGCAGATGGAAAGGTTGTTTCTTATAATCCTCACCAATTTTAGCACCACCAACTTCAAAGATAAAATTTTAAAATTCCAATCCTAAAATGCAGGGACTATTCTAAGTATCAAAATCAGTTCCAACTTTAAAAGAAACCTAAAAACAAAATAAAACAAAACAAACCTCTGCTTCCTGAAGCACAGTCGTATCTTAACAACAAATAAATCACAATCTGCATCTCTGAAAATCCAAAACTCATGCTGTCCACAGAAATTTCTAGCTTCTTATCTTATGTAGATGAGTTTTAAATTGTTATAATAACCAAATCAAATAGTATCATACTGCTTTCATTATTGCTTTTTTAAAAGTATGCTTTATTATATTGTAAAATTAATCCGCTTTTATTAGCTTTTTCTTTTTTTTTTTTTTAAGATTTTATTTATTTGACAGAGAGAGACACAGTGAGAGAGGGAACACAAGCAGGGGGAGTGTGAAAGGGAAAAGCAGGCTTCCTGCAGAGCATGGAGCCCGATGCAGGGCTCGATCCCAGGACCCTGAGCTGAAGGCAGACGCTTAACGACTGAGCCACTCAGGCACCCCTAGCTTTTTCAAAATAATCAAAATAATCTTTGATATTCTAACTTATTCATTCTTCCACATAAATTTCAAATTAATCATGTCAAATTTCAGGAAAAAGTTAGTTGATATTTTTACTGTTTTGTTACATAGAATCATACATAGTTCTTATTTACATTATTCTTAAATAATTTTTGCTCTGATAAATGTGCCTCTTTTTTTCCACTAAATTTTCTAACTTAGGTGGAATGCTAAGTGGAATGTTACTTATTTTATTGAACTCATTTTTTCTAGTATCTTAGTCAATTTATTTGGATTTTCTTGGTATTAAGTATGTTTGCAGTACATATATTTGTCTTAATTTTATATGAAAATCTGTTTCAACATTTTACCTCAAAAAACTTAGAATACAATTCAAAATAATAATAAAGCACATTTAAATGAATAAAAAAGCAGTATCTAAGGATTTCTAGAGATATAAAAATAAACAAGGTAACAAATTATTCCTAACAAATACAAAACCTATGAAAGTAGATTTTAGCTTGAAGGTAGTATGGACTTCATTTCAAATTTATATCTAAAAACCACTCTTAAATGGGTGAGACAGTTTGAAAAATTCCAGATGTATCTAAGCCTGGTTTTCAATAACTTTCTTGATAATCTCCCCTGAAATAGAAGTTCTAATACAAACCAGGATTTGGTAAAGACAGAAACATCAAAAGATACGTTCCTAAATAAGAGGCTTAATCTTTTTTTAAAGTCAGTTTCTGAAAGGTAGTATTAAAATATTTACCAGAATAATAACAGCATATTCTGGTTTTATCAGCTCATTAATGTCTCATGCATCCCAGTAAAAGATATTGAACACAACATCCAAAGCCCAAAAGGTCTCCTAGCTGCAGGTGTGTGTGTGTGTGCATGTGTGTGTGTTGACAGAGGGGGTAAGGGTGTGTGTGTGTGTGTGTGTGTGTGTGTGTGTGTGTGTGTGTGTGTGTGTTGACAGAGGGGGTAGTAGTGGTAAATAGTTTCATTTGGGAGTTTTATATCCCTACTTCAAGTTACTATTGTTTTTCCTAATAGAAAGCCTAAAGAAGGTGAACAGAACCTGATAGAAACTGCCTTGTTCTCACCTTTCTCTCAAAACAGGGTCAAAGTGCCACCTGCCTCCCTCTTCCTGCTTCCCTCTCCAGGCCTACCCATACCCTAAGAGCAGATCCAGCTTTTCGCAGAAAGCATGTATTAGCAGTCTCTCTGCTTTCTTGTTACTGTTACTGCTCCATATTATGCAATTGCCTTTGTCCTAAGTCTCCAAAGCTGAGGCCTGACTCCTTGGTGCCCGCTCCTTATCCAAGTTTTTTCTTCTTTGTCTCTGAATACCCAGACATCTGAATCAATGCCTGGTTCTTGCCCTCAAGAAGACCTTGACACCTGACCTACTATCTGGCTCTGATCTTTGGTATGTGTCTCCTTGTCTAAACTGTCCTCTATTCTCAAATACTCCAGGCATGACTGTAACTACCAGTTTCAAGCCTGTCCTTTTAGGAAATGTTGCTCATCCTAAAAAGGAAGAATGAGGAGATGGAAGAACATGGGCATTGAGAAAAAGGGTTCAATACAAACAAATACACATTTTAAAATGCTTAAGATGCCAAATGTTATGACATGTACATTTTACCACCATAAAACATTTGAAAATAAAACAAAACAAATAATAGAAGTGAACTTCAGAATCTATAGGAAAAGAGTAACTATTTGGTGAGTCTGTAAAGCAGACTACTTTTATCAAGATGAAAGAATAAATGAAAGAAGCCAGGTGGGAGTTGAAGTACATTAACATGAAGGCATTAGTATTAGGCTATTTGAGTCCAGAGATAAAGTCATAGGTAAGGTAAAGGTTGATTACAGTGAGATACTTTTTTATCTAACTAATTTTAAGTTAAAAGTTAAAAAATATATTGTGGTAAAACGCAAACAGATAGCAGGGTATAAAATAAAATTTTAAACTCGTCCTTCCATCACCACTAAACTTGTCTATGCATATACATTTTTTTTGAATTCACATGAGATAATACTTTACATACAGATTTGCAACTTGCTTTTCCACCCAAAGGACTATCTAGAACATCTCATGAGCTACCTCTAATTTTAAATTTTATATTTATATATATATTATACTTATATATATAAATTTTATATTCAAAATACAGTAACTTAACCCATTGGTAGGATCTGATTACCTATGTTCTGCCTCTTAAAGAACATCTGGCACACTCCAGGCTTGTTCCTCATTGTGGCCTACTTGCCCACTGTCATTATTGCGTTTTCTATAGTTATCTTCCAATTGCCTAAAACTTTGTTAAAAGCAGGATCTCTATCATTTCATCTTTATATCTCCAGTACCTGCAATGGTGCCTAGTAAGCAGTAATATTTAATTGCTTACTTCGTTGAATGAATGAATGATCATTGACTTATCCAAAGATAAACGGCTAATGAGTGTGAGAAATAGCATTATAAATTCTCAGTCTAGCTCTCCCTTTCCATTGGACAATATGGTTCTATTGAGTCTATCTTAAAAACACCCTGACACCAACAGATATCAACTCCAATTTTTCCCTTGTTTTTTAAGGTCCTCTATAATCTGGGCCTACCCTCTCTTGCCAACCCTATCGTCCCTGACTCTAAATCAGGTTACCCTAGGCACCTGGGTGGCTCAGCTGGTTGGGCGACTGCCTTCATGCTCAGGTCATGATCCTGGAGTCCCAGGATCGAGTCCCGCATCGGGCTCCCTGCCCAGCAGGGAGTCTGCTTCTCCCTCTGACCCTCCCCCCTCTTGTGCTCTCTCTCTTTCATTCTCTCTCTCTCTCAAATAAATAAATAAAATCTTAAAAAAAAAAAAAAAATCAGGTTACCCTAGTCTGTAAACAGTGGTCTCTTCTTTGTCCTTTCTACCACTTATGCTTACCCTGATCCAGACCATGGCTTAATCTGTTGCCCTTCTCATGTCCTGCCATGCCACTGCAATCATAGCCATCACTAAACCCATGTCATAATTGTACTTAGCATATATTGTTGGGCATTAGTTGTTTTCTGACTGTTGCATATTTATTAGTATTTCCTCTCCTGTTATCTCTTGCAGGTAGGAACTATATTTTTATAATAAATAGCTACATTTTTTTTAAACATTTTTTATTTATTTATTTGACAGAGAGAGACACAGCGAGAGAGGGAACACAAGCAGGGGGAGAGGGAGAGGGAGAAGCAGGCTTCCCGCTGAGCAGGGAGCCCGATGCGGGGCTCGATCCCAGGACCCCGGGACCATGACCTGAGCCGAAGGCAGACGCTTAACGACTGAGCCACCCAGGCGCCCCAAATAGCTACATTTTATGCAGCAACTGTAATAGGTTGTATTATTTGTTCAAAATACTCACTGCTCTTCTCTGCCTGGCCCATCCAAAAAGAATCTCCCCCCTTTGAGAGCTTGTTTGAAGGTTCTAGCAAGGGAATGCAGCTACTTGTATACCCTTGACCGAAGAATGGTCCTCCTCTATGGGGGAAGGTCATCCTCTTCAACCAAGCTTGCAGCTTTGGGAGGGACGCACACAGAGCGGTGAGAGAGGGAGGGGACACCACCTAGCCAACAAGATCAGCCGAATCAACCCTGGTGATCGAAGGGGTGACAGATGTCACAGCCAGATCACCCTCACATCCAAAATCCCTCCCTTTGATATGAGTAAAATTCCTGCTCTAGTGATGTCAGGCTTGGCCATATGACTAGCTTTGGCCAACAGAATAGGAGTAGAAGTGACATATGCCACATCTGTACAGAATTTTAAGAACTATCACATGGTTCCATCACACCTCCCTTTCCTCTGCTATGAGACACCAGCATGTCTCAGATAGGGGCTGAGCCCAGTCTGGGTCCTGAAAGAAAAAAGTTGTGGAGCAGGCCTGCAACTGACCTGTAGCCAATGTAGAATATGCAATGTGAGTAAGAACTAAACCTTTGTACTTGTAAGCCACTGAAATTTGGGCACTGTTACCCCAGCATAATATAGCATAAGCTAATACTCTCAAATATAATCCTCATGCTGCTACTTTCCCCACCCCTACCTTTCCAGGCTCTACAACAACAACAACATGACAAATTCTAAGAAGTGACTTGGGGAGTCATATGGCACTCCCTAAACCTAGTCAAAGTGGGGCTGGAGGCTTCCAAGAAAATTAATCATAAAGATTGAGAGTACCTACGGTAAGAGAAGACTGGCATCTCAGTCCCCATTTGGATAATCAGACCAGCTGTTCAGGCATTTTAGAACATAGATTAGTGGGCCCCATCAGGCCCACAAATTTACATGACTAGTAAATTTCCAGGTGATGCTGATGCTGCTGGTCTAGGCACCACATTTGAAGAACAACTGGCTTAGGCAATGAATAACTGATGGGGCCTGATAATTTGAGAGAACTAGCAGAAAGGGGGCAACAGTGAAATAGTTTAAAATTCCATCACTGGCATGGCAAAGATGCAAGAATTTCCAAAATTTAGATACCACAGAAGACGGCTTGGGACATCTTGCTGCTTCTCACCCCTGGAGACTACCTAGGGGTGAGAAGATTCTAGCAGCAGGAGGCTTTAGGGCTTACCACTAGAGGTGGACACTGAGAGGCTGGAAGAGAGAGAAATGGAACTTAGTCTCTCAGATTAAGAAACTGCAATGGGGAAGCTCCTAAACAGTCCTCCAAAATATTCATACATGTGCTTCCATAAGAGAACTAGCATTTGGACACCTGCCAACGTTGACCAAAGGAACTGCAACAATCAACAGTGGGTGAACTACCACTGACCAGTAAAGTGAAAGAAACATATAACCTTTTCCATCTCCTTCCTTCTAATACATGGGAAACCCTATGTATTAGGTTTCTCATAGGAGACCCAAAAGAGATGGGGGAAAAGTTTTCTGGATGAAGCCTGGACCACTGGCTCTGGAGAAAGGACAAGGGAAGAACTTTAAACTGTATGTAATACTGGAGTTTTAAATTGGACCAGAATGAATTTTTTAATACCCAAAAGCACAAAGAAAGTTATGGAATCTGGAAACTGCCCAGAAAGAGGGATTTGGCAGAGCATGGTTGGAAGAAGTGATTGTAGAAAAAAGAAAAACCATGTCATGTTTGTATATAGAATTGGTAAGGAAGCCAGATGCTAATTTACCATATCGGCACCTTCATTTTCCTGATTACATGCTTATCTTTTATAATCTCTTGATGATGCTTAGTTTTCAGTTTTCTTTAGGAAAGGCTTTTCCTTCCTATCTATGAAAAAGACTAAATTAGAATATGATAAGATTCTATTGGTCTTCATTTGCTCACTTCAGAAGGGAAAAACGTCTCAAACTTGTATCTTCTTTAGAATAGTATTTTATTTTTTTATTTTTTTAAATTTATTTATTTGACAGAGAGAGGCAAAGCGAGAAGGAACACAAGCAGGGGGAGTGGGAAAGGGAGAAGCAGGCTTCCCGCTGAGCAGGGAGCCTGATGTGGGGCTCGATCCCAGGATGCTGGGATCATGACCTGAGCTGAAGGCAGACGCTGCTCAACGACTGAGCCACCCAGGCGCCCCTAGCACAGTATTTTAAACAAAATATCCTCTTTCTCTCTCAGCATCAGGACTTGTATGACATCTCCACCTTTTCTACTATCTCCCCCTGTTATCACTTCATTTTCAATACTGGAAAAGATGATATTTACCAGGGTTGACCGTCCCAGGATTTTTATATCCACCTAAATGAACTACAGCATTCTTCACTGCTTTAATATTCTCTTCCAGAACAGAAGGAAGCAATACCACTTGGAAGCCATTTATATTAAGCCAAATTTCAACTCACAAAAGAACTTGACCTGATACTGTGGTCTTTTATAGACTTCATACCAGATGCTTTCTATTTTATAGACTCTCCCAAAACTTCAGTTTCTTACTGCATTTCTGCACCTCTGTGTTCAGTGATCATATATAATCAGCAGAACTATAAAACATCACGGATTTACATTTTCTGGTTACCAACTTAGGTAGTTTGTCATTTGGAAGAAAACTATCTTCTTTAGCTATCTTCCTGAAACACAATTATTAAGGTGAATTCTACATGTGGGAAAACTGCAGGAATACTATAGTTCAGATATAGGTAATGAGATGAAAACCAAAAGCCAGATTTTAATTTTTAAAAATATGTGTGTAAATTCTAGAAATAGTCAATTCCCCTAACTTTACTATAGGCACAAATTAAGTCTTATCTTGGGATGATTATTTTATTAAGGGTTAGGTTTAGCTGCAGGTACTAGATAACTCAGAATAACAGAAGCTTAACTGAGAGAGAAGTTTAATTTTCTCTGATATTGACAAAGTCCAGAGATGAGAAGGCCAAGGCTGATAAACGATCTCCACTACTATCAAGGATCCATTCCCCTTTCTTGCCTATCCCCATTTTTAACACACAGCTTTCAACTACAGTCCAGCTACCTACTTAAGCACCAGCCATCACATCCACATTTCAGCCAGTAGGAAGGAGAAACACAGGAAGAAAAGCACATCCCTCCCTATAAAGATATGTCCTAGAAATTGTACTTGACACTTCTCATTACATCCCACTGGCCAGAATTTAGTTTTATGAGTACACCCTAGCTGTAAGGTTGAGAAATGTACCCTTTATTCTGGGTGGTCAAAAGTCTAGCTAATAATTGCAGAGTTTGTTGCTACAGAAGAAAAGGAAGTGAATATTGGGGAACGGCGGGCAATTTCTGTCACAGCAATGATCACATTTCACTGTTTTTGAGCACCAGGACTTAAATTGTGACCTCAGGCAAGTCAATTTACATTTTCTCACTCAAAAGTCTCCCAACTCTTGGCATGAAGAAAATCAACTAGACATATGTACAGTACAAGCTTCTAGTCATAATATGAATAAGTTCTTGAGATCTAATGTACAGCACAGTGATTACAGTTAGTAATAGTGCATTGTATACTTGAAAGTTGCTAAGAGAATAGATCTTAAATGTTCTCACCACAAAAAGAGAGAGAGAGAGAGAGAGGGAGGGAGGGAGATGGTTATTATGTGACATGATAAGGATGTTTGCTAACCCTATGGTGGCAATCATTTTGCAATATATAAGTGTCTTACCCCAAGTTCTATGTCAATTATATCTCAATAAAGCTGGGGTAAGGGACAGAGAAAGAAAAATGGCAGAAAATATAAGGTTATATTGAGAATGCTAACAGATTATTAACCTAGAGGCAACAGTAAACTTACTAAGGATTTTGGGTAGCATTTGAGCAATGAAAAAAAAAAAGAAAACAATGATGATTTGATGCTCTCTGTTTCTTCTTTCCCCTTGAGATTCCCTCCTCTGTGTTGCAGGTACAGACACCAAAAAAAATTCCACTGCAGAGCATTAATGCTATATAAAAGATGGTATACCAAACGAAAGTAATAAATCTAAAGAAATCATACAGAGTACGAAGAATGTGAAATGTGATTTGGCACTAAGATTAGCAAAGAGCAGAACAGTGCATGATTAATCCTGCATGGCCACATTTACATCTCTAATTTGCTCATATAAATGCATTAAACCAGATGGTTTTAGAGACTAGCACTCTGCATATACTCGTGGGTCAGCACCCACATCTTCTGTACTTTATGGGTGCCCAGACTTCAGCAGTACCCACCCCTCACTCTTCATTAGTTTCCTAGAATCATCCCTTTATTCTTACTTTTCCCCACATCCTATAATCAGCATTCTCACATCCAATATGCCTAGGCCAACATCTGCTGAACCTTGCTAAGTAATATATTAGAGGCATGGGAAGAGGCAACTATCACTTTAACTTAGAACATATTCAGAAGACAGTTTTCAAAATGGGCACTTTATTCTATTTGTGAAAAATCAGCACCCCTACCAAAAAACAGGAATTGTATATTTTACTAGTATAAATCCTATTCCATCTTTTAAAGAATAATCCACACTAATAACCGGAATTCTTGAAAATTCAATAAAAATTACAAAACCATGGCTTTTGTTAAATTTTAATACTGATTTTCAATTACTATAACTCTGTACTTATTGATCTGTTGGCATCTAGCTCCAACCAGACACATCATGTGAGCCTATTCAGTGAGGCAGCTGCGGTAGCAATTTGTTTCTAGACTAACAATATACTGTTGAATATGGTCATTTTCTTCTATCTCAAGTACCATCAATTAATGGATCATCAATTAGTCTTCAGTATGGAATTGTCATATTAGGAATGATACTTGACAAGCAGATATAAAAGAAAGGCATGCCTCAAGCATTCACAAGCTTGGAATTTTTTTATATCCTAAAATGAAAGAAATCTGAAAGACCCCAGAAAAGATCGGTTTCTTTTAGGGAAACAAAGTTCAGAGTAAGGATGCTATGCAAATATAATTGTGTGTCCCAAAGGAAAACATCCTCAAAGAATGTGAGCATGATTTTGGAGCAAACAGACACAATCCTCTCTGAGAAGAAGCTGAATGGATCCCCATGGCAAATCTGCAGCTGGTCTACAAACAGTGGGAGCAGTTAAGGGAGGGGACCTTTAGGTTCAAGATGTAAACTGGAATTGCAACTATTGTTCAGGTTGCAAATCCCAAGACCCACATAATCTATTTATTTGAATGATGGAAAAAGCTATTTAAACAGCAATATCAGGGGAAACACAAACAGGAAAGACACACAACTATCTGATTCTCAGTCTATGTGTCCTATCCCTCTTCTAAACTCGGATTATCATTTCTTTCATCCTCTACTTGTGTCACACATATAAGAGTTTACCTCTTATGATGCTATGTTGAGGGCCCCAGTTGTAGGATTGGCTCTCATTTGATTTTGAGAACAAAGGGATAGTAATTATTTTCTATCATTTCTTGTTGGAGTCATCCTTCTCGATACAAGCAAAACATTCCAATTGCGATTTTTAAGAACATGTATTTATTCTGTCTCTAGTTATGACTAATTTAACAACCTCAATTTGGGTCCCCCTACTTATCCTTCTTTGAGAATTACACCTTCTTAATATGATTGAGGGTCTGTAACCATGCTTGTTCTGCATGAATCTGCTACCTAGCCACGGGAAGCTGGACCAGGGTTGGACATCTGACCAAGTTAGGGCTTCAAATTACCTCTTATAGGAATCTGGAACTGATACTCAATTCTATTATCTACTATTCTATTAGTCTGAACCATTCTCTTGTGAACCCAGAACCTAAGGCTGCCAATGTGGGTTAGACATGCTTGGTATCTATATGCCAAACAGAGAAAACTGGTCTTCAGAAAAAGAGAGAAGCATGAACAGCTGCAGACTGAGGAGCAGCAATGAGACTGGTAAAATGAATAATAGCTCCCAAATATATCCAGGTCCTAATCTCTAGAACTTGTGAATGTTACCTTATATAGCAAAAAGTACTTTGCATATGTGATCAAGCTTAGGATCCTGAGATGGGGATTATCCAGGTAAGCCCTAAATATAATTACAAGTGTTCTTATAACAGAGAGGTGTGGAGAGATGTTAATACAGAAGAAGACGACAATGTGATGAAGAAGATGCCATGCTGCTTTGAAGATGGAGGAAGGAAGGGAACATGAGCTAAGGAGTGCAAGAAATGGAGCTCTAGAAGATGGAAAAGACAAAGAACACAGATTCTCCCCTACAGCCTCCAGGGAAAACATGACCCTGACGACACCTGGATCTGAGCCCAGTGAAACTTGAAACTGATCTCAGACTTCTGAGCCTCCACAACTTAAAGAGAATAAATTTATTATTTAAGCCACTAACTGTGTGGTAATTTGTTTACAGGAAACTAATACAGAGACCACGTAGCCCTAGACAGAGAGACTGAGAAAGTGGGTGCCTGAGTTCCTAACTGCTTTTTACTTCATTCCTTCAAGTTCTAGCTTGCACATCTTGCCATGAGGTTCCATGAGATACCAGTATTTCATTACAATATATCAACATTTTACTTAGGCCAACCAGAGTATTAGCTAAAATGTAAAGCAAGCCCAATAAAGTGAAAGTATAAGAAGCTATGCAGTATAATTTGAAAAGAATCATAATGCATGGTCTCTAGATTAAAAATGTATTTGCCACAAGGTCAAAAACAGTGCCCCAGATTTCTACCACAATAGTCACCCTTATAGCTTTAGATATTATCTCTAGAATGTCTTGCCTTAAATGAAACTCTATTTTTACCTTAAAGTGGAATTCCCCAATATAAATGTATCAACTGAACACATCAACATGGATTTACCAACAAAATAATATAACAAAGTATTATTATATTTGGCCCTAAAAAATAGGACAAAGAAAAGGTACGTTTGCAAGAAGGACATTGAAAGAGACTAGAACCTAAAACAGCATCTAAAAAAGGAAAATTCAGTAAGGTGGTTATGATACAATAAGAAATACGTATTTGGTCTTTGTCCTGGGTTCTTGGCATACAGCTCCTGAAATCGTCAGCATCTCTGGAGTGGTATTAGTCTTTGATATGCTAATGAGATGAGTGGTGCATGTGGGCTGGTCTCCAGAAAGACCAAAGCATGTTTAGAGGGTTGGAATTTTCAGCCCCACCCTCTGGCCTCTAGAGAAGGAAAAGGGACTAGAGGTTGAGTATCATTAAGGGCCAATGATTTAATCAACCATGCCTACATAATGAAACCTCCCTATGAACCCCAAGTAATGAGGTTCTGAGAGCTTCTGGGTTGGTGAACACAGTGAGGTGCTGGGAGGGTGGCATGCCCAGAGAGGACATGGAAGCTCTGTTTCCCTCCCCCTTATATCTTGCCCTATTCATCTCTTCCATAAAGTGTTTCCCTGAGTGGTGTGAGCTGTTACAGCATATTATAGAACCTGAGGAGGGGTCATGGTAACCTCTGATACAGTCAGTTGGTCAGAAGTACAGGTGGCAAATTGGAACTTGTATCTCAAGTGGGGGCAGTCTTGTGGGACGGACCTCTTATTTAACCAGTTTCTGCTAAATCTGGGTACTCAGTGTCATAATGGAAATGAATTATAGGGTCTGGAGAATTATGGTGGGGTCTGGAGAATCAGAGAATTGGTTGTTGGTGTGGCAAAACTCTACATACTAGCAATGAAAAAAAGAGGGGCTTTTAGCAGGAAGGAAACAGTACATGAGAAGCTGGTACCCAGAGAAAATGAGATATAAAACGCAGAGATGATATGAGCAGATTTTCCCCAGGTATCAGCCCAAGGCCTACAGATTTAGTGGATCAACAGAGAAACCATAATGTGCTTCACAAACCACAACTATCTTAAAAAGCTTAGTACAGAAATCATATTCTCCCAACACGAATCACTAGATCTCAGTAGAACAAAAGAAGCCATTTTCCATTCTCAACAATAAGAAACAAATACGTTGGGCGCCTGGGTGGCTCAGATGGTTAAGCGTCTGCCTTCGGCTCAGGTCATGATCTCAGGGTCCTGGGATCGAGTCCCGCATCGGGCTCCCTGCTCCTTGGGAGCCTGCTTCTCCCTCTGCCTCTCTCTCTCTGTCTCTAATGATTAAATAAATAAAATCTTTAAAAAAAAAAAAAAAAAGAAAGAAACAAATAGGTTCACCAATCTTTTCATGTTTCAAAGCTTAGGAAGTTGTATTTTTATGAATAATTACTAGTCTGTCAGTCTTTTATTTACCTTTTTAATGATATGTGTGCACAGCTCTCTTTCCAAAAAAGTATTCTCCTTTCTTGTAGTACCTTTATGGGACAGATCATGACAGCGTTGGAATTCCTAGTACCTCAATCTTCAATTCACATTAAAAGACGAGATGTCATTAGAAACTGTTTGATTAGTGATGCAGAAAAACAAAATCCTAACATAACAGAAATCTAATCCGGGTTTAAATACTACAGCTAAAATCATGGGAAATAAAGATATACTTACCTAGCAAGGACTCTGTGACCAAAGAAAAGACCTGGGGCAGGGGGGGTGGTCGGGGATGAATCCTTAACATAAATTGGGAAGATACTGTATTATTTGGTGAAGGAAAACCAGAATGTCCTGAACAATGGAGAGCTAAAGTGCCCATTTATCACTTGGAAACAACAGAGAATATGGAAGGTCAGAACAAGGGAGCAATCACCCAAACAGGATTATTCGTGAACTCTAAATGCTTGTCACTAATTACAAATTATCCACTAATACTGTGAAATGATCAAATAGGTTAATACAGGATTTGAATTAATCTTCCTGGGTTTAAGATTTTACTCTAATCCACTGAACCTTGGAATCAGTGAAGTGCAATTCTGTATAAGATGAGAAAGAATACTGAGAACATTAACATAATATTCCAATCTCTTGCCAGGCCAGTCTCAGATACATCTCTTTTGCTCAGGCAAAAACTTAATGTTTCATGTTCTGACCTTCATTAAGATCTACCTTTTAAAGAAAGGTCCATTTGAAGTCAGAGAGCATCTCTGAGCCTCCGGAGGGCAGGGACTGTGCTCAATGCATCTTTGAATCTTCAGTGCTTAATAAATGATGTATGATTGGTTGATAAATGAATGACACAAGTTAATGTCAAAAACCTTTCTTCAAAGATTCTGCTTTTCTTGTATAGCTAATTAAAGCCCTAAATACATTATCATACTCTAACCAACTAAGAAACACAAAGAGCATCTACTTTTATCTAATCTCTTTATTAATTTACATCAAACATCATATCTACCTTTCACATTCCAATTCTCCACCCTGGATGATTTTCTTCCTGATGTCCCTATCACTCTCTTTGTATTACAATGACATTTCTTTGGTTAAGTGGTTGCTATTCTCTTTATAAAGAATAATGGTAAAGACTGTCTTATATAGTTATTCTTTAACCAGTGAAGTTTATGAGCCTCTAGCAGTGAAAAAACAATTCTTGTGGGGGATGGGAGGTAAAAAGGATAGAATAGGAGAAATGCATTCTATTGAATTTAATTTTTAAAAAAAAAATTTAAAAAAAGAAATGCATTCTATTACTTGTCCTGGGTGGTAGTTTCACAAGTGTTTGCTCAGTGATAAATTATACATCTTGTTTTGTATACCTTTGTGTTTGTAAATTACATTTTGACAAAAAGAAAATATGTGTGTGTATCCTCCAATGCATAAACAGGGAAAGTGCAAGCATGAAATAAGAACAGGTTACCTTAAAACAAAAACAACAACAATAAAAAACACTTCAGAGAATCCAAAAGAACTCCTGGAAATTAAATATATAATAAAAATTAAGGATGCACTAGGAAGATGGGAAGATAAAACTAAGGAAGGAAAAGGATTTGAGATCAAAAGAGGAAAGATAGGGAAAAAATTCAAAGACCAATCCAGAAGGGTCAACATCTGCATAACAAATATTCCAGCAAAAGAGAATAAAGAAAAACAGAGGGAGAAAAATCATCCAAAAAAAAAAAAAGATTCAAGAAAATTCCAAAGGTGGTGAGCATAGCATAAAGTATAGACTTGTCAAACCACTATGTTATACACCTGAAACTAATGTAACATTGTATGTGGACTATAATCTAATTTAAAAAAGGAAAATTCCAAAGGATATTAATTTCCAGATTGAAAAAGCCTACTAAGTGCCCAATGCAATAAATAAAAATACACTTATATCAAGGCATCATATCAAGAAATTTCAGAGCACTGAAAATCTCATGAGCTTCTAGAGAAAGGAAGATATTAGAGTACCATGAAGAAAAGATTTGGAATCAGAATAGCTTTAGACTTCTCACCAGAAACACTCTATTTAAGCTTTGCATGAGTTTCTAACCCTTGAAAAGAATGGCAAAAGAGCCTTAGCTAAAATATTACCAATCTCACTATATTTGAGGAAAGTATAACTCAAAAAAAATTTTAAAAAGACCCATAATTGTTCCTATAAACATAAAAGATTTCTTTACACTATAATGAAATGAAAATGAAAAGCTATATAGGTTGAAAACAATAAAATCAATTCATTTAATAAATGTCAAAAATATTCTTGTCATGGACTGAATGTTGAAGTCCCAACCCCTAGGATCTCAGAATATGACTTTATTTGGAGACAGGATGTTTAAAGAGGTAATTAAGGTAAAATGAGGTCATATGGGTTGGCCCCAATCCAATATGACTAGTGTTCTTTTAAGAACAGGAGATTAGGACCAGATATGTACAGAGAAAAGACCATGTGAAGATAGAAGGAGAAGACAGCCATCTACCAGCCAAGGAGAGAAGTCTCAGAAGAAACCAACCCTGCTGACACCTTGATCTCAGACTTCGAGACTCCAGAACTGTGAGAAAATAAATTTGTGCTGTTCATGCCATCCAGTCTGTGGTACTTTGTTATGGCAGTCCCGGCAAGCCAATACAATTTTCTTAATACCCTGTTAAAATAATTACTAGGAGCTGAACATGGTGAATTAAACACATGCATTTAAGTCTCCTCTCTTTAAAAATTCCACTGAAATGACAATAAAGGTTTTTATAAATAGCATAAACTCACAATGAAAAAAAAATCAGAAGCAAAAACAGCAAAGTTTTAAAAGCTAGAAAGCAGATGGACCAGTGGCAACTGACTTAGCAGAACCAAAACTTAAGCCAGTGAGAAAAACAGTGAAGCAACCCTATTTATACTGCAGAATCTCCATCAGGCTCTGGAAGTGGCAGCACCACGTACCTCGGGAAGCTGAGATGAAGACAGGCTAGAAACAGGAAGATAGGTTGAAAGTCTGTTTAAGAAGCAGCTATACTGGGGTGCCTGGGTGGCTCAGTCGTTAAGCGTCTGTGTTCGGCTCAGGTCATGATCCCAGGGTCCTGGGGTCGAGCCCCGCATCGGGCTCCCTGCTCAGCGGGAAGCCTGCTTCTCCCTCTCCCATTCCCCTTGCTTGTGTTCCCTCTCTCACTGTCTCTCTCTCTCTATCAAATAAATAAAATCTTAAAAAAAAAAAAAAGCAGCAGCTATACTCCCAGATGACTGCCGTTCTCTCTTCCGGCTGAAGCCTGGAGAAAGGGAAACAGAAGTCTCCAGGCTGAGAGGTAATAGGCAAGGTTGCAGGATTCCGTAGTGAAAACATGTGGATGAATTGAAAACTTACATGTTTGGCTCTCAGAACACTGACAGACAGCCAAACATAAATCCTCAGGCAGGAAAATGGAAGAGTTGGTGCTAGAGGATCTATCTAGACCCAAAAGGGGGTAAAAAAGACCCAAAAGAATTCCACAGCTCAGCCAGATCACCACCATGTGATGAAAAGTGCAGTAAATAAGTCTCACCCTTTGCTTAGAGAGTCTATTAAGTTTTACTGTACCTCACTCTTAAATCTAAGCAGAAAAAAAGGATGGTAGACATATTCTAGAAAACATCGAACATAAAAAGCAGACACCAAGACAAACAGAAAAAAAAATAAGTTGGGAAAAATAGAGAACATGTACTTAGATAAAAATTTCAAATATTTATCATTAACAACCCCCCAAAGACAGTAAGAGAAAATACTGCTTGAATGAAACAAGAACAGAGGACACTAAAACAAGAACATGGGGGGGGGGGTACATTCTACAACACAAATTGACCTTGAAAGCATTATGCTAAGTGAGGCCAGAAATAAAAGGCCACATATTATATGATTCCACTTACGTGAAATGTCCAGATAGGCAAATCCATAGAGGCAGAAAGTAAATTAGCTTTTGCCAGGGGTTGGGGAATTAGGAGAAAAGAACATGAATAATGAGTAGGGGTTTTGGAATGATGAAAATGTTCTAGATTAGATTATGGTGATGGTAGCACAAACTCATGCGTAAACTCAAAACCACTTCATTGAACGTTTTTTTAAATGGATTTTATGGTACGTGGATTATATCTCAATATTTTTAAAAATATTTTATTTATTTATTTGACAGAGACAGACACAGCAAGAGAGGGAACACAAGCAGGCGGAGTGGGAGTGGGAGAAGCAGGCTTCCCGCTGAGCAAGGAGCCCAGTGTGGGGCTCGATCCCAGGACCCTGGGATCATGACCCGAGCCGAAGGCAGACGCTTAACAACTGAGCCACCCAGGTGCCCCTATATCTCAATATTTTTAAGAAGGAATTTTTTAACAGATTTTTTTTAAGATTTTACTTAAAGATTTTATTTATTTATTTATTTATTTATTTGAGAGAGAGAGCCTAAGCAGTGGGGAGGGGTAGAGGGAGAAGGAGAAGCAGGCTCCCCGCTGAATAGGGAGCCCAACATGGGGCTCAATCCTAGGACCCCCGAGATCCTGACCTGAGCCCAAAGCAGACACTTAACCAACTGAGCCACTCAGACACCCCTGAACAGATTTTTTTTTTAAGTAGGCTCCATGCCCAGCATGGGGCTTGAACTCATGACTATGAGATTAAGAGTCACATGCTCTACCAACTGAGCCAGCCAGTACCCAAAAAAGGAATTTTTGAAATTAAAAATATGATTAAAAAAATTAAATACTCAATAGAAGATCTGAAAGATAGGGTAGAGGAGATGTCCCCAAAAGTAGAGCAAAATGACAAAGTAATGAAATTAGGAGACAAAAAGTGTAAAAATTAAATGGTGGGTCCATGCGGTTGAAAATCCCAGTAACAAAAATTCTAGGAAGACAGAATGGACAAAAGTAGTAAGGTAAACTATCAAACTCTATGCCTCTAAGTTCTGTAAAACATTTACCAGAACAGAGGCGCCTGGGTGGCTCAGTCGTTAAGTGTCTGCCTTCGGCTCAGGTCATGATCCCAGGGTCCTGGGATCAAGCCCCGCATCAGGCTCTCTGCTCAGCAGGAAGCCTGCTTCTCCCTCTCCCACTCCCCATGCTTGTGTTTCCTCTCTCGCTGTCTCTCTCTCTCTCTGTCAAATAAATAAATAATCTTCAAAAAAAAATAAAACATTTACCAGAACATAGAGAATCAAAACATCTATGTTAAGGTACATTGCTGTGAAACAGTGGAATGCTAGGGATAAAGAAAAGATCTTGTAAGCTTGTAAAGAGAGAGGGGTAATAAAACAGCTTTCATACCAAGAATCAGGAATCCAAATAGTACTGTACTTCTCAGTTGCCACAAGTAGAAAACAATGAATCAACGTTATAAGCATTCTGAGGAAAATAATTTCTAGGCTAGAATTAAATTAATTGTGAGAGTAAAAGAGATCTCTTATGCTCCTTTTTTTAGGAAGGTACTGGAGAGCATGCTCTGCCAAAATGAGAGAATAAACCAAAAAAGATGAGTACACAGGATCCATGCAAAAGAAGATCCCTGCTTCTATCAAATACAGTGTTCCCTTCCAAGGAGAAGCATGAACTAGTTTTTTCCTGGAATAGTTGCAACAAATTCTGCTTTCAATGAAATCAGTCCCTCTTTTGCCTCATTACAATCTATTCTTCTACACAAAAGCCAGAGTAATTGTTTAATTTGTATGAACTCTTTAAATGTAATATTTGATATACCAAGAGATATACTGAAGATTATATTTAAGTTATAAAACAATCCAAGACCAGAACATTACCAACAACTTGTGTCTACCTCTGCTACTCCTTCTACCTGTCTCCTGCCTGAGGAAATACTCTTAATGCTGTGTTTATCATCTCCTTGCCTTTTTTGACATAGTTTTATCACATTATGCCTGAACAAAATATTATTTAGTTTTGCTTGTTTATTAACTTTATCAATGATGCATATAATTATAGTTCATTCATTTTCCCTAATGTGTAATATTGTAAAGTGTGAATATAAACAATTTATCCTTTATCCTGTCAACGGACATGGGTAGTTTCCAGTTTTTTTCTATCATAAACAGTGTTACTCTCAAAATGCTAATGCATAGCTCTCAGTGCACTTGTACAAGAGCTTCTCTATCTACAAGTGAAAATGCTGGGTTGTAGAGTATAAAGTTTAAAATTCAACTTTCCAAATATTGCCGAACTGTTTTCAAAATCAGTTATACCAGTTAACATCCCCACTATGGCACTTCTACAATAGCACTTCTTATTTTTTTAAGATTTTTTTTATTTTCAAGTAATCTCTATACTGAACATGGGGCTCAAACTCACAACCCTGAGATCAAGAGTCACATGCTCTACCAACTGAGCCCGCCAGGTGCTTTATAATGGCACTTGTATACATCTATTAGGTGAACATAGTATTTCACTGTGGTCTTAATTTACATTTCTTTGATTAGTAACGAGGTGGTACAATTTTGAAAAGCAGTTTCAATAAAATTGAAAAACAGGGGCACCTGGGTGGCTCAGTCGTTAAGCGTCTGCCTTCGGCTCAGGTCATGATCCCAGGGTCCTGGGATCGAGCCCCGCATCGGGCTCCCTGCTCAGCGGGAAGCCTGCTTCTCCCTCTCCCACTCCCCCTGCTTGTGTTCCCTCTCTAGCTGTCTCTCTCTCTCTGTGTCAATAAATAAATTTTTTAAAAAAATAAAAAAATAAAAAATAAAATTGAAAAACACTAAACCATATGAGTCAACAATTCCACTCCTAAGTATTTGCTCAAGAAAAATGGAAACATATTTACAAAGGACTTGTTTATGTAACAATATTTATAGCAACTTTATTCATAACAGTCAAAAAACTGGAAACCACTCAAATGTCCATTAACAGATGAATAAAGAAATTGTAGTATAGTCAAACCATTATCTCTTACACAGCAATAAAAATAAATGAATTGCTAATGCCTGAGACAATAAAGTTGAATGTTACAGACATTATTTTGAGTGAAAGGAGCCAGATACAAAATAATACATCAGAAATAGTTCCATTGATATGAAATTCTGGAACAGATACAATTAATCTGTGACTTCTAATGTAGACGTTAGATTGGTGGTTGCTAGAATGGAAAAGGAGAGACTGCAAAGGGGCAAGAGGGCACTTTCTGGGGTAATGGAAATGATCGATATCTTGATTGGGATAGTGGTTATATGAGTATACACATTTGTCAAAACTCATCAGTGTATTTTACTACATATAAATGTACCTTGGATTTATCAAAAACAAAATATAAATCAGATCATGTCATCCCCCAGCTCCAAACCCAGCATAGTTTCCCAACTGCTCTTAGACTAAAACTCAAGCTCCTTCCCACGATCCACAAGGCATTGAATGAATTAACCCAAATCCTCCAAAACTTTGCCTATTTTTCTATCCCTCGTTACTACATTCCAATCACATTGGCCTTCTCAATGTTTATTAAAAATTCCAAATTCTCTTTTTAAAAATAAAATACAGGAGTGCCTGGGTGGCTCAATCGGTTAAGTGTCTGCCTTCGGCTCAGGCCATGATCCCAGGGTCCTGGGATCGAGCCCCATGTCGGGTTCCCTGCTCAGTGGGAAGCCTGCTTCTCCCTCTCCCTCTGCTGTTCCCCCTGCTTGTGCTCACTTGCTCCCTCTCTCTCTGTCCAATAAATAAATAAAATATTTTAAAAATAAAAATAAAATACAAGGTAAAAAAGAGAAGGGAGAAGAACCTAGAAATAGCAATAATCACAATGTGTGGACTTTACTTGCATTCTGATTCATACAAAATGCAAAAGAAAATCATTTACAGCATTTGTGTTAGATTGATTGCATTAATAAACACACTGAATGGCTTTCCTGAATTCACCCCCTTTGCCTGCATCCTTATAGTCCCTTCCCACTCCGATTTGCTTTTTTGCCCAATGGGACGTTACCAAAGGTAAGGCAAGCAGAGGCTTGAAGAACACTTACTCATTCGCACCTTCTCTCTTGAACAATCAGGCTTTGCTCTTGCTCCCCTGTTTTCATCATGAAAACAGCCAAATGGAGGAAAAGATATGTGGGGTAGAATCAAGTCAGCCCAGTCAAGGCCTTAAATATGTGAAAAAGACCAACCAAGGTCAACAAAAATACCTAGTCCACCCAAAGCTGACAGATACATGAGTGAGTCCCTCCAAACCCAGCTTATAGCAACAGAACCACCCAGCTGACCCACAGATTGTGTTTACTCTTGTCTACTTCTGAGGTTTTATGGTTGTCATATTGCATAATTGTGACAACAGATAACTGGTAAAGCATTTATGAGACAAATGGAAGTTAAATACTGATTAGATATTTGATGATATTAAAAAAACATTGTTAAATTTTTTCTAGTTAGTTATAATAATAATATTCTGGTCATATTTTTTAAAAGAGGCCTTATCGGGGTGCCTGGGTGGCTCAGTCAGTTAAGTGTCTGCCTTCAGCTCAGGTCATGATCTCAGGGTCCTGGGATCAAGCCCTGAGTCGGGCTCCCTGCTCAGTGGGGAGTCTGCTTCTCCCTCTCACTCTCCCTCTGTGCTCTCTCTCTCTCTCTCAAATACATAAATAAAAGCTTTGAAAAAATTTTAAAAAAATAAATAAAAAGAGGCCTTACTTTTAGATACATGCTGAAATATTCTTAGATAAAACAATATGATGTCTAGAAAGTAATATGATACCAAAATAATATGGGGGTTGGGTGGGAAGGTTCATCATTGAAATACATGAGAGTTCATTACACTGTCTCTGTACTTTTCTGTATGTTTGAATCTTCCCATTATTATAAGTAGGGGGGGTTCTATTTTTTTAAGGGTTTTATTTTTAAGTAATCTCTACATCCAAGGTGGGGCTCAAACTCATGACCCCAAGATCAAGAGTCACATGCTCTACCGACTGAGCCAGACAAGCGCCCCAAAAGCGGGTTTTTTTTTTTTTAATCTAAGCCAACCAACCTCAGGGCCTTTGCACTTGCTACTACTTCTGCCACAGCTCACTGAGGCCTTAATTAAAATGTTACTTTCTCAGAGAGGATTTCCTGGACTACCCTGTCCAAAACAGACCCTCTCTTTTTTTTTTTTTTTTTAAAGATTTTATTTATTTATTTGAGAGAGAGAGAACGAGAGACAGAGAGCATGAGAGGGAGGAGGGTCAGAGGGAGAAGCAGACTCCCTGCCGAGCAGGGAGCCCGATGCGGGACTCGATCCTGGGACTCCAGGATCATGACCTGAGCCGAAGGCAGTCGCCTAACCAACTGAGCCACCCAGGCGCCCCCAAAATAGACCCTCTCTTAAAAACTGAGAGCTTTTC
Source organism: Phoca vitulina (assembly GCF_004348235.1). Taxonomy (NCBI): domain Eukaryota; kingdom Metazoa; phylum Chordata; class Mammalia; order Carnivora; family Phocidae; genus Phoca; species Phoca vitulina. The sequence goes on from NW_022589785.1 coordinate 2,937,427, forward strand.
CCCTAAGGTCAGGAACACGGCAGGGATGTCCACTATCACCACTGCTATTTGACATGGTACTGGAAGTCCTAGCCTCAGCAATCAGACAACAAAAAGAAATAAAAGGCATCTGAATCAGCAAAGAAGTCAAATTCTCACTCTTTGCAGATGATATGATACTTTATGTGGAAAACCCAAAAGACTCCACCCCAAAACTGTTAGAACTCATACAGGAATTCAGTGAAGTTCAGGATATAAAATCAATGCACAGAAATCAGTGGCATTTCTATACACCAACAATAAGACAGAAGAAAGAGAAATTAAGGAGTCAATCCCATTTACAATTGCACCCAAAAATGTAAGATACCTAGGAATAAATCTAACTAAAGACACAAAGAATCTGTACTCAGAAAACTATAGAATCCTCATGAAAGAAATTGAGGAAGACACAAAAAAAATGGAAAAACGTTCCATGCTCATGGATTTGAAGAACAAATATTGTTAAAATGTCTATGTTACCTAGAGCAATCTACACATTTAATGCAATCCCTATCAAAATACCATCAACTTTTTTCACAGAAATGGAACAAATAATCCTAAAATTTGTATGGAACCAGAAAAGACCCCGAATAGCCAGAGGAATGTTGAAAAAGAAAAGAAAAGCTGGTAGCATCACAATTCCAGACTTCAAGCTCTATTACAAAGCTGTAATCATCAAGACCGTATGGTACTGGCACAAAAACAGACACATAGGTCAATAGAACAGAACAGAGAGCCCAGAAATGGACCCTCAACTCTATGGTCAAAGCAGGAAAGATAGGCGCTCAAAAAGATAAAGAAAGAACTCAAGCCTGGTGATGGGTATTAAAGAGGGCACGTTCTGCATGGAGCACTGGGTGTTATGCACAAACAATGAATCATGGAACAGTACATCAAAAACTAATGATGTAATGTATGGTGATTAACATAACAATTAAAAAAAAGGAAAGAACTCAAACCACAGCTGCCTGAACTGAGTTTCAAATGCATAAGTCAAGACAATGTACACGGGCTAAGCACAAGGGAGAAGAAACACCTCTGAGATGTTTTCACAGAACTACATCCAAACAGGATACTCAATGCAGAGTAGCAAGCTGATCCAAATAAACTGTCTCTCTTGAAAATATACAAACAGTAGATGGAATGAGGAGAGCCACTTTAGCTTAGGTCATGAACTACAAGGAGGCTGCTTTTTCCATAATAACCACTGCATTTCCAGTGTTTGCATCAGGGGTGAGTACAGCCCCATTAGGGTGACCTTCAGTGCTAACACACATATATTGTATTTATTCACAATAAACTCTCATGCAAGAGGTAGTAAGTGTTTTTTTTCTTTGGGACTATAAAGACGTATCTAATCATAAGAGGATAACAAATCTGACCTTGATATGATTTTACACCAGTCAGTGCTTGTTGCATCTAAGAGAATTTCCATTCTAGGAAATTGCTCTGATTGCTCTGATTTCCCCTTTTGGAATGAAACCTCTAATGAAGTAAGTACTAAAGCTGGTGAATCAAAATTACTTAATAAACATTTTCAAAGGACAGTAGGTAACAGGTGTTAATCTGACTCTCAAAGCTTAAAATGACAAGTGTATAAATTCTGACACTACCCTCAAAATAATCATCTCCCCCACTCTTATATCCAGTACCCCTAGTTCCCTCATCTTTGCCATTCTGCCATCCATTCTCAATTTATCTCTCCCTTCCCTGTCTCCTTTTTCTCCACACCCATTCCAGTCTCTCGTCTTATCTTCTTTCTTCTCTTCCCCTCCAAGCTTTCGTTAAAATGAACCCATTCATATTTCTTAAATATTTACTGAATAATATACAAATTTTTTTTAAAACTATAAAAAGATATCATTTTTACCTATCAGATTGAGCATCTCCTTCCTGAGGGAGAGAAAAAGGCAAACGGCAAGCTCATATTACAGAAGATGAGGCAAAGCCAAATGGGGGTTATCAATATGCAGATTTTACAAGTCTCCAGATGTGCACTGTCAGTCACAATGATTACCACAGCAATCTCACAAAGGCTATATATGAGAAACAAGAGTGCTGCTACAAGCATTCATTCTAAAAGCATTTGTTTAATGAGTTGGGAAAATTCTTGCAAACATATCCAACAATTTCCTTTCTCTTGTTTTTCAGACACTTGTTTCTCATGTAACTAAGCTCTGCATAGAGCCCAAGGTTTGATGCCAACTATCTTTCTATAAAACTAAGATCTTACATTTGTGACCTCACCATCAACTTACTGGCAATAATACCAGGTCACAGACTCTACAGAAAGACTTAGGAATATAAGCTCAGTAGGAATCTTGAAATGTTCAAAAAATTAATTAGTATTTGGCATGCCGTTTAAAAAGCCTTTCATTCTGGTTCTGTCAAAAGCAGTCTGGCACATTTCTCTAGCACACTAACAATCTGATGACTGGTAAACCAATGTTTTATTTAGGTCCTCTCCACAGTTCTTCGGAGCTTCATTTGCATACATACATAAGGACCAAGTCAAAAACTGAGGTTCTGGAGGAGGAAGAGGCATTTCGTTTGTAGATTAGCCTACTTTTAATGCTTTTCTATGTTTTTAAGACTGTTTCCTATCACTCTGAGAAACAAACTGAGGGTTCTAGAGGGGAGGGGGCTGGAGGGATGGGCTAGCCTGGTGATGGTATTAACGAGGGCATATATTGAATGGAGCACTGGGTGTTATACGCAAACAATGAATCATGGAACACTACATCAAAAACTAATGATGTAATATATGGTGATTAACATAACATTAAAAAAAAAAAAGACTGTTTCCTATCAAGTGAAACAATGGCAAGAATAGTTAGGGAGGAAAGCAAACCAAGAAAGGGAGAATGCAGTAGTGTTCACAGCTGCAAAAAAGAGAAGTTACCTTGCAGATTTTCTTACTGTGTTTTCAAATTCATTTAAAAGAATAATCACCCCTGATGACATGTCAGATCCCATTTTTTTAAAGGGCTTTAAAGACACACCAGATAGGTTGATCATCCTCATTCTGTAAATGGATAAACTGAGGTTAAATGGTTTCTCCAAGGTCACATAGCCAGCAAATAGCAGAGAAAGGATGCAAGTTCAGGTCTGTTTCCAGAAGCCTGTGTCCTTAACAACTACGCTACTCTGTTACTCTATTCTTTGTTATATATTGCATTACATCTATAAAATTTACCCAACATAAAAATCTAACTATTTTGAGGGCGCCTGGGTGGCTCAGTTGGTTAAGCGACTGCCTTCGGCTCAGGTCATGATCCTGGAGTCCCGGGATCGAGTCCCGCATCGGGTTCCCTGCTCAGCAGGGAGTCTGCTTCTCCCTCTGACCCTCCCCCCTCTCATGTGCTCTCTCTCATTCTCTCTCTCTCAAATAAATAAATAAAATCTTTAAAAAAAAAAAAAAAATCTAACTATTTCGAGACAGGTACTTTTAAAAGAATGAAATGTTTCCTTTTAACTTTTATTTCTGTCACTTACATGACAGGTGACATACCACAGAAATTTTTGTTGTTCATTATTAATTTCCATAGAAAAGCAGTTACAATCTACATCTGAGAATAACCCTGGGCTTACTGCTTAGATATTCCCCCATTTTGAGAGATGCCTATAATAGGGAAACCATTGCTAATAATTAAACACATGGGAATATAAACAGGAAAGGGAACATGGGGAAATTAAGGGGAAAAAGGTACTTTGTGACTACAGAACATACATAAAAGGCTATACTTTAGTATGGAAAACACCAAGCTTGGATACTTAGTTATAACTTACAATAATCCAAATCTATCTGGATTCTGATTAGCAAAATGCAGAAAGTCTGCATGTGACAGACAATCACTGTGGAGCCCAACAAAGCTACAGAATGAAACTTAGTGAAAAGATGGGAATAGGAAATTTGTTCTATTTTGAAGAAGGGCAAGCTTTTCTAGCTGCTGGGGTAAAATGACTGGATTCAAATGTTGAGACAGAATGTGGATTAATTTCCTGGTACTGTTCTCCTTCATTCCCCTAGGAAGAAAGATCATGTCACTCAAGAGTGATACTTCTAGCCAATTAAAGGATGGTTTTGGGCTGCAATTCTTCCACTGCACCTCCAAGCTGGAAAGAGTTCAGCTGTAATGTAGAAGCCACAATAAGGATAAAGTAAGGAAGGGTAGGTAAAATGAGCTCTGTCATACAGGCAGTCTCTTGGGAAGGAAAGAGCCAAAGAATTAGCATTTCTGAACTTGACAAGTGAACGTCACAGTCACAGAGACTCTCTATGCACCACCAATCTTATTCTGCTCTGTCCCTCACGTCACATCAGGTTTTAGGAACTATCTCTATGTGTGCTCCATGTCAATCAAGTATTTTCCTTCTCCCATATGAATCAAAAACTTCTCTAGAATTTTAGTCTAACCATTGCTTCTTCCTACTCTCCCATTTTGCTCAGATCCCAGAGCTAATAATTGGTAGTCTTACACAGTACCCTATGCACAGCAAACACTCAAAACTGACCACACTGATTGTTCAGCAAGCAAGCATTTTTAAAAATAATGTATTGAGGTAAAATTCATATAACATAAAATTAACCACTTTAAAGCGAACAATTCAGTGGCACCTAGTACATTTACAATGTCATGCAACCACCACCTCCATCTAGGTCCAAAACACTTCTATCTCTCCAAAGTAAAACCCCACACCCATTAAGCAGTTTCTCTCCATTCAGCCCTGTCCTTCAGCCCCATCAATGTATATTCTGTCTCTATGGATTTGCCTATTCTGGACATTTCATATAAATGTCATATAATATGGGACCTTCTCTGTCTAGCTTTTCTCACTCAGTAGAATGTTTTTAAGGTGCATTCATGTTGTAGTATGTGTCAAACTGTCATTTCTTTTTATGGCTACATAAGATTTCATTGTATGTATAGACCACAATTTATCCATTTATCCATTGGATGGATGTACTGGTTACTGTAACAGTGCTCTGTAAACATGGACGTATATATATTTATTTGAGTACTTCTTTTCAATTCTTTTTTTTTTTTTTTTAAAGATTTTATTTATTTATTTGAGACAGAGAGAATGAGAGAGAGAGCACATGAGAAGGGGGAGGGTCAGAGGGAGAAGCAGGCTCCCTGCCGAGCAGGGAGCCCGATGCGGGACTCGATCCAGGGACTCCAGGATCATGACCTGAGCCGAAGGCAGTCGCTTAACCAACTGAGCCACCCAGGCGCCCCTTCTTTTCAATTCTTTTGAGTATACCCCTAGGAGTAAAATTGCGGGGTCATATGGTAATTATACATTTAACTTTTTGAGAAACCGCCAAACTGTTTTCCACAGCCAAACAAGCATTTCTAAACACCAGCCATGTACTAGATAAAGTCCTTGTTCTCACGAAGTTGACATATTAGTGTGAAAGGAAAATCATAAACTAATTACTAATTATATATGTAAATGTATATACATATAAATGTCATATCAGATAATGGTAAGTGATACGAAAAAATTAAGTAGAGCAGAGCACAGAGAGTTATGGGAGGATACTATTTTATATAGAGTGGTCAAGAAAGGCCTCTGATACATAAACACATGAAACGGAGATCATTAAATACTTTTAGACACCTCAACAGTCAGTGAAACATTATTTTTTATGAAACGGTATTGCTTATATGACATTTTTTCAAAGTACTTTCATCTTTTTGGCTAGAATAATATTCCCTTTGTGACTTTTTTCTGAATGCTAATTCAGACTGGTAACTTTATATAAAGATTCTTATTATTTATTTTGTTCAACACAAAATAAAACCCACCTGGTGAATTCTGCTGATCACTAGTAGCCCTGTGGCAACAAACCTACATTTCTGATATGATTACAGTTTAGAGGTAATCATCAAATTAAATGTTGTGTAATGTCAAGACTCTATAATCTCAAACCATCCATTTCCAAAAGAATGTAACTAGCAAATTATGAATTCAGATAAAGTATTAAACTCCAAACATGGGGCAAATACACTTCGCTAAGGGTTAGGAGCCCCAATACTACTTCCTGCTCTGCTACCTTGGGCAGGACAGTTACCTAACCTAACTGTATCTCAATTTTCAGAAAGTGTGATGGCGGGGGAGGGAGGGAGAAATGATGTCTAGGGTTCCTTCTGTTCTAAAGTTTAAGAAATATGTTTTAAATAGTACACCTGGAAGCCTCTAAGAGGTAGCTAAAAAAACTCCAAACATAATGCTGGAATGACATAGTGCCTTGGCTACCTTTAAGTCAATTTAGTTGAGTGAAAAAATGGCTATCCATAATCCGACTTTACAGAATAGCCCCAGTTTATACAGATGAAGTGAGAAATCAGAAGTTTATACCCCAAACCAGGATCACCATCTACATTGCTAAGGAACCCTAAGATCAAGATAATGTGTACTGAAGAGTAGTAATATACAGAAAGAATTTTAGCTCAGCACTGAACATCATAAAGCTATCTTTTGAGTGCCTAGTACATGCCTGGTGTAGTTAGGCAAAATATATGTAATATTTATCATATACATGTATATGAATATATAGAGAAATATATATATCTAATATAGGTAAGTATCCTCACTCCCAGTTTACACATGAGAAACCAAGACTTTGATAAAGTAGATGTTAAAGATCATACAAATATACATAGTAAAAGTGGGATTCTAACTCAGACAGGATTGAATGATTCAAAGTCCACTATTATAGTGAAAGATCTTAATAATATAACTAAAGATAACATTCTTCACTAAAGTTTGTAATACTCTATTTAATATAAATAAACCCAGGATGTAAACAAAACCCAATATCCTGGCTAAAATCAAATCAACTTTCTTATGTTTCTTCATCTAAAACTTGCCTCCGGTATTTCTTCAATCTAAACTCAAACTCCCTTATTAACTATTTAATTGATTTTTCTTTTTTCACAAACAATGTATCTTTTAGAACAAAATTCTCCATTGTAGAACACTAGTTCTTAACATATTTTCCACCTACAATCTGTCCCCAGGTGATTTCACTGATTCTTATCATCTATGTGCTTGTGACTTCCAAATTATACCTTGAGCCTTAACTTCTCTACTAAGATACACACTCCTATACCCAATTGCATCCAAAACATTTCCAGTTAGATGTTTCAGAGCATCTCAACTTTAATAAGGACAAGACACAATTTCATGTTTTCCTTGCCATATTGAACCTCTTCCAGTCTTCCTATTACATAAATAGCACCTCTCTCCAACTGATCACTCAAAGTTAAAACTTAGGATTCATCCTTGATTCTTACCTTTCTCTCCTGCCTATGTCCATCCTACTACCACCTTGTCCTGTCAGCTCTACAACCAAAGTCCTTGTCTCTACTGTGACTTCCCTAGTTCAGGTTCTCACTATCACTCACTCAAACTACTACAATAAGACTCGCCTCCTAACTGGTCTCCTTTCCTGACCTCCTATAATCTGCACAGCAACCACAGTGATCTTTTTAAAGCACTGATCAGATGATGGCACTCTGAGGCTGAAAACTCTTCAACGGCTTACCACTGTACTTAAATGAAATCCAAACACCTTCCCACAGCCTACTGCAAAGTCTCATGACCTGGTCTCTACCAAACTCCCTGATACCACCGCCTATCACACTCTTTGCTCTCACTGACCTTTCTGTACCTCAAGTATACCAAGGTCATTTATTTCTCTCTCAGGATCTTTGCATTCATTGTTTTCTCTATTAGGAAGCTTTGTCCGCAAATCTGTATGCAGCTAGCTCATTCTTGTCATTCAGGTCTCAGTTTAAAATATATCTTCACTGAGCCCACATCACTATCTCATCAAACATTTTATTTTCTTAAAGCATTATCACTATCTGGGATGATTTTTCTAGCGTATTTATCACTAGCTTCCTCTCACAAACATGTAAGTTATTTGACAGCAGAAATCTGGTTTATTTTATTTATTGTTGTATCCGAAATACCTAAAAAAAAAAAAAAAACCTATCACACAGCATACATTTAATATTTATTAAATGAGTAAATGAACAAATAAACCTACAAAGTATTTTTTATAAGTCAAAATTATTATTAAACCATCCTCTGTTGGGGTGCCTGGGTGGCTCAGTCAGTTAAGCGTCTGCCTTCAGCTCAGGTCATGATCCCAGGGTCCTGGAATCAAGCCCCACGTCGGGTTCCCTACTCAGCGCAGAGTCTGCTTCTCCCTCTCCCTCTGACCCTCCGCCCCACCTGTGTACACACTCTCTCTCTCAAATAAATAAATTAAATCTTTAAAAATAAATAAATAAACGATCCTCTACCAAGGCAGAATCTATATCTAAATCTATCTTTCCATCTCCAGAGAATTTCTACAGTCAGTACTTTGTATACTATACATACTCACAAAATAATGACTGAAACAATAAAGGAAATTTGGTCTAAAGTGTTTAAAATATACTTAATTATATACTTACAATATGCTTAATTATTGGTTTTATATTAACATTTATTGAGTAGTATATACCAGGCTCTGTTCTAAATGCTTTATGTATTATCTCATTTGATACTCTTAACAACTCTATGAGATAAGAAATATCATTATCCACATTTTACAGACGTGGGATCTAAACAAAAAAAGCTGAAATAACTGCCCAACATAACACAGTAAGTACCAGAGCTGAAATGTGAACCTGGACATTCCTCCACACAATAAGTATTGGTATCAGCTCGATGAGTATTATAAGAGTTTGTGGAGGCGCCTGGGTGGCTCAATTAGTTGAGCATCTGACTCTTGGTTTCAGCTCAGGTCATGATCTCAGGGTCCTTGGATCAAACCCCATGTCAGGCTCCGTGCTTTCTGGGAGTCTGCTTGAGATTCTCTCCCTCTGCCCCTCCCTTTGCTCTCTCTCACTGTCTCTAAAATAAATGGATAAATCTTAAAAAAAAAAAAAAAAAGAGCTTGCCATTTTACCCATTTGAACTGAAGACTCTTCAGAGAACTTGAGTTTCTTCTAAACTTAAGTAAGCTGAAAGTTTACTTAGATCACAGTTGTGAGATAATCTTACCTAATCATTATTTGATATCAGAACAGGTAACCTTCTAGAATAGTTTTCTCTGCTATGAGGTCCAGAGCAATGCCAGAAGAATCTTTGAGGGATAAAAGAACCATACAACAGAAACTTAACTCATAATCACTGGAGAGAGAAACTGGGTTTATAGCTTACTATTAAGTATATGATCCAATATGAAATTTAACAGGGTACTGAAGAAGTGGAAAAAATTCTGAAATGTTTGGCTACACACACAAAAAGTGACATGAAATATACCACTTTACAACAGGGCTGTTCAGCAAAGTTAATATGAGGTTATATTTTCTCATAATATACAATTCAATTCTATAAAGACTGATAAGCATGGCCGTTTGTCTTTGCTCTTCAAAAGCTCTGCTACAGTCAGCACCCAAAAGTTTTATTAAAAGCTTTATGATTCCAGCACTTCAAAATGTCAAACTTATTTGTAAAAATAGGCAAACCCCATGGTTTGTCATTTTTAATATTTGGAGCTCCCTTGATCCCTCCCTGGAAGCCTCAGGGGTAGACAACTTCAAAAATGTTCCCTATACTCAAGCCCTAAGTCTAAGTCTATAATTATTCTCCTCCTCTGCTCCCTGGGTCCTCTATCAAAGATCATTCCCATGGATATTAAACTCATGATAGCCTAGGTCAGACAGGAAAACCCTCCATAACTCCAACCCCAAGAACCCTGAATGACAAAACTAGGTAGATTTGCACTGAAATAACCCAGTGAAAGTATACAACAAAAGGAGTAAAGAAACAAAAGGTTAAGAGAAAAGAACAACCTCACAACTATTCTCTGAAATCTACACTCTTCTGGGTTATCTTAGAATCCTCAAACATGATTTGTATGTCTGATCTGTCTCCTCAGCTTGACACTAAGTATACTGAATAGCATAGCATCTGTAACTCTCTCTAATAAAAATATCTGTAAATTGCTCCCCCTAGAATGCCCCTCAAAGTCCAGTATATTTTTACTATCCTGTCAGTTTTCTGCCATGACATTATGACAGGGTTATTTCATTTTAAAGGTTACCATTCCTTCAACTGCCAGACATCAGCGATCACAGAGGCAAATAATGGAACAGTATTTCTGTAATCTACATAGAGTCAACATTTTTTAAAAGGTTGTGAGTGAATAAAATGATTCAATAATTCTAAAACCTAGTCTGATGAGAAAATTAGAAAGGCTACCAAATCTTAGGAAAAATAAAATCCTTCCATTGTTAAACTGGTATCATATCATAAGTGAATCAAGCCATTCCATTCCATTTTTATTATATGTAAGTCAATATCCTATATATATTATAAAATAATCTGAAAACCAGAATAATCTGTATCAGTGACTTTTATACAGCATTTATTTAATTTTAAATATAAAAATACAAACTGCTATCTTAACACAAGGTCCTTGCTTCATTCCTAATTGACTTCACTTCCACCCTTTCTTTCCCATATCTTTTCTCATTCGGTCAACTTTAAATATATTCATGCCAATTCTCCATGTTCTCACTAGCATGATTAAAAAATTTTTATACAACACTGGTATGGGAGATGATTGATAACAATCTGACTTTTTTTCAAACTGATTCCTTGCTGGGTCTGTGGAGCGAAAAAAAAAATGTTAAAGTGATTTAAATGCTAGATTTTCTGAAATCCCAGTTTTTCAGATGAATATTAAAAGAGAAAGAAAATGAGCATGTACCTTTAAAATGAGAAGTCCACTGTGAAAATAGAGAAAGAATATATTCAAAGAGACTGAGTAATAAACTGCTCAAGCCATTTTCTGAAAAGAAATTGCCTTTCTGGTTATAACTGTTAAAATTATAGAAAACAACTCCCTCTTCTTCAAAAAACACTAAATTATGGCCCCCAAATCATAGGTATTACTATTTTTGAAATGTAAAGGTATTAAGAGAAAAATTACATTGTTAATAAATTTAAGTAATGAGCTGTTGTGGTGGAAGACAATTGTGGTAAAATATACACAATACTAACCCATCTTGCCAAAAAGAAGACAAAGAGTAATAAAGACAATTATAAAATTGATTAAATCACTTTAAAAGAGGGGTTGACGCCTTTGAAATTCTTTAGTATGGAATTTTCTTCCTATGGATATTGTACAAATGTCTTTGTCTTGTCTAAAGTGTTCTAAAATTATAAATATACACTCATACTGAGGAAAATTGCTTTTACTTATCAGGTGGAAAGAAACAAGAAAGCCTTGAAAAACAGATATTTCCAGGGAAGAAAAGTAAAGCAGGAAAGTGAAGGTATAATAAAAGGACTATAATCAGAGATATGGGAGGAAGACAAACTGCATTAATTAATTTTCTTTAAGAAATGAGACTAGCTGCGCACTGAGATGAATTGTCTCATTTGCCAAGTGTCCCAAGTGGCAAAGTCAAACAAATAACTCTGTAATTCTTCATTAGTATTTCATCAAGTTTAACCATTTGCAGACTGCCAAAAAAGTCGTGGGGGGAGGGATCTCTCAAATCTTACGAGAATTACAACTAATCAACTTTTATGTGTATTTTCCAATATCTCCCTTTGTTGAAATAACCAAGTGACAAATGAAAATGGTATAAATACAGAGCAAAACCAAGTAAGATAAAGAGCAGGAAGGGTCCACTCATCATGGGAGGCCATGCTGGACAGAGCAAAGCCTTTCAAATCCTTCAGAACTGGTTTTAAAATCTGATTCGTCCACTTCTAGTTAAATGACCTTGCTCCATTTATTTAATCTCTGGATTCTCAATTTTTGCAAACATACAAGATGAAGGATACACCAGCACTGTAGGGTCATTGTGAAATGATTGTGACATTAAATACCATGTATATAAATTACCTGGCTCTTACCTTAGTAAAGGTCAATTCCTCTAATAAAGTACACAAGTCAGGCAAATATTTATTTAAATGTTTCATATTTACTGTTAAATGTTCAAAAATTTCAGTATACTATATGATCTTCTGAAGCCAAATGACTCTTACTCAACATTTACTTGAGAAATTTAGTCTTCAATTTTTATGTACTTTCACCACAGAGTTAAGACTTATGCAAAGGTTTGTTATAAATTTCTTTTTCCTTTGGATATAAGCTTTTCTTCCTCAGCCCCACTAAAAGATAAAATTTTAAATCAAAGCCTAGGTTTTATAGCACGTAAGACATTTTTTTTCCAAAATGAAAATACCTTTATCTTTTTCATAATGATGAAATTAAAAAATTATTTTAAAAAACTGAATATTATAAAAATATCATAATTTTTTTAAGGGGCACCTGGATGGCTCAGTAGGTTGAGCATCTTACTCTTGGTTTTGGCTCAGGTCATGATCTCAGGGTTGTGAGATCCAACCCTGCAAGGGGCTCCATGCTTAGTGGGGAGTCTGCTTGAGATGTTTGAGATTCTCTCTCTCCCTCTGCCCTTCCCCCTGCTCACACACACTCTCTCTCTAAAATAAATAAATAAATCTTTTTTAAAAAAGAATTTTTTTAAGAATTATTTTTTTAATCACTTGAAATCCCACCACCCAGAGATAATAATGGTTAACACTTTGATCTATAAATAAACATAAACACACACTCATCCATCTTAGACTTCTTTCTCTGTACAAATATATATACTTTAATAAAAACTGGGAGATTAATGCCCTTTGAATAGATTTTGAATGTCTTTTATTAATTGTATAAAATCATAAGAACAACACTAGAATAAAATGAATAAAATTTGCACAATCCCAACAACTTCAATCAAGTGTTTTTATTTTTGGCACATCCATTTCTGATGCTTATGTAATTGTAATATGAATTGTAACTGACATAATTATAATCATAAAAGATACAGTTTTATATTCTTCTTTATCCATTGTAAGAATAGTCTATGTTGCTGCATGGAATAGTTAATACAACAAATGAGATACTTTGGTATAAGTACTAGTATCAAAATATCCTTCTTGGATTGTGATTTATAAAACCAATTGCTCATTCTTGAAAATGACTAGTTCTAATAACAAACATGCCTATTTTTGTTTTTAAGGTAAAAACCTTACTTTGTTGCTATGGAGACTAAATAAGACATGTGAAAACTCTTGGTAAACCTGCATATATGAATGTAATGTATCATTATTATCAATGGAACACAGTATTTTATGAATGTCCACCACAAGTATATGTGATATCTCTGAATATTCTTAAGAATGACTTTTCTAGGACTTTTGCTCGTGGCAAATAAAACAAGATTCCTCTTCTATTACACAACTAGACCCAGGATAAGCTATAAAATTATATTTTAATGTATTTCTGAGCTTGCACATGAGTAAGTAAGGGAAAGCTTTAAGGGGGAGAAAAGAACAATGAACTGAAACAGAGAGGGGGCATGAAGGAAATAAACCTGGATGAACTGAATGAGAATCTTCTGCCCAGAAATTAAGCAAAGACTCCTGGATAATGCTAAGGTGGTCTCAGGTCTACAGAACCCTTGGTGTGACAGAAAGAAATGCAAATCCTTCCTGAAATAATCCCCAATTTAGGCTCTTAGGAATTTCACAGATTAAGTTCAAATAAATATGTACTAATGAAATGTTTTTTAAAATTACTAAACCGTATGGCTGGGTGGCTCAGTCGGTTAAGCCTGGGTGGCTAAATCAGTTAATCTGACTCTTGATTTTGGCTCAGGTCACAATCTCAGGGTTGTGAGATCAAGCCCCACATCCGGCTCTGTGCTGGGGGTGGAACCTGCTTAAGATTCTCTCTCTCTCTCTCCTTCTCCCCCAGGCCCTCCCCCCACCTCTCTCTCTCTAAAAAATAAAATAAAATAAGCCATTTAAGGAAATAAGCCACCATGAGTGAGAGATAGCAAAAACAACACAACAGATTTAAACTTCCAAGCATATTGCTTTTCCTTAAAAAAAAGAAAGTAATATTTTATCTCTACATTAAAAGATAATTACCCTTCCACAAGGTCAGAATTTAAAGCTTTATTTCTGTTTCCTATGATTTAACCATATCTATCAAGGATGTGAAGAACACATTCCTACAAAATCTCACCCTGAAAGTTCATCCTTCATGAACTGAAGCTTGATTTTAAAATAGCCCTGTTTTTTTTAATCAGTCATCTATAGCTTTTTGTTCTTAACTGCCTAAATAGGGGAAACAGGACCACATTTTTCTGAGTAACTAAGTCTACATTCACAGTGTGTTAGTAAAGAATGGCTGGGTTACACCACAGCAACACAAGCCCCAAGTCACTGTGGCTTTAAGTAACAAGGTTGTTTTCACTGCTCTCCCTGTTATGTCCATTACTCTGCTCTTTACAGTCCTCACTCAGGGATAGAAACTGCAAGAACTTCCACCTTATGAAACAAGAGGAGGAGGAGAAGGAAGGGAAAGAAGAGAAGAAGGAGAAAGAAGGAGGAGGGGGAAGAAAAAGAGGAGGAGGAGGAAGAAAAAGGATGAGGAAGAGAAAGGGGAGGAGAAATAACAACAACAACAGCAACAATTCACAAGTCTCCTTTGGAGGATGTGAAGAAACTGATTCATTACTGTGAAAGTAGGAAAATGAGGGAAAGAAACATTCATCCTGCCTTTCTATAGGAACCACATCTACAGGAACCCAATAACTGATTTGGGAGGTACAGGAGATAGGTTTACAGAAGTTTTCTAGCTAATAAATGCCCAGATGGAATAAAATTAGAATATCTTCATTTTGCAACCCCAAATTAATTTAAGGATCCAGGCAATGATCATCAGTGGCTGCTAACAACACGAAAAAGAAAATAAGGCATTAGTGCCTTATGAGAGAAGTATGCAATAGTAGTCTTGCCCCACTAATGCAGAAGTAGTCTTGCCCTCACAATGCATACACACACACACACACACACACACACACACAATTGCAATAGTGAGTCTAACAAAGCATCTAAATCCAACTATTAGGCTGTAGTTTTTAGGAAATAGAAGAGACATCATAACATGTTAAAGATACCACAAGGACATAATCAGCAAAGTCCAGACTAAAAAACAATATGACAACTGACTCTGTTTCTTCAACAAGTAATTTGCAAGAGGATAGAGAAAGCAAGAGAGCAAAAGAGCCAGAGAGTGAAAGAGAGCAAGAACATTTGAAGGTGGGGGGAGAGATTAAGAAATTTACAGGATGTAGCAAGCAATATGTAGATCTTAATTTAGATCATGAGTCAAACATGCTATGGGGTGGAAACGGGAACCATTAATGAAACAATGAGGAAAAGCTGAACAATGATTAAACTATCTGACAATAATGAGAAATTACTGTTAATTATATTTATGTGTAATGATGGTGTTGTTATGTTCCTTGTTTTTTAAAGATGTCTTTTGCCTTTATAAATACATATTGAAATATCTGTAAGTGAAATAATGATGTCTAAGACTGCTTCAAAATAACAGATAAAAAAAGATTGGTCATGAATTAGTAACTGCACATAGGAACTACTCTCTCTCTCTACTTGTATATACCTAAAGTTTTCATAATAAAAAGTTCATAAAGCAGTTAGACATCCCCAGCCACCCAGATATCTATTTTCCAAACTATGTAAGAGCTTCTTTCTTCTATCCCAGCAGAAGATGGCATAGATTTGTCCTCAGGAGAGGTTAAAACATTGGGTCTCACACCAGGAACAATCAAGTGTAGGATACTGCATGAAATGAGAAAATATTACATTTATGAAACAAGAATGGGCTACTAGAAAAAAAGAAAAGTCAGAGAACAAAGTTCTTAGAAATAACAAAATAAGATGTAAAATGTAAAAGCTAAATAGAAGAGTTAGATTATAGAGCTGAAGAAATATTGCAAAAAACAGATTCAGGAACATGAGACATGGAAAACAAGAGGCAAACATCATTAGAAGGTGAGCTAAGAGATTAGATACCAGAATAGAAGTAGTTTAAGAAGAGAGACAGAGAAAACTATGAAAATGAAATCTTTAGAGAAATCATTCAAAGAAATTTCCCAGAACTAAAGTACATGGGTTTTTTTATTAGGACTTAGCCAGTAAGTGTCCCACACAAGTGAAGAAAACAAATGCTGCTTAGAACACACTAAAGACAAAGAAGGTTCTATAAGGTTCCAGAGCTAAGAACGTTTTCATGTTAAAAAAAAAATTAAGATTTTAAATTGCATTAGAATTTTCAACAGCAAAAAGAGGACAAGGGCTGAATAATCAATTACTTCAAAATTACTATACCCAGCCAAACTACTCATCTCCTGTGAGAGTAAAATAAAGACATTTTTAGCAACACGTGCAAGGCTTTAACATTTTTCTTCATGTTTCATTTCTCATAAAACAGTTAGAGAATGTGTACCTCTAAAACAATACAGATGGGAAGATGACATGGGATCCAAAAAATAAAGAATCAATGTAAGAGAGGATAAGAGGTTTCCCTCAGTTGATGGTAAATGGTTAATGCAACACAATAGCTGTAGAGGAACTAGTACAAACTGAAGCAGATCAGAAGGCTCCAAAGAGATTTCTTCAAGAATAAAAAATCGTTAGAATATCTCATGTGTCTAAACATATTCATATAAATTTCACACAACCAGGGAGATTTAGGGGACCTAATTCATAATATATATTCACCTCTCCAATTTCTCTTCCCATCATTTCTTAAACCCATGGAAAACAGGCTTTCACCCCCATCACCCCACCGAATCTGCTCCTGTCACAGTCATTGGTAAGTTCCATGTAGTCAAGTCAAACAGTCAAAAAAAAACTTGAAAGAAAAGAAAATGGAAATACAACATACAAAAACCTGTGGGATGCTGCAAAAACAGTTCTAGGAGGAAAGTTGAAGTAATAAATACCTACATTAAGGAAAAAGATCTCAAATAAGTAACTTAATTTTACACCTCAAGGAACTGGAGAAAGAACAAACTAAGTCCAAAGTCAGTAGAAGGAAACAAATAAAGGTCAGAGCATAAATAAATGAAACAGAACAGAAAAGCAATAGAAACACAAAACTAGGAGTTGATTTTTGGAAAAAATCAACAAAACTGACAAAACCTTAGCTAGACTAAGAAAAACAGAGAGAAAACTCAAATAAATAAAATCATACATAGATATGATACATATGTGTGTTTTTTTATGTGTAACACACATACACACACAGAGAGAGAATATTAATACAGAGAGAGACTGCTGGGCCCTAGAAATTAAGAAAGCACAAATTCCTTAAAAAAAAACTTAAAATATAGTTAAGGAGACAGCGTATATGGATAAGATAACCTAAGACTGCAATTCCAAATTAGCCTATTAGGTAAATTCCAGCACCATGATTTTTTTTTTTTTTAAGATTTTATTCATCTATTTGACAGAGAGAGACAGCGAGAGAGAGAACACAAGCAGGGGGAGTGGGAGAGGGAGAAGCAGGCCTCCCACGGAGCAGGGAGCCCGATGCAGGGCTTGATCCCAGGACCCTGGGATCATGACCTGACCCGAAGGCAGACGCTTAATGACTGAGCCACCCAGGCGCCCCAGCACCATGATTTTTTAAATAGCAACTTTATCGAGATATAATCCACACACCATAAAATTCATCCTTTTAAAGTATACAATTCAGTGGTTTCAGTATAATCTCAGTGTTGTACATGCATCACCACAATCAATTTTAGAACATTTTCATCACTCCAAAAAGAGATCCATATCCATTAGCAGTCACTCCCCATTTCTGCCTCCCCCTATGCTCCTGGAAGCCAGTAATTTACTGCCTGTCTCTACTGATTTGCCTATTGTAATAATTTCATATAAGTGAAATTATACAATATATGGTCTGGTTTCTTCCACTTAAAATAATGTTTTCAAGTTCACTCACATTGTAGCATCTATCAATACCTTATCCCTTTTTATGGCTGAATAATATTCTATTGTATGGCTATATCACATTTTTTTCTATCCAATCATCAGTTATATATTCAGGTTGTTTCTAATTTTTGGATATTATGAATAACGCTGCTAAAAACATTCTTGTACAAGTTTTTGTGTGAACATGTTTTCAATTCCCTTTGTGTATCACTAAGAGTAGAATCACTGAGTCATATGGTAACTCTAATGTTTTGAGGAGCTGCCAAACTATTTTCCAAAGTGGCTGTACCATTTTATAATCTCACCAGCAGTGTAATGAGGGATCTGGGTTTTTCCACATTTTCATGAATATTTGTTACTGTCTGCCTTTTTTTTTTCATTTTAGCCATTCCAGTGGGCCCAACACTATGATTTTTGAAAATAAATCTTATCATTTCACAATATGTGTGTATATCAAATCATCACATTGTACACCTTAAACTTACACAATGTTATATGTATAAAGCTGGAAAAAATTAAGTACACATATTGTTGGAACTGGAAAATACACACACACACACACACACACACACACACACACACACACACCCTTAGGAACTGCCTCAAACTAAAAGTCTTCTTCAAAGCAAAGGAAACCATCAACAAAATGAAAAGGCAACCAGGGGCGCCTGGGTGGCTCAGTGGTTAAGCGTCTGCCTTTGGCTCAGGTCATGATCTGATCGAGCCCCACATCGGGCTCCCGCTCCCCCTGCTTATGTACCCTCTCTTGCTGTGTCTCTCTCTGTCAAATAAATACATACATACATACATAAATAAATATCTTTTTTAAAAAATGAAAAGGCAACCTATTGAATAAGAGAATTTATTTGCAAATCATATATCTGATAATGGATTAATAACTAAAATATATAAAGAACTCATACAACTCAAAAGCAAAGAACAAATCCAATATAAATATGCAGAGTAACTAGGGGTGCCTGGGTGGCTCAGTCAGTTATGCATCCAACTCTTGGTTTTGCCTCAGGTCATGATCCCATGGGTCATGAGATTGAGCCCCACATTGGGCTCTGTGCTCAGCAGGGAGTCTGCTTGAAGATTCTCTCCCTCTGCCCCTCCCCCAACTCATTCTCTCTCTCTCTCTCTCTCTCAAATAATCTTTTAAAAATAAAATAATAAAATAATAAATATGCAGAGTAACTAAATAGACATTTTTCTAAAGATGACATATGGATAACCAACAGGTACATGAAAAGGTGCTGAACATCACTAATCAAGAAAACACAAATCAAAACCGAGAGATATCATTTTATACCTGCTCATATGGTTATTATCAAAAAGACAACAGATAACATCTAGTGTTGATGAGGATGTGGAAAAAGGGAACCCTTGTACGCTATTGATGGAAATGTAAATTGGTGTAGCTACTATGGAAAACAGTTTGGAGGGTCCTCAAAAAATTAAAAATTAAACTACCATATGATCCAACAATCCCATTTCTGGGTATACATCCAAAGGAAATGAAAACAGGATATTGAAGAGACATCTCCACTCCCATGTTCACTGCAGCATTATTCACAATAGCCAAAATATGAAAAGACCTAAGTGTCTATCAAGGGATGAATGAATAAAAAAGATGTGGTATATATATACAACGTAATATTACTCAGCCACGAGAAAGAAGGAAATCCTACCATTTGTGACAAAAGGAATAAACCCTGAGGGAATTATGCTAAGTGAAATAAGCCAGACAGAGAAAGACAAATTCTGCATATTATCACCTACATATATAAAATTAAAAAAGAAAGTCAAACTCAAAGAAACAGAGAGTAAAAGAGAGGTTGCCAAGGGTTAGGGGGTGGTGAAATAGGGAGAGGTGGTAAAAGGATACAAATTTTCAGCTATACAACGAGTAGGACCTGAGGATCTAATGTAAAACATAGTGACTATAGTTGATGACACTAAGAGAGTAGAATATAAATGTTCTCACCAAAAATAAATAAATATGTGAAGTGATAAATACATTAACTAAATGGAGGGAACCCATTCACAATGTATACATATATAAAATCACTATGGATGTACACTTCAAATATCTTACAATTTTGTTAATTACAGCTCAATGAAGCTGATAAAAATAATAATATACTTTAATTCTAGCATCCTTCCAAACAATATAAATAATAAGTACTAAATAAATATTTGTTCAATTGTGCTAATGTCGTGCTAATGCTATGTGCTAATGTTAAATCATCTGAAGAGCCTGCAAAAGTGAGAGAAGTCTCCAAGAAGGAACCATCACCACCTTAACCTAAAAGACTACCATGAGGGGCACCTGGGTGCTCAGTCGGTTAAGTATGTGATTCTTGAACTCAGCCCAGATCCTGATCTCAGGGTTGTGAGTTCAAGCCCCACGTTGGGCTCCATACTGGGCATGGAGTCTACTTTAAAAAAAAAAAAAAAAGTCTACCATGAGCTCTCTGACAGCTCTAGCACTTGGTTTGGTATCATCCATTCACATGTTTTACTGTTAGAATGCCACTGTCAGTGTGGTTAAGATCATTTATTTTAATCATTATGTCCATATGGCTTTTCAAGCCTGCTCATAAAACAGGAAGTTAAGAATTCAGAGACCTGTAATAATCTTTCAAAAATATTTTTCTTATACAAGGATCCATCATTACAAACAGAAGATGATTACAAAATGATGACAGTAGAAGTAGTCTAATGTAGGTCTAATTGATCCTTAATATTCAGATTAGTTTTATCTTTTGATTACTATATAATTTTGCTAGGACACAGCTAATTACATTAAAGTCTACAATATGCAGAAACCTCAACATTTATAATAGACAATTTCTTATCACAATAATCCCATAATTTTCATTAGCAGTAATAATTTCTATTTGTTAGCAATAACAATCTTCTACATGATTCCTGGTAACTTGAGTTTCATAAAGCTGTATAAAGAATAAAATAAAGATTTAGTTAACAATTTCACAAAATGAGACAAGAGGAAGAGAAACTAGAAACAGATCACTTGAGGTACTGCACTCTGTGTTGGAATAAAAATCACATCCATCACTCCATTATACTTGCCTTTAATTTGATTACAAACTTGAAAAACAGGGTATCTATTTTTATTAAAGTATAATCAACATACAGTGTTATATTAGTTTCAGGTGTACAATATAATGATTCAACAATTCTATACATTACATCACAATAAGTATACTCTTATCCCCTTTGTCTATTTCACCCATCCCTCCCCTGCCCACCTCCGCTCTGGAAACTATCAGTTTGTTCTCTGTATTTAAGAGTCTGTGTTTTTGTCTTTTGTTTGTCCATTTGTTTTGTTTCTTAAATTGCACATATGAGTGAAATCATACAGTATTTGTCTTTCTCTGACTTACTTCACTTAGCATTATACCCTCTTAGGTCCATCCATGCTGTTGCAAATGGCAAGATCTCATTCTTTTTATGGTTAATACCACCATATATGTATATACACACCACTATATAAGTATATGTACTATATACATATATAGTAGTATTACTCAGCCATATATATATAACATTTTCTTTTTCCATTCATCTATTGATGGACACTTGGGTTGCTTCCATACCTTGGCTATTGTAAATAATGCTGCAATAAACATAGGGGTGCATATATCCTTTTGAATTAGTGTTTTCATATTCTTTGGGTAAATACCCAGTCGAGCAATTACTGGATTGTAGGGTAGTTCTATTTTTAATTTTTTGAAGAATATCCATACTGTTTTCCAGAGTAGCTGCACCACTTTGCATTCCCACCAAAGCTGCACCAAGATTCCTTTTTCTCTACATCCTCACCAACACTTGTTATTTCTTGTCTTTTTGATTCTAGACATTCTGACAGGTGTAAGGTGTTATCTCATTATAGTTTCAATTTGCATTTTCCTGATGATTAGCAATGTTGAGCATCTTTTCATGTGTTTGTTGGCCATTTCTGTGTCTTCTTCGGAAAAATGTCTATTCAGGTCCTCTGCCCATTTTTAGTTGGATTATTTGGGGGTTTTGGGGGTGAGTTGTGTAAGTTCTTTACAAATTTTAGATATTAATCCCTTATCAAATATATCATTTGCAAATATCTTCTCCCATTCAGTAGGCTGCCTTGTCATTTTGCTAATGGTTTCTTTCACTGTGCCAAAGCTTTTTATTTTGGTGGCTCTCAATAGTTTAATTTTGCCGGGGCGCCTGGGTGGCTCAGTCGTTAAGCGTCTGCCTTCGGCTCAGGTCATGATCCCAGGTTCCTGGGATGGAGCCCCGCATCGGGCTTCCTGCTCCGCGGGAAGCCTGCTTCTCCCTCTCCCACTCCCCCTGCTTGTGTTTCCTCTCTCATTGTGTCTCTCTCTGTCAAATAAATA
Organism: Phoca vitulina; assembly: GCF_004348235.1. NCBI lineage: Eukaryota > Metazoa > Chordata > Mammalia > Carnivora > Phocidae > Phoca > Phoca vitulina. Next base: position 2,959,758 of record NW_022589785.1, read on the forward strand.
AATAAAATCTTCTTTAAAAAAAAAAAAAAAAAAATTAGTTTAATTTTGCCTTTGTTTCCCTTGCCTGAGAAGACCTATTTAGAATAATGATGCTTCTACGGCCTATGTCAAAGAAATTACTGCGTGTCTATGTTTCCTTCTGGGAGTTTTATGGTTTCAGATCTCACATTTAAGTATTTAGTCCATTTTGAGTCTATTTATGTGTATGGTATAAGAAAGTGGTCCAGTTTCATTCTTTTGCATGTAGCTGTCCAATTTTCCCAGCACCATTTGTTGAAAGGAATGTCTTTTCCCCATTGCATATTCTTGCCTCCTCTGTCATAGATTAATTGACCATATAAGCATGGGTTTATTTCTGGGCTGTCTATTCTGTTCCATTGATCTATGTGTCTGTTTTTGAGCCAGTACCATACTAAAAAACAGAGTATCTTATTTGATAAAATCTCAGAGGCCAGAGGTATATTTCTTCCTGTTGTGAAATTCGAACAAATCAGAAAATATTCCTCAGTGTCTATTTCTACACTTCTGTAAAAACTGATAAAATAAACATTTATAGAGTATCTACTACATGCCAAGCATTGTATTAGGCATTAGATATACCAATAAAGGAATGAAAATGGTCATTATTCTCAAGGAGTTCACAATCTAGTGGACAGAGAAAATATAAGCATCATAAAAACTAACATTTATTGAGCAACTAACATGAGATAGGTACTATATTGAAATCTTTAGATGGATTCAAACCCAGGCTGTCTGACTCCAGGCCTGTTATTAATCATATGAAGATGTGATATGTAAAGTGTTCCAGGTAAGGAAATCATCTGAATCTCAAAGCATAAAATGACATGGTGTGTGAAGGAAACTGAACAGTTCACTGTACATGGAAAAACAAGTTAAAAGCAAGCAGTAGCAAGAATTGGAGCTGAAAATTTTAGCAGCAATCAGATCATGGAGAGTCTGGAGTGCCATGCTGATGAAAACTTAAGGAAGACCTGTATAAATGGAGTATGTGCCATGTTCATGGATTGAAAGATCCACTATTGTTAAGATGTCAGTTCTCACCAAATTTAATTATAGAGTCAATGTAATCCAATTAAAATGCTAGCTAGTTTTTTTTGTAGAACCTAACAAGCTGATTCAAAAACTTATAAAGAAATGCAAAGGACCTAGAATGGCCAAAACAGTTTTTATTTTTATTTTTTTTAAAGATTTTATTTATTTATTTGACAGAGAGAGAGAGAATCACAAGTAGGCAGACAGGCAGGCAGAGGGAGAAGCAGGCTCCCTGCTGAGCACAGAGCCCGATGTGGGGCTCGACCCCAGGACCCTGGGATCATGACCTGAGCTGAAGGCAGATGCTTAACCATCTGAGCCACCCAGGCGTCCATCAAAACAGTTTTTAAAAAGAAGAACAAAGTCAGAGGACTCACTGCCTGACTTTAAGACTGACTATAACGAGATAGTAATCAAAACAGTGTGACGATATTGTCATGATGCATGTATAAATCAAGGAACAGAATAAAAAATCCTGAAAATACACCCAAGTATATACAGTCAACTCATTTTCAACAAAATTAGCAAGTTAATTCAATGATGAAAAAGATGGTTTTTCAGTTAACGCTACGTTCACAACTTGGTATCTATATAGAAAAAAAGTACACCTCAAAACCTTACCTCACACCTACATAAAAATTAACTCAAAGTTGACCATAGACCAGACATAAAAGCTAAAACTATAAAACTTTAGGAGAAGATATTCACAATCTTTGAGTACACAAAGATTTCCTAGACATGACACAAAAAGCATGAATCATAAAAAATGTCATAAATTAGACTTCACCAAAATTTAAAACTTCCGTTCTTTGAAAATGCCATTAAGAAAATCAAAATGCAATCTACAGACTAGGAAAAAATAATCTCAATGCATATACCTGAAGAAGGATTTGTATCCAGAATATATACTTACTCATTAAGAAGAAGAAAGCAACCCAATTAAAAACTGGGCAAAAAATTTGAACAGATACTTTACATAAGTAGATATACTAATAGTCAATAAGCAAAGAAAAAGATGTGTAACATTATTAATTCATCAGAGAAATGGAAATTAAAAACCACAATAAAACACCATTACATGGGGTGCCTGGGTGGCTGAGTCAGTTGAGCATCCAACTCTTGGTTTTGGCTCAGGTCATGATCTCATGGGTCATGAGACAGAGCCCTGCGGCAGGCTCCACACTCAGGGGGGAGTCTGCTTCAAGATTCTCTCCCTCTGCCCCTATCCCCTCTTGTGCATGCATGCCCTTTCTCTCTCTCTCTCTAAAATAAATAAATAAATCTTTAAAAAAAAAAAAAAACCATTACACAACCAAAAGAATGGCCAAAATTAAAAAGAATGGTAATAGGTCAAAGGAGAAATCATCAAGGAAATTAGAAGATATCTTAAAAAATGAAAATGAAATATAACCTACCAAAACATATGGGATGCTGTGAAAGTAGTACTAAGAGAGAAGTTTGCTGCCATAAACATTTAAATTTAAAAATAAGAAAGGTCTTGGGCGCCTGGGTGGCTCGGTTGGGCGACTGCCTTTGGCTCAGGTCATGATCCTGGAGTCCTGGAGTCGAGTCCCGCATCAGGCTCCCTACTCAGCAGGGAGCCTGCTTCTCCCTCTGACCCTCCCCCCTCTTGTGCTCTCTCTCTCATTCTCTCTCTCTCAAATAAATAAATAAAATCTAAAAAATAAAAAATAAATTAAAATAAGAAAGGTCTCAAATAAACAACCTAACTTTATACTCAAGGAACTAGAAAAAAAAAAAAAAGAACTAAACCCAATGTTAGCAGAAAGAAGGAAATTAATAAAGATTAGAGTATAAATAAATGAATAGCTAACAGAAAAACAATAGAAAAATTCAACAGAAGAGTCAATTCAGTCAAAATAGTCAAGATCAACAAAACTGACAAACCCTTTTTTCTTAGACTAAGGAAAAAAGAGAAGACTCAAAAAACCACTATCAGAAATGAAAGAGAAGACATTACAACTGATCCTGCAGAATAAAAGGATTATAATAAATTACTATTAACAGGTGCTAACAAATTGGACAAATGAATAAAAGAATGGATATTCTAAAAGAATGGATAAATTCCTAGAAACATAAAATGATAACAGCATCATTATTCATAATAACCAAAACCTAGAAACAATCCAAATACCCAACAACAACAGAATGGAAAAGTAAATTGTTGTATATACAGCAATAAAAGTGAAGAGACAACGGTTATATGTAACGTAAGTCAATCTCATAAACATACTGAGGAGCTAAAGGAGTCAAAAACGCTCAGAAGCCACTAAAGAATGTGTATGGTTGGATTCCATTTAAAAGAGGGTTGCGGCACCTAGCTGGCTCAGTCTGTGGAGCATGCGACTCTGGATCTTGGGGTTGTGAGTTTGAGCCTCACATTGGGTATAGGGATTACTTTAAAAAATAAAATAAAATCTTTAAAAAATAAAAAAAAAATAAAGAAGGGTCAAAATCTATGATGTTAGATATCAGGACAGTGGTTACCTTTAGAGTTGAGTGAGGCAGTTAATGACTGGGAGAGAGCAAAAGGAGGTGCTTCTAAGACATCGGTAATATTTCATTTTTTTCAATTTGAGTGGTGGTTATATGGGTATGTTCAGTCTTGTACACTCATGATTTTGCACTTTTCTCTGTGTATATTATATATAAACAAAATGGAGTTTTAAGTTAATGTGGGTCATAACTATGGCTGTGGCAGTGGGAATAGAAAGATGGAATTTTTTTTAAGTGCAGAATGTTCTAACTGATGCAATAAGGGATATAAAATAAATACAAGACCAAGACATTACTTCAAAACACATATAGCTTATATAATAGTACACTTCTGTGTAGACGCTTCAAATTTTGAACCTCAGAATAGTTGTACTACAGATCCGATAAAAGTCCGTTTGAAATATATATTTATTCCTCTTCTACTTCTTCTTCTTCTTTTTTTTTTTTTAAGTAGGCTCCACACCCAGCATGTAGCCCAACTCAGAGCTTGAACTCACCACCCTGAGACAAGACCTGAGCTGAGATCAAGAGTCAGATGCTTAACCAACTTGAGCCACCCAGGCCCCCCTCCTATTCTACTTCTTAACAAGCTCTCCTTCAAGAACTTTTATGTAAGTTTTTGAATATTTTTAATAAATCTATTTGTTGATCCAGATTTTTTAAAAATGAATTAGAATCTTTCCCAAGTAAATTTCAAAACTTATTTTCATGATAATGCAAATAGGTAAGATGAGCCAAGAGTCTTTTCATTACGCTATTCATTTTGCTTTTTTACATAGTCCATGCAATACTGAAAAATATACTTTTTGAAATCATCACTTACTTCTTTGCTTTTTTATATCTATTCTCTTTTCACGCAATGAATTTTTTAAATGCCATTAAGTTTTCAGTTTCATAGTATGTTCTGATGTTTTAAGTTGAAGAGCTGATTGTTACTAAAAGCTTTCTCTAGGGGCGCCTGGGTGGCTCAGTCGTTGGGCGTCTGCCTTCGGCTCAGGTCATGATCCCGGGGTCTTGGGATCAAGCCCCATGTCAGGCTCCCTGCTCAGCGGGAGGCCTGCTTCTCCCTCTCCCACTCCCCCTACTTGTGTTCTTGTTCTTGCTATCTCTCTCTCTCTCTGTCAAATAAATAAATAAAATCTTAAAAAAAAAAAAGATACTAAAAACCAACATTTAAAAAAAAAAAAGCTTCCTCTAGTATCTATAAAAGCATTATGTTTTTTCACCAAATTTTTTTAAGACTTACATAGTTAATATAGTGCTCTCATACATATTACCTAAATGGAACAGAACAGAATTACTATTTTTGGTGTTGGTGTATAACTAAAGCCTTGGAAATCCATCTGATAACAATCAGTTAGAGAGGAACTGCTATTTCTGCAACAGAGCACCAGAATCTGTTGAGTGTAGCCTAACCCCCATTATCCCTGCACCTGAGAGAGTTGCAGCTCAGAAAATGCTCATCAACTTATTTCAGTACTACTAAGTATCACTTACCGACTGGCAACACAATAGGAATCATGCAGATTCCTTTCTGAAGAAATTACAAAAGAAAATGTAAAGGCAGCACCCAAAAGTCCTTCTGAAGAGCTTCCTACAAGATTGTGACAATAAGGCTGTCATTGCAGAAATCCTTCCAGATTATCTTCAATTCTTACAAAAGTCAGAGGAAAGGGATTAATCCTTTAAAGGAAGGATAAAAGCAAACATATCTCAGTTTGGGTTATATATGTTATTAATAAAAATGGACCATATAATACCATAAACATACCCATAAAAGTCCATGGCTGGCTTGTGGCACATCACACACTGCCTCATGGATGATGGGCACTAAGCAATTTGTTGAACTTTCTTGCTAAAAAGCATTAGATTTGGACCCCAAACCCAACTACCTCATTAGACATCTTTTCACTCATTCTTTGTGCTCCAAACACACTTGCCTAATTTCAGTTTCTAAATATAACAACACTCTTTCTCCTTCAGAACTACTGCCCATGCTGCTCCCTCTACCTGGAACACCTCCCCCAGCTCCTCCACTTTCTTCAGAATTCAGATAAAATATTTCTCCAGGGGATTCAAGACTAGGTCAGGTCTTCTTGGTTGTATGCCTTCATTTTGTGTTGTACGCTCTCATCCTGCGTTGTACTCCTTCACACCATTAATCACAACTGTAATTAAATAATTAATCCTGTGATTGATTAGTTTAATATCTGGCTCTCCCTTAGGAGGTAAGTGCCATGAGTGTTCACAACTTTATTCCCAGTGCCTTTTACAAGCAGACTCAAAATGAGTATTTGTTGATAAATAAATGAGTTTGAACCCTAGCTTTACAACTTACTAAGTAAATTTGAAAAGGTCACTTAATATCACTGGCTTCAGTTTCCATATCTATGAAATGATGATAATGAAAAGGCTACCTTACTGAGTTATTGGGATTTATGGTAAACTAAGCCTTAAAATGTTGCATAAAAATGTTAATCTATTACTATTTTCAGCAATGATATTTCACATTGCATTATAGCTAATGCTGTCTTTAGCTATATCTTAACAGTATTAACTAAAGTCCTTAAAAAATCTTAGATTATCAAGATGCTAATAAATAATGGAGCTATCTGACAAAAATTAGTAAGTAGTCATTAGTTCCAGTCAGTAGCAGTCTGTGACAGATTCCAAGCACTGATCTAACGATTGCCAGTTTCATAATAATTGTCTATCTCACATGAAAGCCTGGCAGGCCCACTGTAATTCATGCTTCAGAAAGAAGAATTTTCTACGGAGCCAGCCTCATGAACAAATACACCAGTTAAAGTGTGGATCAATAGTGGAAAGATGAGCTTCTCCAATTCACTCACAACTACTATACTTGAGTCAATAGACTCATGTAAATCAATAATTTGTTATATTTGCTACATTTATGGACTTTGATCTTTAATATAAACCTGGCATTAAAACAATATACGTTTATTTTCCTGTGCTCTATAGTAATCTGATCATGAATATGATAAAGGAAAAAAACTATTTTCCCTCTCATCTGTGTAATAAATACAAAACAATTGTTCATGTAGGTATCTCTTTCTGGTAACTGTCTTCATGAAAAAACTTTAAAAAAATTGTATGTAAGCAACCAAAAGCTAGATGCACAAAGGGTAATCATTTTACACCTTGAGTTACATACTCCTCCTAGATACGCCTATAGTATCCTATACATATGTGAATGTGTATGTATATGCCTATATGTGTGTATGTATATGTGTATATATATGTATGCATACATACTCATCTCACATATACATATATATACACACATACACACATACAGGTTACTATACATACACATGTGTGTGTGTATATATATATAAACTCAACACTTGCTATATTGTATTATAATTATGCAGTGTTTATCTGTATCTTCTCCTAGAAAGTGAACTCTTTGAAGGCATAGTCAATGTCTTTTAATTCTGTACCCTCAGAGGTGTCTGGCTAGCTCAGTTGGTAGAGCATGAGACTCTCAATCTCAGGGTCATGAGTTCAAGCCCCTCATTGGGTATAGAGCTTACTTAAAAAAAAAAGAAATCTGGGGGCGCCTGGGTGGCTCAGTCGTTAAGCGTCTGCCTTTGGCTCAGGTCATGATCCCAGGGTCCTGAGATCGAGCCCCGCATCAGGCTCCTTGTTCAGCGGGGAGCCTGCTTCTCACTCTCCGTCTGCCTGATGCTCCCCCTGCTTTTGCTCTTTCTCTCAAATAAAAAAAAAAAAATCTGTATCCTCAGCACCTAGTGCAGTGTTTCAACATAAGTATTCAGTGAATGTTTGCTAAATGGATTTAACAGTTTCTCTCCATCATAACATTTTTTCTGATATCTGACTCATACTTTATAACAGTCAACCTGTGAGGTTGTCCATTCCCAGCTCTGAAGGAAAACATGCTCTTAATAAAAAATGCTTTCCTGACATACAGACAGACAGACAGACATTACATACATATAATGTCTGTTATTTGCTTCAAGAAAATCCAGTGGGAAGACTAGGGTGATGTAAAGGTGAAATAAGATTGTCTATGAGCTGATAATTTTTAAATTTTTATATAGATTCATTATACTATGCTCCCTATTTCTGCGTATGTTTGAAATATTCCATAATAAAACTTTTTAACTGAAAAAGAGTACTTTTCCATACTGCGCTTCTTTTTTCAATATTTTTACCTGGAAATTTTTTCTTTATACTCATGCTCTGAACAGCACTACTAAGCAGCGGTTATTTACCAGTACACACTTTGAATTTCTGATGCAAAGTCAGGAAGATACTAGCTCCTGCATGACTACTATGCCATGATACAAAATGAAAACGTCCAAAGTGAGAGTTAATGTGTCAAGTCATAGCTTCAGCCACCTCACTATTTAATCCCACCCACTGCTTCCTTGGGTGGGATTTTAGAAACTGAAATAGAAGGGTATATTGACTTTTTCTAGTCCAAAAGGCAGCATTTCCTTTTTAAAACAAAAACCCATTTCTTTCTAAAAATGAGATTTCTAAAAACATTTTAATGATATGAGAAAATCTCATGATACACTATTAAGTAAAAATAGTCAAGAAAATGTTAATTTCAAAGGGTTTCTGAAATTTATAAAAATTAAAACATACACTTGCATCTATACACACACCTATGTTTATGTATATATGTATGTGTACATATGCAGAAAAAATCTAGAAGGAAATATATCAAAATTTTAAAATTCTGTTATACATTTTATTTTATTATTTATATTTACTATATGATCTAATGCCCTATAATGGGCAAATATGGCTTTTGTTTTTATATAATTAAAATCATACTGTTTCTTATATGAGGTGTTCTTTATATATAATACAAAAGAGTTTAAGATTTTAAGATGGCATATATTCAAGCTTAAGAAAAATGACATTGGACTTTTACTAAGGACACTATGACTTGCTAATAAAAATTTAAGAATAAAATAACTGAGTATTCACATTTTTGTATCTCCATGTATTCTTCTATCTTACAGGCTATAAATTCCTAACAGGCATCAATTGTTTTATTTATTTGACATATCCATTATGTACCATTAGAGCATAATGTCTTAAATAATAGTAATGAGAATAATTAAAACACAACAATTATATCCTTTCTGATATATTAATGAGTGGAACAATGATTAGCAGTATGAATCTCTCAGATAACCCAGCTCTACTGGGAAAAGGAGAACAATTTGGCAAGTTAGCTGAATCAATTAATCATTTCCATCTGCTGCAAACCACGCACACTAAAATACTCCCCCAGCTTTACTTTAATGGAGAAAATGGAACTTTCATTTGGTGTTCATATCATATCAATAGAAAGAACATGCTGAATAAGGCCTTCAGAATGGACTACTTTGGGAGCCAACAAAAGGCCGGAAGCTGGAGAATGAAGAAGAGAAAACCTTACATGGAGTATCCGTACTTGGCAGCTACTGGTGATTTGATCAGGCTCAGGACAGAACATTCTTGTTTTACTTCTCTGTATTTTCATAAAAATGATTTTTCCATTCCAACACTTACATATGCCTGTGCACGGCAGTGAGAATAGCATTCACTGACTCTCGATACATATGGTATGCATTCAATGACATCATTCACCACTACCTTTGCCAAGTTGAACCTTTCCTACAGACCACCAAAACACAGTTTCACAGTCCCTGTGGGGCTAAAAGAGTAGTTCCAAAGCAACAGGTCAGTCCGGCAGAATGAAGAGGTTATTAATGTTTCATCCTATATATTCCATACCCTCCCTATCCCCTAATAAATAAAAACCTTTGTAATCTTGTAATGATTCAGCTTTTATTAACTCTTTCACTGTTGTTTTGCATAGTGAAGTGAATACACACTTGATGGCTCTTAGTGCGACAGTGCTCTGGCAGGTGTTGTTTACTGTCTTTTTATGCAAGAGATTACAGACAGAATTTTTATTATGAAGACAGATGAAAATTACTATGCAAGTTGTAAATCATAATTCGTGTAACCGATATTTTTAATTAATGATGATGAAATAAAAATCAAAGCAGCTTTTCTATCAAAGAAAAGCTTTCAATAATTTTCTGATTTTCTAATTTAAACATCCCACTTAAAAGATTTTTAAATGATTATATAATGGATTCTATGATCTTTCAAGATAGGTAAAAACCTTGGTTATTATTTTCAAAGAGGTATTAAAGGCCCTTCTTAATTATTCTTAAACCACTGAAAAGATTGGAGGAAAAAGCAACATTACTCACATAAAATTATTGTTTTTCCATTGGTCTGTAATAATCAACCACATGTGTTAAGTATAAGAAAACTAAAGTAAAAAGATATTGCTGAAAGATTTCAGGTGGGGTCTTGCGTCATGGCATGCTGGTTACCGAGGCAGTTTAGCAAACAGCAGAGCCCTTAGCACAAACTGTTCAGGGTTTAAGGCAAATGTCAAGAAACCTAATCTTTGAGCAATGCGATAGAGTTCAGATATAGCACTCTTTGTTCAAAGGCCTCAGCATCTCTTCATCTGGAGCTCCTCAAATGAGGCTGGGATATAGGTTAGCCACTCTACATAGTACATGCAGTGGGGCCTGAAATTTTGCAAATCACAAAATAAGTCAGGTATTATATAACAAACTTATTACATCTTTTTTATAAAAGTGAATGGTAACATATTTCCATTTGTAAGAAAATTTCAGTGAATTCATATGATTTGGAAAAGAGATTTTTTTATCCATATTTTAACATAAAGAGTAAACGAATATGGCAATGCTGTGAATTTTCTGAGGCATGAGCATGTCTGCTAGACACTGTGATGCTTCTTAAGAATTATTTAAGCATTTCAAAACCAAAATCTATTTAGAAATGTAAGACACAAGAATGGTTCTGAAAAATCAATGATTAAAATGTAAAATACATGCCATGCTCCAGGATAATGGAATAGTTTTCGTATGTTATCAATACTACTCACTACAACTCCCTGCTCCGTAGCAAGTAGATAATACTCACTACAACCCATTTTATAGTTGAGGAACTTGGGCTCACTGACAATAAATATCTTGCCCAGGATTGCAATTAGTGAGTGGTAGAGCTAGGTTTTCAAACCAAGTGTTTCTGATTCTTAAGCTTTCCTCTATACCAAACTGACCAAACTGAAAGAGACTGACTATAAAAGCATAAAGCTCCAATTCTCTGAGGACTAGTTAGTAGAAAAGATTGGGACTAGAACTATTGTTTCTGTAATATGGAAGTAAAAAAATAAAAGCAGAATTCTTCTAGCATTCTTGGGGCGCCTGGGTGGCTCAGTCGGTTAAGTGACTTCAGTTCAGGTCATGACCCCAGAGTCCTGGGATGGAGTCCCACATCAGGCTCCCTGCTCAGTGGGGAGCCTGCTTCTCCCTCTGGCTACCACTCCCCCTGCTTGTGCTCTCTCTCTCTCTTTCTCTGTCAAATAAATAAATAAAATCTTTAAAAAACAAAAAAAGAATTCTTCTAGCATTCTTTGACAGCCAAGTAAAGATAAATCTATTAACTACAATAAAAGATATATACTAATTGTTCAGTCAAAATATAAGCAACTCAAACTACTCCCCAACTCCCAGTATTTACTGGATGTCCAAGATACAGTTCATTTCTAAAATTCTGTCATTATATTTGTTGTCCAATGTTTGAGGACAATAGTCTCCTAAAACCAAGAGATAAAATTGCCTTCCCAAAGGTAAAAATTAATGGATCCTAAATATTAAAACAATCAAGTGTAAATAAGTGGCTAAAGAATGTCTTCCAATCAGCTTTTGCCCAACTATAGCCAATGAAGACATGGCATGCCCAGCAAAATTACCAATCTAAAGAGAAAAAGAAAAATTTCCACCAAAGATAGTTGAGTACCCACCCTCTCACCTCCCCTCTACCCCAAAAAGGAATACAGACAGAGAACTCTAGGCAGAGCCTAGAGGAGACCGAATCCTAGCTAGTGAACTTCCAGTTAGGTCCAGTATACAAGTCAGTGGCAAGCCTATCTTTGTGGTAAGAAAACTCTTGTATACCCCTAAGCTACACAATGTCTCAACTATCAGACTTTAGGAATTCAAGATTTTCCTTTCCCAATAGCCAGGTTAGCCTAGAGTTCCACAGTTCATCTTAACTAAAAAAACTTCATAAAGTCATTTAAATTTCTTAAATATAGGGTGCCTGGGTGGCTCAGTTGGTTAAGCATCTGCCTTTGGCTCAGGTCATGATCCCAGAGTCCTGGGATGGAGTCCTGCATCAGGCTCCCTGCTCAGCGGGGAGTCAACTTCTCCCTCTGCCTCTGCCCCTCCGCCCCCTGCTCGTGCTCGCTCTCTCTCTCACTCTCACTCTCTCTCAAATAAATAAAATCTTTAAAAAAAATTTCTTAAATATATTTGTTAAATACTTATTAAAGCAACAATCTGACTATTCTAATTAAAACTAGGAAGAAAATTCTTTAAACTCTTTACTTCCCCAACACTGCTTGAATACTTCATAATATATTAAATGTGAACTCATTCAAAATAACTACTAAGCAATTTTTCTTTTCTGAAGTTTTTAGACAGAGGATTTTTTTTAAACATTTATTATGCATCTATAATATATCTACTATAAATAACAGATATTCTGCTGCCTCTCTTTCCCTGGGGGCATTGCTAATACTGGTCAAAGGTCAAGAGGTTGAGAATAAATAGTAGATATATTATGCTCAGCAACTTTTAGCAGAAATCTTCAAATATTCCTATCATTGGCTTTTTCTTGCTTCAGCATGGAAACTTCAGATTCATGAAAATGAAGACTGCTATAGAGTTTCAGCACAGATTTCAGTGAATTGAGATGTTAAGTGGTTGGTTTATATTAACAGATAACTATTCTAAGATCACAGATGACAGACATAAGTTTTTGATAATTAGTATGTAAGATTAAATAAGTGTAAACACATACACACAAACAAACCAAACTGATGCTGAAGTAAAATGTCTGGCAATCTTCATCTATCAATTAGGAAAGAAGTAAAAAGGTCTTTAACATTCAGGAAAGATGTGATTTACTCATGAGAGGCTGCTAGCCTCAGGGCCTAAAAAATAAAAATGATAGAAAAATTAAAGACCAGGCTACTGTAGTCTATAGAAGATTCAGTTCTTCTTGTCCTGTTAAAACCACCTGGCTGTGTGTTTTAGGCAAGGCACTTAATTTCTCTGGACCTCGATTTCATTCTCTATAAGATTTTATTTTTTTTACAGATTTTATTTTATTCATAAGAGACAGAGAGAGAGAGAGAGGCAGAGGGAGAAGCAGGCTCCCCGCTGAGCAGGTAGCCCAATGCGGGACTCGATCCCAGGACCCTGGGATCATAACCTGAGCTGGAGGCAGACACTTAACCATCTGAGCCACCCAGGTGTCCTATCTATAAAATTTTAAAAAGCCACCCCAGCTACCTAACCTCTAATGTCCTAAAATGGTATTCTGATTTTTTTTAAGATTTTATTTATTTGGGGCACCTGGGTGGCTCAGTCATTAAGTGTCTGCCTTCAGCTCAGGTCATGATCCCAGGGTCCTGGGATCGAGCCCCACATCGGGCTCTGCTCAGCAGGAAGCCTGCTTCTCCCTCTCCCACTCCCCCTGCTTGTGTTCCCTCTCTCACTGTGTCTCTCTCTGTCAAATAAATAAATAAATAAAATCTTAAAAAAAAAAAAAAAGATTTTATTTATTTATTTGAGAGAGAGAGACTAAGAGAGAGAGAGCACAAGTAAGGCAGAGGGAGAGGGAAAAGACTCCCTGCTGAGCAGGAGCCCAATGTGGGACTCGATCCCAGGACCCTGGGATCATGACCCAGGCCGAAGGCAGACGCTTAACAGACTGAGCTACCCAGGCACCCAGTACTCTTATTTTTTAAGAGAATTTGAACACCGTTGGTTATCTAGTCCCCTGAACAATAGCAAATCAAAGATAGTTAATTAGAGAGAGAAGAGGAAAGTGTAACAAGAAGCAAACCATTGGTAAGAGCATAAGTGGAAGCTGACCAAAATATTTTAACAATCAGGGATCCTCATAGTAATCTGGGTCTATTAGTAATAGAAGAAAACAACTCCTCTATCTATGGATTATTCAAGGCCTTCTCTTCTGGCACTTCAGTTTTGCTTTGGTCATTTTACTGAAGTAGAGGATGAAGGAAAACAGACCAGACAGAAATAAAATTTATCACTTTCAAGTGTTGACAGTTAAAGCAAAACACAGAACTATTTGTGAACCCATGTTCTACTTAGGACAAATTAAAGAGAGAAAGCGTATCCTTTGAGTACATCTGTAAGTGATACACTACTTTATAGTTATAATACTTTATAATACTTTATTAGGCAATGAGACAAATTGATTTACATAAGAACTAATTTCTCAAGTTCCAAATGGGGGAAGGTGGGAAAAAGGTGGACTGGGGATCATATGATCTGGGTTTGAGACCTAATTCTACTCAAAAGCAACAAATGAAAGATAGAAGGCAAGTCATAGTCTTTTCAAGCTCAACTCTTAGTTGGAAAATTAAAGAAGATAAGGTTTATCCTCACAAAGTTGAAAAGACCAAATGAATTTAAATCTTTCAAAATGTTTTCTAATTATATAAAAGCTTTTCACCAACTAGTATTTCATACACATATCTTATGAATCTCTAATTACAAGGTGTGAAGTAATTCATATCAAAATTTTACCCCCTCACAGTGAATAACTGGTGGTAAACTGCATAGATATGAATAAACTATAAAAGTTAGTATGTTTCTCTGACCAACACTGCTCAACACACTGATTAACAAAAGGAGTGAGATTATCCAGTTAGGTCAAACCATTGATTTCAAGTACAATGGAGTAGTTTGTTACAGACCAATTCTCTCATCAAAAATATTCCCCAAAATCCAAATAATATACATTTTTAAGTTTATGTATTTAAGTAATCTCTACACTCAATGTGAGGCTCAAACTCAGAACCCTGAGATCAAGAGTCACGTGTTCCTCCGACTGAGCCAACCAGCCACCCCCAAATAATATATTTTTTAAAACTGTTTAAAGACATCAGAGAGAGCTGATAAAGCAACTAAAACTAGAGAAGCCAAGATTCCAGAAAGGAGAAAAGAACAAAGAGGTGAGCAAATACTCAGCTGCCCCTCTCCTCCTGGGGACATTGCTAATTCTGGGCAAAGGTCAAGAGGCTGAGAATCCATCCAGGCTTCCCTCCAGACAGAAGGTTGCTTCTGGAAAACAGAAACAAGCAGAGCTTTTGCTTGTCTCCCAGGGCTAGTAAAACAAAATTAGAAACCTGAAGGGCCAAGATCCCAGAGAGAAGAGAGAGGTAGAGAACTAAACCTGACATGCAGCCAGCTTTCTCCTTAAGACATTTGCCAAATAGTGCAGGACAAAAGGCTAAGCAAAAAACCTTCAAAGAGCAGGAAAAAGAGACAAGAATTAGAGTTTAGAACTCATCAGAGCAAGAAGCCCTGGTAAACACACAGAGCTCTCAGTTGGAAATTCCAGAAGGCTAGCCTCAACTCAATCTGACTGGATTAAAGTGAGCAGCCCCACTCTCTCTACCTTAGCAGAGGAAACAGAACCTCTCCAGAAGAAAACATCATCTCTATACACAATGTCCACCTCTCTATCAAAATTCACCAGATATGCCAGGGAAGACAAGGCAGACAACCAAGAGAAAAAATAAGAAAATCACAGGTGATTCAGAAAATAGAGTTAGCAATTAAAAACTTTTAAAGTACCATGATTAATATGTTTAAGGAAATGGAGAAACAAATAGAAAATATTGAAAAAAGATTGAGAATTATAGCTGAGAATTAAAATATACTAAAAATATAAAATGGAAGCAATCAAACAGAAAAACTACTGAAATTTGGATTCAAGAGATGAATTTAACAGCAGACTACTGATAAACTAGAAGCAAGCCAATAGAAAATAATGAACTGAGGAAAAATAAGAGAAAAATATTTTAAAAAGAATGAAATATTAATACATGCTATGACATAGATGAGCCTAAAAAATGATCTAAATGAATGAAGCCATGCACAAAAGACCAGGTATTGTATGATTCTATTTTTTTAAAAGATTTTTTCAAATAATCTCTATAAGCAATGTGGGACTCAAACTCACAACCCCAAGATCAAGAGTCACAGGCTCCACTGACTGAGCTAGCCAGGTGCCCTTTATGATTCTATTTATATGAAATCCAGAATAGGCAAATCCATGGAGACAGAAAGTAGATTCATAGTTGTCAGAGGCTGAGAGATCGAGGGGATAGGGAAAATGGGTACTGATTGCTAATGGATACTTATACTTTCTTTTTGCTATGATAAAAATGTTCTTGGAATTAGTGGTGATGCATCCATAACTATGTGAAGATGCTAAAAACTACTGAATTATATACTTTCAAAGGATATAATCAAATGTGAATTATATCTCAATAAAGCTGTTACTGGAAAAAAATGGAATAAAACCCAATATGTGACCTATAAGAGACACACTTTTTTTTTTTAAGATTTTATTTATTTATTTGACAGAGAGATAGAGAGCACAAGCAGGGGGGAGGCAGGCAGAGGCAGAGGGAGAAGTAGACTCCCCACTGAGCAGGGAGCCCGATGCAGGACTTGATCCCAGGACCCTGAGATCATAACCTGAGCCGAAGGCAGATGCTTAACAAATGAACCACCCAGGCATCCCAATGACACCTACTTTAGAATTAACAAGAGCCCCATCTTACCATAGCAGTCCTGCCATTATAAATCATCACTAAGTTCTACTGCATATATGTAGGTGTTTTATTTTCCAAAAACTTTTGTGGCTATCATTCATTGAACTGCTAACTCTGTGCCCCACGGAGTGCTGGGTGCTTTCCATAGTTTATCACTAACCCTCACAATGTCTTGGGAGACGTTCTTATAATGCCTATTACACAAAAGAGGTGGTTATGAAACTTTTCCCAAATCACACAGCTACAAAGTGAGACAAACCCGCTGCCAAACTCTTTCTCTTTCCGAGACACTTTTATTTTAAGATTTATTCATTTATTTGAGAGCTAGAGAGAGCATGAATGGGGGAGGGGCAGAGGGAGAAGAAGGAGAGAATCCCAAGCAAACTCCCCACTGAGTGCAGAACCTGATGTAGGGCTCAACCTCATGACCCCAAGTTCATCACCTGAGCCAAAATCAAGAGTCAGATACCCAACCGACTGAGCCACCCAGACACCCCAAGAGATACTTTCTGTATCTTTATATTTAAAGTCACAAGTACAAGAATAGAAAAAGATATAACACAAATCAAATGAAGGCTGGCATAGCAACATGAGTATCAGACATTAATAAAAGTGGCATTCCCAGAGATAGAGACATTTCACAGCAATAATTTTAAAAGTTAATCCAGCAAGACAATATCATAATTCTAAATCTATATACTTTCATATGATAAAGTGAGTTATTATTCAACAAACATACACTTCTTTCTGCATCTCACTAAAGGTATTCTCCCCTACTCTTTTTAATGTTGGGCTTGGCCACATTACTGCATCAGCTAATGGATTCTCAGCATGACATGAGCAGAGGCCTTAAATGTGTCTGCACACTGATCTACCATAAGAAGAGAATGTCCCAAATAGGCTTACCCCCTCAGCAGGGGCTGTAAAACAATTGACACATGAAGTAGAACTAAACTCAACCTGCAGCCTGAAGCAGAACTACAAAGTCGACCCCAGACCCACAAGCAAAAAATAAATGTTTATTGTTCTATGCCACAGAGATTGCTAAGGTTGTTTTTTTATGCTGCAAAAGCTGAGTAACTAATACAACCCAATAACATATCAAAATATATAATGCAAAAATTGACTAAACTAAAAGGGGAAAGCCGACAGAGCCACATTTATTGTAGAAAACTTCAAATACCTCTTTTAATGGCTGATAGAGAAAGCAGACAGAAAATCTACAAGAGCACAGAGGAACTGAATATCCAGTTGGGTTTAAAATAACAAATCATTATCATATCTCCTTGGGTAAGAGTAAAATCTGAATAATTTGAACAGAAAGGATTGCAGCAGAAGGTATTACTTGTCATGTTCTGACAAACAAGGGTAAAACAGAAGTTCAAGTCCCACATATAGGTGACTCTTGACATTTAGCTTTAGACGATGCCTCCTTCACAGGTTTGGGATGAAGTCAGGTACAATATTTAGGCATGTAAAAAACTAAATATCACCCCATTTCTCTGCTTCCCTTCACAGCTATGCTTCCCCCAAAATACTGTCCTCCAACTTGGTTAACCCCCAACTTTCTCAAAACCCCCTTCACTCTTCCTGTCATATGAATACAATGTCTGGCAGCACCATTCCCCTGAAACCACCTATGAAAGCCAACAATATCTTTATATTGTCAAATGTAATGGTCAGTTCTCTGAAATCATCTTACTCAACCTCTCCCTTGGTTTTGACACATTTGTCCGTGACCCTTTATTGAAACAAGAGTCTTTCTCAGTTTCGATGACACTACCCTCTCCCACTTAATGCTTCTTACTGCACTGGCAGCTTCCTCTCTTCTCTCCTCTGCTGACTCTTCAGTTCAATCTCTAAATGCAGGAGATTCACAGGATTCAGTACCAAGCCCTCTTCTCTTATTTAAACTACACATGATCCGTAGTGATCTCATACTATCCCAAGGTTTTAAATACCATTTAAATGCTGATAAGTCCTAATTTTTATTTCCAGCCCTGACCTCTTCTCTGAGCTACAGATTCAAATATCCAACTGCCTATTTGATATCTCTCCTTGAGTATATCCAAGGTGTCTCAAATTTAACATGTCCTAAACAGAAGTCTTGATTTCATTCCTCTCCTGCCCTAGTCTATCCCTTCCCACAGTTACAAAAAACAGAAACCTCAAAGTCATCTTTGCCTTCCTTTTGGTTTTTTTATTATTGCCATGTGGTATTGACCACTTTTACTTTGATCTGTAAATTTCTTTCAGCATATATGTGTGTATTTTTAAAATATTAAGACTTCTATTTATTTTTTTTTCAAGATTTTATTTATTTGACAGAGAGAGAGACCGCGTGAGAGGGAACACAAGCAGGGGGAGTGGGAGAGGGAGAAGCAGGCTTCCCGCGGAGCAGGGAGCCTAATGCGGGGCTCGATCACAGGACCCTGGAATCACAACCTGGGCCGAAGGCAGACGCTTAACAACTGAGCCACCCAGGAGCCCCAAGTTTTTTATTTTTAACTACAATATAGTTAACATAGTGTTTGATTAGTTTCAGGTGTACAATATAGTGATTCTACAACTCTATACATTACTCAATGCTCATCATGGTAAGTGCCCTCCTTAATCCGCATCACCTATTTCACCCATTCCCCTAGTCACCTCCCCTCTGGTAACCATCAGTTTGTTCTCTATGGTTAAGAGTGTTTCTTAGAGGGCGCCTGGGTGGCTCAGTTGGTTAAGCGACTGCCTTCGGCTCAGGTCATGATCCTGGAGTCCCTGGATCGAGTCCCGCATCGGGCTCCCTGCTCGGCAGGGAGTCTGCTTCTCCCTCTGACCCTCTCCCCTCTCATTTGCTGTCTCTCTCATTCTCTCTCTCTCAAATAAATAAATAAAATCTTAAAAAAAAAAAAAAAAAAAAAAAAGAGTGTTTCTTGGAGCACCTGGGTGGCTCAGTCAGTTAAACTGCTGCCTTTGGCTCAGGCCATGATCCCAAAGTCCTGGGATCAAGCGCCATATTGGGCTCCCTGCTTAGCAGGGAGTCTGCTTCTCCCTCTGCCCCCTTCACCCCTGCTCATGCTCATTCACTCTCTCTCTCAAATAAATAAATAAAATCTTAAAAAAAAAAAAAAAGAGTCTGTTTCTTGGGTTGTCTTTTTTCCTTTGTTCATCGTTTTCTTTCTTAAATTCCACATGTAAGTGAAATCATATGGTATTTGTCTTTCTCTGACTGGCTTATTCCACTTAGCATTATAGTCTCCTAGCTCCATCCATGTTGTTGCAAATGGCAAGATTTCATTCTTTTTAATGGCTGAGTAATATTCCATTATGTATAAATACCACATCTTCTTTATCCACTCATCTATCCATGGACACTTGGATTGCTTCAATAATTTGGCTATTGTAAATAATGCTGCTTATAAACATTGGGGCACATGTATCCCTTTGAATTAATATTTTTATATTCTTTGGGTAAATACCCAGTAGTGCAATTGCTGGATCATAGGGTAGTTCTATTTTTAATCTTTTGAGGAACCTCCATACTGTTTTCCACAGTGGCTGCACCAGTTTGCATTCCTACCAACAGTGCACAAGGGTTCCTTTTTCTCCACATCCTCACCAACACTTGCTGCTTCTTGTGCTTCTGGTTTTAGCCATTCTGACAGGTGTCATCTTTGCCTCTTTGTTTTCCTTGTACCACATTTCATTAGCAAGTCCCATCAGTGCTATCTCCAAAAATTTATCTCCTATACCTCCACTTCTTTCCGTCTTCAATGCTACTACCAAAGTCCAAGATATCACCACATTTCACTTAGATACCTCCCCATTTCCACTTTTGGCCCCCTTATAATCTATTCTCCTCCCAGCTTCTAGAGTGATCTTTTAAAAATGCAATTCAGGTCATGCCACTCCTCTAATTAAACCCATCAAATGGCTTCCTACTGCTCTTAAAATAAAGCTTTTACATGTTCTGGCCCCTGCCACCTGCCCAATTTCATCTCCTACCACTCTGCCCCTCAAGCACTATACTGCAACCTGGAGCCCCTCTGTCAGTACACAGAACACAAAGAATTTCTCTTACCTCAAAGAATTTATGCTCCAGTCTCCTCACAAAACTAAATGCTTCTTAGCTTCCAGGTCTCATATTAAAAGTCATCTTCTCAGAAATGGTTCCCTAACTATCCTATCTAAATCAGGTCTCTCTTATTATTCCTTAATACTGTGTACTTATCTCTCAGCATTTATCACAATTCATATTATTTTACTTATTTTCAGTCTTCTCAACTAGTATATAAATATGAAAATTCTGTAATCACAGATTCTAAGTCTGTTTTTTCACTGCTGTATCACCAGTGCCTAAAAGAATATCAAAAGCAAAGCACGTACAATATGAAGTTGGTAAGTGCCATTAAAAGGAGCCCAAAGATCCCTGTTCTCAGGTATTTAGGATATTAATTTTAAAATAAATAATTCAGTTAACCTCATGACAGATTTACAAAGATCTGTTCTCACTATAACCTTAATGAGGATTGGCAACTCGAAAATCTGGAGGCCTTTCCACTGTGTTTGCCACGAGACCTCAGAGTTGAATCTTGGTGTGTTTTTTTTTCCACCCTCTGACTGGTTCCAGACTATTGAAAGCCAGGTTAACTGAGTGTTTACTATTACTAACAGACATTTTTCAGTAAAAAGGGTGTGAGCACTTCAAAAAGAAAAACTCCACGACCTCCATCACTGCCACCACCACTGGGATAGGGCTGGCCTGATCCCTAAAGACACTCTTCCAGATAGCACAGATCAACAACACTCAGCCTGGGCAGCCACGGAGATCCACCCTTCAGGCACTTCAGTGAGCTCTAGTTCTGCTCTCTCAGGCTCTCAGAGGGAATTCAGGGCAGCTAGGGACAAGGAGGAAAAGTCAGTATCTGAGAGTCTTCTGTGTGCTCAGCATTTCACATGTGTTGTCTCCTCTAGCCTTGAAATAACCCAATGAGTCAGCTGCACCATTACTCCCATTTTATAAACAAGGGCACAAACCCTAAGAAAGATTAGGTGATTTATTCATGGTCACACAGCTAGCAAAGAAAATAGCAGAGCCACAGTTCAATGCCAAGCCTATTGTTGAAATGACCGTATTCTTCTCATAAACCTAAAGGAAGCAAGAAAATGGTAACCAACCTGAACATGATCTGAAGCAATTCCTAGATGAAGCCCTTGCAAAGTATCCTCTATAACCTTCCAGCAGTCCCTCCGTCTAATTTAGGTTTTATCCAAAAGACAGAAACAACACTCTGTACTTCCCAAACTGATATGGAAACCACTTGGCAAAGAGGCAGTGATGTAGAAGAAAACCAAACCACAGATGGAATAAGTAAAATACAAAATTCATGTGAATCACTAAGTTTAAAAAAGAGTTCACCCACTCACATCAGCCAGCTCTGGACAAACTTCACAAGAAGCAGTAATAAACTCTATCTTTAGGGATACTTTGATAGAAAAATTTAAGAAGCACTGAAGCAATTTATCCTAGGTTAAGTAATAATTTAGGTAATGTGAGGAAAAACGAACAATGGTTTTCATTTTTTGTAATTTTCTCATCAGAAAAGTAGAGAATTAAAAAGGCTGGCTGATGACTACAAGCAAACTGGAAATCTAAGGAACAAGATAAAAGTGTAAGTTTTTAAGCCAAACAAAATCACAAAGAATTGGACAAGTTGCCTTTAACTGAAAGCCATACAACACCAATTATTCAGAAGACCATATTAATAATTATTTATTTAACAAGGACGGAGTCACATTTTTTAAAACTTTCTATAGTCATGAAAAGGTGTTCAGGACATACCAGATGGAAAAAAATGTTTATTGGACTTACTGGAGCTAAAATTACTTGTAATTTTTCTTTATACTTAATGTATCTTTAAAATGGTCAACAACTAAAATATTCTGGTCTTTAAAAAAATATTTTCATTCAAAATTTTGTTTTTATTAGTTACTCTCTAGCACAAATCTTACAGGCAGAAACACATTCACATATTTTTTTAAATGGATGATTAAAAGTAGGATCGCTCTGGGGAAACAAACATTTTTAAACTTACACAACAGAATGCATTTCTTCCTTTATAAATAATTTTATTTAAATACTCTGATTCTATATTCCGTGAGGTTTCCAACAAAGAGGACATAAATACTACAAATGGAGTCTGTGCAGGTGTCATGAATATAACAAAGAATTCATTCTTATATACTGAATATTAATTAAAAACTCACGGGAACATGAAAATAAATCTGGAAACCAACACATACTTAAGAAGAATTAACTGACCTATTATAAACCTAAAAGTATTTTTTACTTAATAACTTCATAGTACAGTACTAACAATTATTTGCATGGCTTTTTAGATTGAAATAAATCCAATTTAGCAAATACCTGAGAATCTACTATGCTCCCTGTAACATAAGAATGCATCACAAAAAAGAGATGGCACATTATTTTTGCACTTATGAGCCTGTAATCCTAATGCACAAGCCAAAACACTACTGAACACTTTTTTTTTTTTTTAAAGATTTTATTTATTTGAGAGAGAGCACATGAGAGGGGGGAGGGTCAGAGGGAGAAGCAGACTCCCTGCCGAGCAGGGAGCCTGATGCGGGACTCGATCCAGGGACTCCAGGATCATGACCTGAGCCGAAGGCAGTTGCTTAACCAACTGAGCCACCCAGGCGCCCCTACTGAACACTTTTTTGACTTGTTATACCAACACTATGAACAAATATGTGCTTATTCATGTATCTGTAAGTATTGGGCATGCACTGTGGAGTAGAACACATTTGCACTCAAATACTAGCTGCGTCATATGATCTTAGTAAAATAAGGACCTCTCTGAGCTTCAATATCCTTGATCTGAAAAACTACTAGAGATAATAACCACCTAGCATTGAGGTTGAAATAAAATATTTCATTTCATTCATGGTGAATGTTCAATACATGTTAGATATAATTATTCTAACAAATATCTTTCAGATCTTTAAATTTTTCTTTCCATAATAAAAATGTAGGTTCCACCTCCAGTAATGGCAGAATAAGCTATATAGGCCCTCCCAAAATAAATGTTATAAATGATGAACTAAAAAATAACTATTAAAGGAAAATAATAACCACAATCAGGCAGAAGGTGGAAAGGAGTCAACCCTTGAAAGAAGAGAACTGTAGTTGGCAAGAATTGTATGTGTGCATGTGTGTGTATTTATATATATATAAATATATATAAAAATATATATATAGCTTCTTGTCTGAGAACATTCCCAGTCCACACAGTGCAGAGCAGCTAAGACTCAAACAGAAAGCATCTTACTGACCTGAGGAATTAGATGATGGATTTGTCTGTTACTACTTTATTGTCTCTCAGCCTCACATTCAATTCACCCTTCAATACCTGCTTTGCAGTAATGGATGGAAGTCTCCCTTACAGTCAACTTAATATTGAGCTTTCTTAGTACAGGGCACTAGAGGACCAGAGCAGGAAGCCGTTCTGATTTTTTCTGGCTGCTGCCTTGGGGATCAGTGGTATGAGGACATCTAGTGGCACTCTGCCCCAGCCAAGTGTTAAGAACATAAAGCCCCCTGGGGCAGGCACCTAGGTGGTGCAGTTGGTTAAGCGTTGGACTCTCGGTTTTGGCTCAGGTCTGATCTCGGGGTCATGAGGTTGAGCCCTGCATAGGGCTCCATGCCCATTGCAGAGCCTGCTTAAGACTCCTTCTCCCTCTCCCTCTGCCCCTCCTTGCTGCACTCACTCTCTAATAAACAAATAAGTCTTTAAAAAATAAATAAGAACATACAGTCCCCTAACAAATTCATAGCTCCTGACTCAGCCTGGTGATTACTTTTCTGTAGCCCTCTCAACACAGATGCTGCACACTCTAGGCCTCCTGCCCACAATAATGCTTCAACCCCTGCTTGCTCCTTCCCCTGGAGGTTCCTACAACCCAATGCCATATCCCTACCAATGTGGACATCATGTACTCCAGGCCTCGTGCATGAGTGGCGCCACTCTTCATCTGCATGCCCATGTGACTGGTCACCACACTGAGGTGACCAGTGTAAGGCTTGCTTGTGCCCAAGAGTTGCTTCATGCTTGCTTATACACTGCAGACCAGATCTGGCCCAGGCAAACCAGAAACCTCTGCCATCCAATAGGCTACAACTACACCTTCTCCAACAAGGTCCCTAGTCCTGAGGAAGGGACACCCTTCCAGGTTTCTCCTTTCTTGGGTACTCTCCCTAAACATCAGGGTATTCTAGAGAGTTCTCTTAAATCTTAATAGATACCTTTTTATCAGAGTTTAATAATTCTTTACACTAAGCTTCCCGTGTTTAAATCACTGTCTCCTGACTGGACCCAGGCTGATACAGGATTACTACAGGCTGAGATCCCAGGAAAAAGTCTTCTAAATACAGGATTCTGGGATTGTTCTGTTTGGGTCCTTGGGTTTACTTTTTTTTCTCTTTTTTTTAGAGAGAGAGAGACCGTGCGCATGAGTGCAAGAAAGGTGGGGTGGTCAGAGAAGGGGCAGAGGGAGAGGGAGAGAGAGAATCTTAAGCAGACTCCACACACCCAACGCAGAGCCTGACACAGGGCTCGATCTCATCGCGCTGAGATTATGACCTGAGAGGAAATCAAGAGTCGGATGCTTAACCAACTGAGCCACCCAGGCACCCCTGAGTCCTTGGGTTTAAAGGAAGTATGAGCTCCCTGACAATGGGAAAGGGGATGCTAATAACCCATGGCATGCAGTAACATCACAGTTAATCAAAATATCACCTATAGTTGTTTATAAGAAAGTAACAATTGAAGTAAGTGCCTTGGTGTACTTCACAGTTCTGATGACTATAAGGACTGTGATGTGGGATGAATTCTTCTAAGTCCACTTCAGTGGTTACAGGGAGAAAAATGACAAACTCAAGTCTGTTGACTCTCTGCTCAAGTCATGGTCTGAGCTTCTATGACATCCCTAAAAGAATCTTTTATTTCTTATAGACCCTGGGAAGATCTTGCTAAAAATCAAACACACAATTTAATTGTTTGGGTTGCTGAATTACAATAGTTAAATTCATAGTCTCACCAAGTATCTCATCTAAAATTTAGGACACTGATTGGGAAAAAAGTTGGAGGGTAGGGGCGCCTGGGTGGCTCAGATGGTTAAGCGTCTGCCTTTGGCTCAGGTCATGATCTCAGGGTCCTGGGATCGAGTCCCGCATCGGGTTCCCTGCTCAGTGCAGAGCCTGCTTCTCCCTCTCCCTCTGCCACTCCCTCTGCTTGTGCTCTTCTGTCTATCTCTCTGTCAAACAAATAAATAAAATCTTTAAAAAAAAAAAAAAAAGTTGGAGGGCTTACTCTACCTAATTTCAAGACTTATTATAAATCTATCATAATTAAAATAGTGCAGTATGTGCATAAGGATAGATAAAATATATCAGTACTACATAAGAGAAAATCCAGAAATATACTATATATATAGTCAACTGATTTTTGACAAAGGTGCCAGGCGATCCATGGGGAATAAAATGAATGTCAACATTACCTTGTACCACACACAAAAATTGACCTGAGGTAGAGCATAGACTTAAATGTAAAAGTGAAAACTGTGACACTTACAAAAGAAAACATAGGAGAAAATCTTAAGGGTGGGCAAAGATTTTTTAGATAGTACACAAAAAACACACTCCATAATAGAAAATATTAATAAATTAGATCTTATCAGAATGTTAAAATTTTCATCCATAGATTGTTAAGAAAATTAAAAAGTAAAACTGAAGATAACACAAATAAATGAAAACATATTCCATACTTATGGATTGGAAGAACATTGCTAAAATGTCCATATTCTCCAAAGCAATCTACAGATTCAGTGCAATCCCTATCAAAATTCCAATGGCAAGGGCACCTGGGTGGTGCAGTCAGTTAAGCATCTGACTCTTGGTTTCAGCTCAGGTCATGATCTCAGGGTCCTGGGATCGAGCCCCACATGGGGCTCTTTGCTCAACGAGGAGCCTGCTTGGGATTCTCTCTACCTCTCTCTCTGCCCCTCCCACTGTGCTCTCTCTCCCTAAAATAAATAAGTCTTTTTTAAAAATTCCAATGGCATTTTTCACAGAAATAGAACAAACAATCCTAAAATTTGTATGGAACCACCAAAGACCTCAAATAGCCAAAGGAATCTTGAGAAAGAAGAACAAAGCTAGAGACATCACACTTCCTGATTTCAAACTATACTCCAAAGCTAAAGTAATCAAAACAGTATGGTACTGGCATAAAAACAGACACATAGGTCAATGGAACAGAGTAAAGAGCCTAAAAATAAACGTACATACACATGGTCACATCCACACATAACTTAAAATAAAGGAGCCAAGAATATACAATGGGTAAAGAACAGTTTCTTCAATAAATGATGTTGGGAAAACTGGACAGTCACATGCAAAAGAATGAAGCATATACAAAAATCAACTCAAAATGGATGCTTAAACATAAGACCTGAAACCAAAAAAATCCTAAATGAAAACACAGATAGCAAGTCCCTTGACACCAGTCTTGATGAGGATTTTTTGGATTTGACACCAAAAGCAAAGGCAACAAAAGCAAAAATAAACAAGTGGGATCATATCAAACTAAAAAGGTTCTGCATAGCAAAGGACACAATCAGCAAAATGAAAAGGCAACCCACCAAATAGAAAATATTTGCCAATCATGTATCTGATAAGGGGTTGATATCCAGAATATGTAAAGAACTCCTACAAGCTGGGATGCCTGGGTGGCTCAGTCAGTTAGGCATCTGCCTTTGGCTCAGGTCATGATCCCAGGGTCCTGGGATCAAGTCCCACATCAGGCTCTCTGCTCTGCGGGGAGCCTCCTTCTCTCTCTGCCTGCCATTCTTCCTGCTGTGCTCTCTCTCTGACAAATAAATAAGTAAATAAAATCTAAAAAAAAAAGAACTTCTACAAGCTAACAGCAAAAACAAACAAATAATCCAATTAAAAAATCGGTAGAGGAGCTGAAGAGACATTTTTCCATACAGATGACCAACAGGTACACGAAAAGGTACTCAACATCCCTAATCATCAGAGAATGTAAATCAAAATCACAATGAATGTCTATTATCAAAAAGAAAAGAAAACTAGGGCTTGGCAAGGATGTGGGAAAAAGAGAACAGATGATGGAAATGTAAATTGGTGTAAACACTATGGAAGAAGCTTCCTCAACGAAGGAAATGAGAACACTTAACTTGAAAGATATATGTACCCCCATGTTTGCTGCAGGATTATATGATAGTCAAGACATGGAAACAACCTAAGTGTCCATCAGTGGATGAATGTATAAAGAAAATGTAGTATATATATATATATATATATATATATATATATATACACACACACACACACACACACACACACACACAATGGAATACTATTTAGCCATAAAAAGGAAGGAAATCTTACCATTTGTAACAACATGGATGACCTTGAGGGCATTATGCTAAGTGAAATAATTCAAACAGAGAAAGACAAATACTGTAATGATCTCACTTATATGTGGAATATAAAAAATAAATAAGTAAAAAAGTAAACTCATAGATACAGAGAACAGATTGGTGGTTACCAGAGGCAGAGAATGGGGGTGGGGGAGGGGCAAAATGGATGAAGATGGTCAAAAGGTACAAACATCCAGTTATAAAATAAATAAGTCATGGAGATATAACACACAGCATGGTGATTATAGTTAATCATACTGAATTGTATACTTTAAAGTTACAAAGAGAGTAGATCTTAAAGTTCTTATCACAAGAAAAAAGTCTGGGGCGCCTGGGTGGCTCAGTCAGTTAAGTGTCTGCCTTCAGCTCAGGGTCCTGGGATCGAGCCCCACATCGGGCTCTCTGCTCAGCGGGGAGCCTGCTTCTCCCTCTCCCTCTGCCTGCTGCTCCCCCTGCTTGTGCTTGCTCTCTGTCAAATAAATAAATAAAATCTTTAAGAAAAAAAAAAGTCTGTAGCTATATGTGATGATGGATGTTAACTAGGCTTACTATGGTAATCATTTTACAATAAATGCAAATGTCAAATCATTATGTTGTACACCTCAAACTAATTTAATGTTATATGTAAGGTATCTCAATTAAAGAAATGAAAAAGTAAGCTTCAGACCAGGAATAAATATTCACAATATATATATCTAAGAAAAGATTTCGGGGCACCTGGGTGGCTCAGTTGGTTAAGCGACTGCCTTCGGCTCAGGTCATGATCCTGGAGTCCCGGGATCGAGTCCCGCATCGGGCTCCCTGCTCAGCAGGGAGTCTGCTCTCTCTCCCGCTCCCCCCTCTTGTGCTCACTCTCTCTCTCACTCTCTCTCTCAAATAAATAAATAAAATCTTTAAAAAAAAAAAAAAGAAAAGATTTCGGAAAATATTGAGAATTCCTACTAACCAATAGCAAAAATATAAACAACCCATTAAAAACACGCAAACTGAAGAGACACTTCATAAAAGATACACAAATGGTCAGTAAGCACATGAAAAAATGCCCAACATTGGTAATCAGGGTAAAACAAATGAAAACCACAATGAAATGTCATGATACACCCATGCAAATAGCTGAAATTAACAAGACTGAGCACACCATGTGTTGACAAGGATGTCAAGCAACTGGAACTCTACATTGCTGGTGGAAGTGTAAAATGGTACAAACACATGGGCACTTTTTGGGGGGGCACTTTCTCCCTCTCTTTCTTTCCCCGTGTGTGTGTGTGTGTGTGTGTGTGTGTGTGTGTGTGTGTGTGTTCCAGTTATGCTACAATCTTCCATGGCTGTGCTGTCCAGTGATCGGGACTGCCAAATAAGTTTTTCCCTGCACAAATGCAGCCAAAGATTCATTTAATCACCATCATCCTCCTATACACCAGCTGAGTAAGTGAAGGTGAAATAGTAAAAGCCTCTACACTTCATTTCAACTAAGTGGCTCTACCATTAATAAGTGATGCAAAACTATACTCAAGATTCTCGTCTCTCTTATAAAGTATGCAAAACATTTTCTGCCTCTCATACTAAGTGTCCTGTCTGTTGTCTTTCCACCTCTAGTCTATGAATCTAGTATTCTAAGTCACAACTTTACGTGCAATCAAATCCAAGCAGCTATCATTTTTTTATTTAACATCTATGGGCTATAGTCATGAAAAATTTACTCCCTGTAATATGGTTGCATTTCTTCCATAGTCAGACTCTTATGATATAATGCAACATTCCTAAAGACATTTTAACCCTGAGGCACATTAAAGAAAAGTAGCATAAGGGGCGCCAGGCTGACTCAGTCATTACAGCATGTGCCTCTTGACCTTGAGGTCATGAGTCTGAGCCCCATGTTTGGTGTAGAAATTACTTTTTTTTTAAGTATCTTAAAAAGTATCCTTTTTTTAAGATTTTATTTATTTATTTAACAGAGAGAGAGAGAGTGAGCACAAGTAGAGGGAGCAGCAGACAGAGCGAGAGGAAGAAGCAGGCTTAAAAAGTATCTTAAGATATGGGGCACCTGGGTGGCTCAGTCGGCTAAGTGTCGGCCTTCAGCTCAGGTCATGATCCCAGGGTCCTGACGTCATTGGGCTCCCTGCTCAGCAGGGAGTCTGCTTCTCCCTCTCCCTCTGCCCTCCACTTACGTTCTCTCTCTCTCTAGTTAATTAATTTTAAAAGCATCGTAAGATAATTCTAGAGATACATATCACTTAACTTTCACTAGCAAAAAAAAAAAAAAAAAAAAATCAGGGCGCCTGGGTGGCTCAGTCGTTAAGCGTCTGCCTTCAGCTCAGGTCATGATCCCAGAGTCCTGGGATCGAGCCCCGCATTGGGCTCCCTGCTCAGCAGGAAGCCTGCTTCTCCCTCTCCCACTCCCCCTGCTTGTGTTCCCTCTCTCGCTGTGTCTACTCTGTCAAATAAATAAAACCTTTTCAAAAAAATTAAACTGTGAAAAACCAGAGCTTATGTTCTTTCTACTCATCTCTCTATTAAATCCTGGTCTTGGGGAAAGATTGAGAAAATCATTCATAGTGAGCTTAACATGGATCATTCTCTAAAAATATGCGTTTTAACAAAGGACAGTAAAAAGTATTTAATATTTAGCCAGTGTTTAAGTGAGGACATCTTTAATTAGAGTTTTTTTTACCGCTACAATCACTCCATCAAGAATACTATGTATGAAAATGATAGGTCTCTAATTTCTTTCTAATCACCCAACACTGCTGCTCTCTTCTGAAATTATTTTGTGACATAATTCTAATGTGCCAGTTTTTTTATTATTACTTAAATATTGTCTAACAAAGGACAAAAGCTCTATCAAGTGATACTTGATTTTCTTTCCACACCTCAGCAACCATGTCCTTGACACTGATTTATACCAAGGGAGAGGAGTACAATTTGTGGTCACCATAAGGGATCCACCTGGTCCCCAATCATCTTGGAAGGATAAGGTAGGTCCCAGAGCAAGTCTGGGGACTGAACTCTGTTCTGAGGCAGGACAGAGGCTCACTCCAATATAAGGAATTAATAAACTTGGTTTTGTGCCTTCAGCTATCAATCCCCAATCAAAATATCTTCCTAAAGATTTGACCAGAGGTATCTAAAGATAGACCGGGCATCCCAGACTTATTCTACCATGGACCAACATTCTGGAGGCTCTACTAAACTAGACAGATCTTATAAGTAGGTATCTGTTGGAAGGTGTATTTAGTATTAAATTGTTACTATATCTTAATGTTCAGGCATTTGCAGACTAATTCTACTTCTACTAGATCAATAAAAATTGAGAAGCTAAAATCAATCAACAATGCTTGCACTTGGACAGCTCATATAAATTGTATTACTTTTAAATACAATATAAATATAAATATAGCTAACCAATAATGGAGCAATACAGTAAAAAGATATTTTTGACTCATAAAAGAGAAAGTATATACCTTGTGAACAACTGTTAGCTTCACTCTGTTAGAAACATAAACACATCCCCCAATTAAGTATTTTTACCCATATTGCAATTGTTAGGTGTTTTATTATATGTATCTATGAATTTCATTCCCAGCTATGTTGTTCTATTGCCCACAGAGATTCATAAATTTTAGGACTGAAAGAAAACTCAAAGATTACTTCACTTGGTTCTCATCATCTGGTTTCCTCAATAAGGAAAAATCAACAATTTTGTTCAAAAAGTATATAGCTAATTAACAGGCAAGGATAGAATGAGAACTCAATTTTTCTCACTGCCGGTCCATGCTGTACAGTTCCATCCAGTAACTACATTCAATTCTGACTAATACACTACAAACACCCATAATAACATTATGCCAATTTGTAATTATCTCCAGGTGAAAGTCTGAGCAAAACTGTAATGTGGATAAAATTTGTCATTGGTTCTTAAAGCCTCTTTTCTGCCCTTTGTCCCTTATCCTGCAGTGTTCCCTTACTATTTTTCATATTTCACCAGCATTCAATGAACTTACACTCTTTCTACTGACCTTTCTATTAAATCCTGATCTTAGGAAAAGACTGAGAAATGCATTCATTGTAAGCTAAGCATGGTCCCTTCTCTAAAGATATGTGTTTTATTGGTGGACAAAGAAATAATCACTTGATTCTGGCATCTCAAGGTGTTGAGGAGGTAGAGTGTGTGGTGAGCAGAGACCTTCCAGTCCGGTATCATACCATAGTGGTAACCTCTGAATAATCACGCAAGCTCAGCCTATCCCACCACCATTTAAAGTTATATTTTTTATTCAAGATCACCATGAAATATTAGTCATAAAGCTTGAAGTCATGCTGGTTTGCTAGCATTCATAATGGGCAGCTTTACTGATACTAACAGGACCATTTCTTGCCACCTATGCATCTGTCAAACCATCTGAGCAAACAGCTGAGAGGCTGTGGGCCAAGCAGGCTACTAGCAGATGGATATGGCTAGAATAGCAGATCAGTTTGGGTGGTAAATGGCAAAACTGCCATATGGAATCTAAACTCTTGTCAAAATACCACTTACCAATACAACCTTACTATAGTTTAATGTTTTCCAATAAGGTTATTTTTTTCATCGGCCTATAAACGTGTTTTCTCATTTCCGTATCAGCCATGATATTCTCCTCACCTATGATGCCACGCATATTCTACCCAAATCCTACCAATCCTTTAGGGTGGTTCAAGTCCCACTTCCTTCAAGAAGACTTTGCCTGACCTTACAACTATAAATTCTGATAAGGGCACTCCAAATACCATGTTTGAAAATTATTTTAGTGTTTCCTCTAAATTGTAATGCCTCTAAATTCTAATTATTTAGCACATATTTATTATTGTCTATTGTTCAGTATGGCTTTCTGTATATTCATCTTATTATATCTAAGGGCTCTAAGTTTCCTGAGGGAAACCATCAAGTCCTTCTCATTCATCTATTCATTCAACTAACCTTCAGTAAAAGTCTACTGTTGCTGGGCCCTCTGCTAGGTACCAGGAACACAAAAATAAAAAGAAACATTCCTATTCCCCAAGGATTTAGAGTCTACCCTTTTTGTTTTCAAGTGTATCTTAATTCTTTTGCCTTCATCACAGTGCCTAGTATGTTAATAAGTAATCAAATATTTGCCAATTATAAATGAATAAGAACATCATTAAATCTAAAAATATACAACTGTATTTTATAGTTCAGATACCTCTTCAAATGAAGGGCTATATTATATGCTTATTACAGTAGACACTTTTGCAAAACAAAAAATGTGCTTGAACTGCTAACAGGAAGAGAAAAATATAGAAATCGTGGCCTTTAACCCTTTTCCTCAATCTAAAATCAGACCTCACTAGTTCTACAAAATACAACTATAAATAATTATATCATACACCAAATCTCCACACTTCTATATTTCATAAGCCAAAGTTTTAAAGTTACTTTTGCTCACAAGTAAAATCTGTGCTTTAATTTCCCAAAATTTTTAGTGCATTGAGGTATGTGATAAATTCTTAAGATCAATGACAACCATCTTCTCTATAGTTGTTCAGTGAAAAGATATTTTCTAGTGATGAGATATAACAATTTAACAGGTAACATTTTTCCATTTCCAAAGAGTAACTCCTCACTATATCCCTGAAAAAAAGAGGTAAATTATATTATTGACAGTTTAGAGAAGTAGACAGTAAATTCTTTTAAAGAATTTCTCGGGGCCAGAGAGCCATAATGCCAGAATTATGACTACAATTCATTTTGAAATTTTAGCCAAAGCAACTTAAGACCTTATTTCCCCTCAAAAGTATAAAATGTCAGTAAGGTTTATCTACATTAATATGGTTTCATTATTCTTTATTCAAGCTACAATTCTTTAAAGCAAGACTGTTTTAGTTCATCAATCACAAGAATTCTACATACCTATTCAAATAACTTAGTGTCCAGGAATCAACTGTAGCTGCAATATATTTTCCCTGTAACCAACACTGCTAATGATTAGTCAAGCTTCCATGCCCTGTTTCTATCAGGAGTGCACCTTTCTCATTTGTAGGGTGGCAAAGCTAACATAAAAAATGCTCTCTAAAATTATTTTGCTCTATGAAAAACCATAAAAAGAGAAGAACGAAACATTAAAAAGTACTCATGTTCCGTAAGTTCTATTTTATTGTATAATGACATCAATGGAATGATGTAATGGACTTGCACTTCAGAAGAGCATTTGATGAGTCTTGACAGAATTCTTCCTACCACTCCCAGCACTAAAAAATAAAAATAAAAAACTAGCACAACAATCCTAATGGAGCTATTTTAAGTTATTTCAAAGGACAACCCTGGGTACATTCAGTAATCAGGCACTTAAAATAGATCAGATGTTCTACTTTTTTTTTTTTTAAGATTTTTTATTTATTTGACAGGAGAGAGAGAGTACAAGCAGGGGTAGCGGCAGACAAAGGTAGAGGGAGAAGCAGGCTCCCCGCTCAGCAGGGAGACCGATGTGGGACTCGATCCCAGGACTCTGGGATCATGACCTGAGCCGAAGGTAGACGCTTAACCGTCTGAGCCACCCAGGCGCCCTGATGTTCTACATTTTTATTGGCCAATTAGAACAATAATCTGCTAATGTGGAATGTTATGGCCACCTGAGCCACTGGTGAAATGTGGGGAGATCCAGACATTTATGCTACCTAAATAGAAGGAACTAATAGAACTGTTCACTCCAGGGGCACCTGGGTGGCTCAGTCAGTTGGGCGTCTGCCTTCGGCTCAGGTCATGATCCCAGGGCCCTGGGATCGAGCCCCGTGTCGGGCTCACTGCTCAGCGGAGAGCCGCTTCTCCCTCTCCCTCTGCCTGCCACTCTAACTACCTGTGCTCTCTCTCTGTCAAATAAATAAATAAAATATTTAAAAAAAAAAAAAAAGAACTGTTCACTCCAACTCACATCTCACAACCTGCCTTTCACCAATGTAAACCTGATACAATATACAATAATCTTGGAAAATTCCAGTTAAAAAATAATCATCTGAAGGCTTGACGAGGGCCAGAGAATCTACTTCCAAGGTAGTTCACTTAATATGCCTCACAAATTGATGCTAGTTGTTGGAAGGAGGCCTCAACTCTTCCTCCATTTGACCCGTTCCATGGGCTGCTTGAAGTCTTTCAAGGTCTGAATGTCAATCTATACCTAAACACATTGATTTAGGTATTTTTATTTATTCTGCTTTGTATATATCATGCTTCCTATATCTATACATTCAAGTCAACAATACTGGAAAATTCTCAGCCACTAACTCTTCAAATATTGTCTCTCCTGCATTTTCTAGTCTCACTTACTGGAATTCTGAATAGACCTATATTAGCCTTTCTTATTCCACTTTTCTTAACCTCTCTATTATATATTCAATTTTTCTGTCTCTGTGCTGCATTCTGTGATATCTTCAAATCCATCTTCCAGTTCATTAATTCTTTCTTTATCTGGGTCTAATTTGCTGTTTAACCAAGACATTGACGTTTTTATTCCAACAACATTTTTCACTTCTAGATAATCTAATTGGTTCTTTTCCTGGTCGTATTTGATAATTTCTTGTTGCTTGCTCATTTTTGTAAACCCATCTCTTATTTCTTCAAATATTTTATGCATAGTTATTTAATATTCTATACCTGATCCTTCCAATATCTGAAGTCCTCAGGGGTCTCAATCTTGTAGTCTCAGCCAACTCCTTAACAACAACTTGTTTCCTTGTATGTTTGGTGATCTTTGATTGTGACCTTCATATCTGCTTGATCTGAGAAAATCCTAGGGGACAACTCAAGAATATTTTCCTTGATAGAGAATTTGTATTTGCTTCTGCAAAGAACCATGGGGCTCTATCAATCTCACTTTAGCTCCCTTTATGGTCCTTGGCTTAAAGCTGGACTCTCATATTCAGCTTTCTTACCTTGTCATCAGCCTAAAGCTTGGACTCTTAACTGCTGTGCTGATATGGGTATCTACTTGCAGGGTAACCTTTCATGTGTGTTTATCTTTTACGGTTCCTGTTTCAGTTCACAGTGTTTAGTTGGGATGTTTTTGTTGTTTTGCTTTATTTTGCTTTGCATTTGAAAGATGTTGTAAGATTTCCCTTAATTCCTGTAAATCCAGCAATGCATTATCCAATGATTTGCGGTGAAAGGTCTTTTTAACCTAATCTGCCTAGTATTCTTCCAGAAGTGAAAGTTCTCAAGTACTTTTCTTACCCATTCACCTTTTACCAGATAAATAATTCAAGAGAAACTATCATGGACTCATTTTTTTAAAGAGTTATTTATCTATTAGAGAGAGAGAGAGAGCACACAAGCAGGGGAGGGGCAGAGGAAGAGAGAAAGAATGTCAAGCAGACTCCCCACTGAGCGTGGAGCCCGCTGTGGGGCTCAATCTCATGACCCTGAGATCATGACCTGAGCCAAAATCAAGAGTCAGACATTCAACCCACTGAGCCACACAGGAGCCCCTATCATAGACTCATTTTAATATTGACCATAAGTAATTCATCATTTAGAGTTCATTTGCATAGTAACATGTAGATTATCACCAAAACCCAAAAACCTTGCAGTATTTTAATCATATAGCACCTCATTAATGTGATGTCATTAATGTAGACATTAGCATGTAATGAGGACACAGCATGTCAGAGACATTGCAAAGTCTGAATAACAATTTTCCTGAAAAATTTCAATTTATTTCCAAGTCCACAGTGCATTTAAAAAGAGTTGCTATGGGCGCCTGGGTGGCTCAGTTGGTTAAGCGACTGCCTTTGGCTCAGGTCATGATCTTGGAGTCCCAGGATCGAGTCCCGCATCGGGCTCCCTGCTCGGCGGGGAGTCTGCTTCTCCCTCTGACCCTCCCCCCTCTCATGCTCTCTTTCTCTCTCATTCTCTCTCTCTCAAATAAATAAATAAAATCTTTAAAATAAATAAATAAATAAATAAATAGTTGCTATGTAGAGGGCCTGCTGAAAATTGTCTGCTTAAATGAGTTGATCATGCCCCTAGCAATCTTACCTTATCCACATGTTTAGAAATACTTTTTCTGCAAAGATTAATTGATATGCCCTAAACCAAAATACTGGTTAAACTGTCTTTAAATGCAGTTGACCCTTGAACAACATGTGTTTGAACCACATGGGTCCACTTATACACAATTTTTTTTTTATAAATACAGTACAGGACTGTAAATGTATTTTCTCTACCTTACTTTTTTTTTTTTAATATTTTATTTATTTATTTGAGAGAGAGCATGAGAGGGGCGAGGGTCAGAGGGAGAAGCAGGCTCCCTGCTGAGCAGGGAGTCCGATGTGGGACTCGATCCCGGGACTCCAGGATCATGACCTGAGCTGAAGGCAGTCGCTTAACCAACTGAGCCACCCAGGTGCCCTACCTTACGATTTTCTTAATAACATTTTCTCTAACTTATCTTATTGTAAGAATAGAGTATATAATACATATAATATATAAAATATGTGTTAATCAACTGTTCATGTTATCAGTAAGACTTCCAGTCAACAGCAGACTATTCGCAGTAACATTGTAACGGGAGGAGTCAAAAATTACACATGCATTTTCAACCACAGTGAGGGGTCAGTGCCCCAACACCCATGTTGTTCAAGAGCCAACTACAGTTTGACTTAGCCAAACTTGTGTAATCTTGACCAGTTCAAATAATACTAAAACCTCAGCCTCCAATGTATCAAAAAGTACTCAAGCTGTGGTAACTTCAGTTTTTTGTCTGCTTCTTTAAATACTTTAGGGTTTTTTTTAAAGATTTCTTTTTTTAAGTCTCTATACCCAACATGGGGCTTGAACTCACAACCCATGATATCAAGAAGTCCCATGCTCTACCAAATGAGCCAGCCAGGTGCCCCTAAATACTTTAGTTTTTAAAGTTCAATCTTTTCAAATATTATGCCTAAGACCCATAACATTCACCCCATACCCAATTATCAAGTCTTTTTACTCTGCCTCCTGAATTTGCCTACAACTTTCCATCCCAATTGCCACTGCCCCAGAATGAGGCACTATTTGTCATTTCTCTTCTGGGTAGGTGCAACAACATTCTATTTCTCCAGTTCTAATCTTGCCGCTCTTTAGTCCATCATCCATACTATATCAAAGTGGTCTTTCTTCAGAATATAACTTGGTATTTTTTTTTTAAGATTTTATTTATTTATTTGAGAGAGAGAGAGCACAAGCAGGGGGAGCAGCAGGCAGAGGGAGAGGGAGAAGCAGGCTCCCCACTGAGCAGGGAGCCTGACGTGGGGCTCGATCCCAGAACCCTGGGATCATGACCTGAGCTGAAGGCAGACGCTTAACTGACTGAGCCACCCAGCCACCCCTATTATCTCGGTATTTGACATAATGGATCAGTCCCCTCCTTCACCTAACTTCTAGGATATCATATTCTCCAGGTTTTTCTTTTTTTTTTTAAGATTTTATTTATTTCTTTGAGAGAGAGCAAAAGCAAGAGAGATCACAGAGGGAGAGGCAGAGGGAGAAACAGACTCCCCACTGACCGGAGAGATCGATGTGGGGCTCGATCCTGAGCCAAAGGCAGATGCTTAACCAACTGAGCCACCCAGGCACCCCATCTCCAGGTTTTTCTTTTACTACATTGGCTACTCTTCCTCAGGCTTCTTTGCTTATCTGCCCATCTCTTCCCAAATCTTAAATGTTAAAATGCCACAAGGCTCAGTCCTCAGACCTTCTCTCTTATATATATACATTCTCTAAGGATCTTGTCAAATTTTATCATAACTTTAATTACCATCTATGTGCTAATGAATACCAAATTTATAGCTTGAGCACTGACCTTGCCCATGGGCCAAAATATCTACTTGTCATTGCCACTTGGATATCTAAGAGGAATCTCAAATTTAAACAGAATTTTTAAAAATTAAACCAATTAAAATAGAACTCTTGGGTGCCTGGGTGGCTCAGTTGGTTAAGCGACTGCCTTTAGCTCAGGTCATGATCCCAGGGTCCTGGGATCGAGTCCCGCATCAGGCTCCCCCTCCCCTTCAGGGAGCCTGCTTCTCCCTCTCCCTCTGCCTGCCACTTCCCCTGCTTGTGCTCTCTCTCTCTCTCTGTCAAATAAATAAATAAAATCTTTAAACAAATAAAAATAAAATAGAACTCTCGGTTTTGTAATACTCCCCTCCAAAAGCCATCAACTTTTCCTTCAATCTCTCCCATCTCAGAAGTGCCATCAGCACTCACCCAGTTGCAGAGGCCAAGGAATTAGCAGTCAT
This sequence comes from Phoca vitulina, assembly GCF_004348235.1. Classification (NCBI taxonomy): domain Eukaryota; kingdom Metazoa; phylum Chordata; class Mammalia; order Carnivora; family Phocidae; genus Phoca; species Phoca vitulina. Next base: position 2,998,867 of record NW_022589785.1, read on the forward strand.
CCTCCCTTTCTCTTACAAGCCACATTCAAACTCCTCAGCAAATCCTATTGACTCTATATGCCAAATATATCCTAAATCAAACTATTCTCACCACTTCGACAGCTATCACCCTAGTCCAAGTCATTATTTTTTTCCTAGATTGTGACAAGAGACTCCTAATTGGCCTTCCTGCTTCTAGCCTCACCCTTCACACTCTATACTCTACCAGCAGCCAGAGCAACCTTTTCAAAACATAAATCACATTGCTCCCCTCAAAACTTTCCAGTGGCTTTCAAACATATTTAAAATAGAACCCAACTTCTTATTATGGCTCACAAAGTCCTGTGAGCAAGGACTTCGGCCATGCCTATCTCTCTGACCTCATACCAAACCTGTCTTCTCACTCATAAACTTCTTGTAGTTCCTCCAACATAGGAAGCTCATTCCCACTCAGGTAGTTTTCATCATCTGTTTTCTCTTCCTGAGATTCTTTCCCCAGATCTTCATATGACTCACTTCCTCCCTTCATTCAGGTCTCTGCTCATATGTCTGCTCATATGTCTACTCAGAGAGACCTTCTTGGATGACCTCTTCAGGGTGTACTTGATCACCCTACCTAAAATTACTTCCTCTCCTTCATTTTCTATCTCCCTGCCTTACTTTGTTTCTTCTATAGCATTTATCAAGAAATGATACTGAAATGATACTACATATTTATTTGTCTATCTGCTGCCTGCATCAGAATGCAAATTCCAGAAGGCAGGAACTTTGCCATGTTACCTCTGTATCCCCAGGCTTAGAACAACATCTGACACGCTGTATGTAATTAATGAATATAATGCCATTCCTCTGCTAAAAACCCCTCAATGGTTTCCCACTGGCTTTTAGATAAATTCCAATCTATTTAACATAAATTATAAAACACACTGTGATATAGTTCTTGCCTCATCTGGAACCACTGTGTTTACACACTCTCTCAATGCTGAGGCTGGAATGCTCTTCCATATCCTCTGTGTCTCACATCCAGCTAACCTATACGCATTGTTTAAGTCTCATCTTAAATATCACGTAAGAGATGCTTTCCCTGAATCACCCAACTAGGTGAATCATGCTTAGTCCCTTTGCCGCGTGCTCTTATATTACCCTGTTCTTCCCTACCAGGAAATATTAGTTTTGTAATTACTTAATAATAAAGAAAAGGAAGAAAAAAGCAAGCAGGGCACCTGGGTGGCTCAGTTGGTCAAGCATCTGCCTTCGGCTCAGGTCATGATCCCAGAGTCCTGGGATCGAGTCCCATGTCAGGCTCCCTGCTCAGCGGGGAGCCTGCTTCTCCCTCTGCCTGCCACTCTCCCTGCTTGTGCTCTTTCTCTCTCTCAAATAAAATCTTAAAAAAAGAAAAGAAAGAAAGAAAAGAAAAAAGCAAGCAAATAAGAATGAGCATATAAATTCTCCTACTTCTGGACTCCCAGTCTCCTTCTAGCACCTTACACTGGAAGAAGGGAACAGCTGGCCAAAAAAAAAAGTAGTTGGCAGAATCCCATCCCAGGATCAGAGAGTATAAAAGGGTAGGTTTGAAGCTTAAGAAACAATAGCTGACCAACCAGCACACAAAGCTTAGTGTCAAAGATTGCCAGAAGCCCAAGAGAAGTCTTGTCTTCTTACATTAAAGTCAATCACTTCATCAGAGGAAGGCTGTTCAAGTGTTTCAAGAAAAGAAACTAATATAACATTATATGTCAACTATACTTCAGTAATAAGAATAAAACGAATACCTATTAACCAACAAAAAAATTGTCAATCACAAAAAAGGAAAAAAATGATAGAAATCTATAGAAATATTTCTTAAAGATTTTATTTATTTACTTGAGAGAGAAAGAGAAAGAGAGAGCATGAGTGGGGGGGAGGGGCTGAGGGAGAAGCAACCTCCCCACTGGGCACGGAGCCCAACTCGGGGCTGATCCCAAGACGCCAAGATCATAAACTGAACCAAAGGCAGTCACTTAACTGACTGAGCCACCTGGCACCCCTATAGAAATATTTTTAAAGAATTTTGCTCTAAGATCTTAAATGGGAAATGTTTGTTTCCATTTCTTCCTAAAGAAGACACTGTCAATGATGCTGTGCCCCTGCTAAAGGGCAGAGAAAACCGTAAAACATATATGTAAATCAAGTCTTGGAAATTTCTGGGATTCCTTGATGTGAGGCAAGTAATTTCTGTCAAAGCAAGTATGAGTTGAAAGTTTGCTTTGCTACTACTACATACCTTTGTAAATCAAGGTGTTTAACAATTCTTAGCATCAAAACCAAAGACTGATGAAAATAAGATATACAAATTACCAATAAGCACATGAAAAGATGCTCAACATGCAGCTCTTTCTGCCCAGGGATCCTGTTCTCATGCTTTAATAAAAACACCTTTTTGCACAACAGGCAGGGTGGTGGGAAATGCTCAATATCATTAGTCATTAGGGAAATGCAAACCAAAACCACAGTGAGGTACCAATTCACTAAGATGGCTATAATTTAAAAAATAACAACAACAAAAACGGAAATAACAAGTGCTGGTGAGGTTGTAGGGAAACGGGAGCCCTCATAAACTGCTCGTAGGAATGTAAAATAGTCCAACTGCTGTGGAAAACAGTTTGGCAGTTTCTCAAAAAGCTAAACATAGAATATATTTATATTTACATTCAGTCTTCATCCCCAGTTTCTGGCACAAAGCTCCTAGAACTTTTGGAATTTCCTGAGTGACAGGAGTGAAGGGAGGGTCTTTTGTTATTCATAATGAGCCGCTTACATCTATACCTGAGTTGGTGCTAACAGGTGGCTCCTGGAGGATGGGGATTGCTTGCCATAGGAACCAACCATGTAATTTGAAGGCTGGAACTTTCAGCCCCACCCCCAACTTCTGGGAATAGGAGAAGGGCCAAAGATTGAGTTCAATCATCAATGGTCAATGTTTCAATCAATCATGTCTACATAATGGAGCCTCCATAAAAAACCTTAACTGACGGGGTTCACAGAGCTTCCAGGTTGGTGAATACATTGAGGTGCTGGAAGAGTTGCATGCCCAGAGAGACCACGGAAGCTCTATGTCCCTTCCCACATACTTCGCCCTATGCATCTTCTTCCATTTGGCTGTTCCTAAGTTGTATCCTTTATAATAAAGGGTTTATAGTAAATAAAGCGCTTCCCTGAGTTCTGTGAGCTGTTCCAGCAAATTACCAAACTCACAGAGGGGTTTGTGAAAATCCCCAATTTATAGCCATTTGGTCAGAAATTCAGGTGACAACCTAGGACTTGCAATTAGTATCTGAAGTGGGGAGAGCAGTCTTATGGGACTGATCCCTTAATTTGTCGAGTCTACATCAACTCCAGTTGGCTAGGGTCAGAACTGAATTAAACTGTAGGACATCCAGTCAGTGTCCACAGAGAATGAGAGAATTGTTTGCTGTGAAAAACGCATACATCCGGTGTCAGAGGTATTATAAAAGTGTGAGTGTAAAAGGAAACAACGGTTTTCTTCTTTTACCCAGCAATTCACACCTAGATATATACTTTTAAAAAGTGAAAACAGGGGCACTTGGCTGGCTCAGTCAACACAGCATGCAACTCTTGATCTCAGGGTTCTGAGTTCAAGCCCCACACTGGGCATAAAGATTACTTAAAAAAAAAAGTGAAAACAGTACTCAAACAAATGAATGTACACACAAGTTCATAGCAGCACTATTCACAATAACCAAAAGATATAACTAGCCCAGATGTCCGTCAATGTATGAACAAATAAACTATAACATATATGAAAAAATGCTCAACATCACTTGGCATCAGGGAAATACAAATCAAAACCAAATGAGATACTACCTCACACTGGTCAGAATGGCTAAAATTAACAACTCAGGAAAATAACAGATGTTGGCAAGGATACAGAGAAAGGGGAACCCTCTTACAGTGTTGGTGGGAATGCAAACTGGTGCAGCCACTCTGGAAAACAGTATGGAGGTTCCTCAAAAAGTTAAAAAGAGAACTACCCTACAACCCAGCAACTGCACTACTAGGTATTTATCCAAAGGATACAAAAATAGTGATTTGAAGGGGCACACACACCCCAACGTTAATAGCAGCAATGTCCACAACAGCCAAAAAATGGAAAAAGCCCAGATGTCCATCAACAGATGAATGGATAAAGAAGATGTGGTATGTATATACAATGGAATATTACTCAGCCATCAAAAAGAATGAAATCTTGCCATTTCAATGACATGGATGGAACTAGAGGGTATTATGCTAAGCGAAATAAGTCAGAGAAAGACAAATACCGTACGATTTCACTCATTTGTGGAATTTAAGAAACAAAACAGATGAACATAGGGTAAGGGAAGGAAAAATAAAATAAGATAAAAACAGAGAGGGAGGCAAACCGTAAGAGACTCTTCACTATAGGAAACAAACTGAGGGTTGCTGGAGGGGGCAAGTGGGGCATGGGGGAATTGGGTGACGGGCATTAAGGAGGGCATTTGATATAATGAGCACTGGGTGTTATATGCAACTGATGAATCACTAAATTCTACCTCTGAAACTAAATAGTATGCTATATGTTAACGAAATTGAATTTAAATAAAATTTTTTTTAAAAAGAGCATAAAAAGAAAACAAGTTATAATATATACATCTAATGAAATATTATTCCAGAATAAAAAGGAATGTGGTACTGCAAATGCTACAAAGTTGATGAATTTCAAAAACATTATGCTAAGTGAAAGAAACCACACAGAAAAGATCGCATATTATATGATTCTATCTATATGAAATTTCCATAACAGGTAAATACACAGTGATAAGGCAGATGTAGTTGACGGGGGCTAAGGGGAAGGGAAAATGGAGAACAACTGCTTAACAGGTATGGAGTTTCCTTTTGGGGTGATAAAAATGTTTTGGAAAAACTAAATAGCGGTGGTAGATGCACAATATTTCAAATGTACTAAATCCCACTGAATTGTTCACCTTAAAATGGTTACTTTTATTTAATGTCAATTTCACCTCCTTTTTTTTTTTTAAGTGTAAAATTTTGAAATAATTTTTTTAAAAACTCTAAAGTTTAAATCAAATTAATGTCAAAGAACTTACAAGATGCCACTTCAAGAGTACTCCACAAAATAGATTTAATGGTCTATTCAGACCTAATTATTTTATTTGCCAAATTTGGTTTTACTTCAATTTTTTAAGGAAGTAACCACTAAGTTTTTAGTTTTTATATTAAAATGATATTAACATAATGCCTTATAGACAATTGTTTAATTTTTGTCTGAGATAGTGTTTCCATACTTTTTCCACCCCAACACTCTAAACATCTGAACAGTCCTACAGAATGCATGAAGAAAATAGCTCACTCTAGCAGCGAATTCTTGAACAGCTAGTCATACTTCAAGCAATATGAGAATACCTCAAAGAAACGAAGAGAACGTATAAAAATTTCAAAATACTTCAAATCATTCTGATCCCTCTCTCCCCAAACTCATTTCACCTTGCCCCACCTCTGCTATCAATCTTGAGAACCACTCACTGGTCTACAAACTATATTTATTCCAGTACAAAAAAACTAAAGTAGAAACAAATGTGTTTATGTACTATTTTGGGGTGAAGGTACAGGAGGGACGTGATCAATAGCCTTCATTAGACTCTCAAAGAGAAATATGACCCACTCCTACCAAAGGTAAAAATCTCTGCTACATTCAATAAGGCTCACCCATATATAGTATGGTTCTCTAGGGTGACAATTTAACAATCCACAGCGGAGAACAACTATTACTCACTTCGGCTGGGAAGACAAGAGAAACAATATACCTGTGTAATATATGCCTATGCTGTCTCTAGAAAAAGAAAATTAAGAACAATTTTAACTTACCAAAATTTCCCTAAAAAATTAAACTGCTCCAAATGTACCAAAGAGGACATTTTATGATAACTGGTAGAATTTAATAATATGCAGTTCTTGGAGTGGCTAGTCCTAAAGTGCTATAACACTATCAAAAGGTATTCCTTGATTACACATTTTGATATACTCTTAAAACACATATATTCACATAATCCATCTTTCAAAGAACTGGATCTGATCCAAGAGTTCCCAAACGAAAAGCAGCTAAAATGGAATCTGCACGTCCCAGCCAACTTCTGGAAATGCCATAAGAATATAAAAATAGCTCTTACTAACTGCTTACTAATTTCAAATTCTGTTTTGAGAATACATCTCACAAATCATGGCTAAGAATGACTGATTCAGGGTTGGAAAAGTATATTTACTATTACAGATGAAAAAATTCAGAAGTGCTGAAATCATTTTAAAAAGAGATGATAAAATCGTTCCTGCTATATAATGGAACAATTAATTAATATAATTGGGATAGTATTTTTGAATTCTCCCTTACTGGCAAATTTCTCTCCCTATACCCCATCTGCCACTGCAGCTCCAGTCAAGAGGGTGGGAAAAATACTACTTCAGAAAAGAAAGAGCAATGAAATAAAGGACCTTCCAAACATTAGAAGGAAAGAGAAGGCCAACCCCTTCCATTCCTAGTATGTAAACAAAGAAAAAATCAAAAGTAGCTGGAGGCTTTTACCTACCTCCCCACATGAAACTCTGAGAGAAGACCATCATCACATAGTATGATCCTGGGGCAATATGTTCTGGAAGGAGGAACAACAGAACCTTAGCAGAGGAAGGAAATAACTAAATGAGCTTGAGGTAATACTCCTGGCTCCCATGACTTACATATATAGACAGGATTCAGAAGTTCCATAAGCTCTGGAAGTATCACTCCCAAAGGACAGAAGAACCATCTAAGCAGTCAAATAAGTCCAAGACAAGATTAAAGAAGCTACCCATGGCAGATTCTAGGGAAGACCAATGACCAGTACAGAATTCCAGGATACTCTACCACCTTCACAAAATCACCTAAAGCACCCCCATAGCACTTAAACAGCATCTGGAAGTACAGCAGGGGAAAGAGGTAGGGGAGTATCTGAAAGACTGAGCATATACCCAAAAGGAGCTGAATTAGCTAATGAAAGATTAATTGGCAAGCTCAAGCTGTGTAATACCCTGTCCCTCTCCTTGCCTAACATCACCCAACTGGTTAAGATGCTTACAAGAAAGATTAGAGTCATTACCAATAATAAAGCAGCTCTATTTTCTTTGAGTATTTGAGTAAGATGCAAAATTTTCAATCTTGTTAACAATGTTTAGTAATTTTTATTTCATTTTCCTTTTTTCATTTCATTTTCCTTTGTTTCCATTTCACAAAAACAAATCAAGATTCAAAATTACTATCATAAATATCTTCAGGTAAGACACTACTCCATGAAACAAAGAAAAAGGTTTTAAAAAAGAAAAGCAAAGGAAAAGTTCTTAGAAATTAAAAATAAGGGGGCACCTGGGTGGCTCAGTCAGTTAAGCAACCTACTCTTGGTTTTGGCTCAGGTCATGATCTCAGGGTTGTGAGATCGAGCCCCACATGGGGCTCCATGCTCAGTGGGGAGTCTGCTTGAGATTCTCTCCCTCTTCTCCTCCCCTCCCGTTTTTGTGTTCTCTCTCTCTAAAATAAATAAATAAATAAATCTTTTTTTTTTTAATTAGAAATAAGATAGCAGAAACAAAAAACTTGTGAAAGAATTGGAAGATATAACAGAAAATATCCTACAAAAAGACAAAAATCATAGAAAGAGAAAAGACAAACTAGAGAGTCTAGGAAGTACAATATCTATAAAAGAGAAGTGCAAGAAAGAAAATGTAAAAAAAAATTTTTTAAGGTAGAAATCAACAATAAGGAAAACAGAATTGATGCATGAGTTTCCAGGTTAAAAGAGATCATCAAATTATATAGACCCAATCTAGTATTCTTAAAATAAAATATATCACCAAGAAATTTCATAATACTATGAATAAAAAGAAAATGCTTTAAAACTTCCGTACGGAATAAACAGGTTTCAGACAAAGAAAGGATACAGAATATCTTCAGATTGAGAAAGCCTGGTAGAATGACAACCTAGGCAGAAGACAAGTAAAACCTGAGGGAAAATTACTTCTAACCCAGTATTCTACAAGCAGTCAAAATATCAAGTGGAAGGCGGAAGAAAAAGGTATTCTTCGAACCTGCAGTGTCTCAGCCAATTTACCTCCCATCCACTCATTGTCAGGAAGCTACTGAAGAAAGTACACCACCAAAAGGAGGGAATGAATGAACAATGAAGAAGGTACGGAATCAAGAACAAGTAGTCAACACAAGTTATAAGCAAAGGGAATTTTCGGATGGATGAGGAAGGGAGATCTGAAACAATACGAATAGTGAATTACATAAATAACAGAGTATGTTTATGCCAATGGAATTGAATAAAGGTGTAAAAATGAACAAGCTACACCTACATTCATCAAAATGGATGATTAAAACATGGCAAAGACCTAAATAAAAAGCTCGCAGAAGAATACTTAAAAGATTATTCCATTTAAAAACATTTTAAAAACAAACAACACTAGATAATATATTGTTTAGGGATAGGTAAATGGCAAACTATAAAGGAAAGTAAGAGAATGATTTTTTATAAAAACCGGAGCAGTGTTTACCTTGTTGGGAGAGTGAGACATTCAGGGAAGAGCACACAGGTGCTACGTAAGGTACTGGTACTGTTCTCTTTCTTTCTGGAGGTGGTTACAGAACTGTTCACTTTATTATTAAAGCAAAGATATACATACCCACTTTACATATAGTTACTTAATATTTCACAAAAAGTAAAGAAAAATTAATCCTATAAAAAATAGGAACATTAAAAATTAAGATGAGGAAAATATATTGCAATCAATGTGAACCTATTGTGAATAACTTTTTCACTAATTATTTCATTTGTTAGCATTTAAATACAGTGTGGTTCATAATGTGAACTGTACCTAAAAGTAATAAAATTTTTTTATTGCTTGTTTCTTTTTAACTTTAATTAAATACTTGATTCAGTTCAGCAACTGCTGAGAACTTTTTATGCATCAGGCATGGATTAAGCACCGGGGATACCATGATAAAGAAGTCAGAGTCCACTGTCCTGCCCTTGAATGGTTTGGAGACAAAGATATACCAACAGATAAATATTTTAATTAATATCTACTTTATCCTGATGATTAAAGCAATATTTTTTCAGTATTTAAACCTTATAAACTCAGGGCACCTGGGTGGCTCAGTTAAGCATCCCACTCTTGATTTTGGCTCAGGTCATGATCGCAGGGTCCTGGGATCAAGCCCTGCATCGGGCTCCATACTCAGCAGGGAGTCTGCTTGGATTTCTCTTTCCCTCTCCCTCTGCCCCTCACCCCTCTCGCGCGTGTGCTCTCTCTCTCTCTCAAAAATAAATAAATCTTTAAACCGTATAAACTTTTTAAAAATATTTTATTTATTTGAGAGAGAGAGTGAGAGAGAGAGAGAGAGCACAAGAAGGGGGGAGGGTCAGAAGGAGTAGCAGACTCCCCAGTGAGTGGGAAGCCTGATGCGGGGCTCGAGCCTGGGACTCCGGGATCATGATCTAAGCCGAAGGCAGCTGCTTAACTGACTGAGCCACCCAGGCGCCCCTCAACCTTATAAACTCTTAAAAAGTACCAAGGAGGTAATAAAATACATCTATTATTCCCACTACAAAAATAAAACCACTTTTAACATTTTGTAGCAGTAATTGTCATCGAATCCTCATCACCCTATATCCTATCACCTTTGCCAATGCCTGGGCATGAAACCCAATTCTAGGCTATGAGAAATAAGGGGAAGTCAGCTGGGAACTTTCAGGAAAGATTTTCACACTCGTAAAGGAGAGACAGGAAGAGCGAGCTCCTTTTCACCCTCTGGAGATTGTTGTATCTGGAACTATCGTGGCCAACTTGCCACCAGCCTGATGACAGGCCAACACAGCACATTCCCTCAAACAGATAAACTGAAATTTACATGACCATCTACCTAACAGAGGCTTTCGGGTTGCTTTCAGTTTTTCATTATTTTTTTGAAACACCTTTGTATTTTACTTTATTTCTTTAAAATATATATCAAGGCAAACATAATTTCAATGTGTTATAGGACAAAGACAGTGATAAGGATACATACAGGGTAATAAGGAAACACAGAAAAGGGATACTCTGCCCAACCTGCAGATAGTTTTTGACTTATTATGCCTTCTCCATCAAATAATAGGTAATTATATAGGTTGGAAGAATAAGTGCACCTTCCTAATTCTGTCATTATAGTGCTGTGCCTTTTAATGTGATTCTTCTCCAAATTTTATTAAAGTACCACACCATCTTCACTGAGGAAAAAATTTTTCACTTTGTCCCCTAGTTTTCAGTGAATGTTTTTACTTTTTTTCCCAGTTTTATTGAGACATAATTGATACATAACTTTGTGTAAGTTTAAGGTATATAATGATTTGGTATATGTATATATTACAAAATGATTACCACAATAAGTTTAGTTAATATCCATCACCTCACAGTTGCATTTTTTTCTTGTAAACAGAACTTTGAAGATCTACTTTCTCAGCAACCTTCAAATATACCATACAGTATTGTTAACTACAGTCACCATGCTGTGCATTAAATTTCCAGAACTTAGTTATCTTATATTTTTTTAAAAGATTTTATTTATTTAGTTGACAGAGAGAGACACAGCGAGAGAGGGAACACAAGCAGGGGGAGTGGGAGAGGGAGAAGCAGGCTTCCCACTGAGCAGGGAGCCCGATGCGAGTCTCGATCCCAGGACCCAGAGATCATGACCTGAGCCGACAGGCAGACGCTTAACGAATGAGCCACCCAGGCACCCCTCCAGAACTTAGTTATCTTAAAATGAAGTTTGTACATTTTGACCACCGTCGCTTATTTCTTCACCCCCCACCCTTCACCTAATAACCACCAATCTGTTCTCTGTTTAAGGTACTAGGCCATCTTGCACTACAGTAGTCCACCCCTTATCCACTGTCTCACTTTCCACTATTTCAGTTATCCGCAGTCAACTGCAGCCCAGAAGCAAATGATACTCCTTCCCACACATCATCAGAAGGTCAATAGTAGCCTAGCAATAAGTCACAAGGCCTACGTCATTCACCTCACCTCACCTCTTCACATTGGCATTTATCATCTCATATCATCACAAAAAGAAGAGTACAGTAAGATATTTTGAGAGAGACCACATTCATATAACTTCTATTGTGGTATATTATTATAATTGTTCTATTTTATCTTACTGTGCCAATTTTATAAATTAAATTTCATCATAGGTATGTATTTACAGGAAAAAACACAGTATATATAGAGTTCATTACTATCCACAGTTTTAGGCATCCACTGGGGGTCTTGGAACATAACCCCCATAGATAAGGGGGTACTACTATATCTCTTTACTTCTCTACAGAGATTGCCTTTATGCCACATTGATTTTTCCAGGAGTCCCATGAGTTTACCTATACCCTTAGAACTAATGTCATTTTTTTAAAGATTTATTTTATTTTTAGAGAGACAGAGTGAGAAGAGAGGGCATGAATGGAGGGGGAGAGGCAGAGGGAGAGGGAGGGAATCTCAAGCAGACTTCCCGGTGAGCCCGGAGCCTAACGCAATCGATCCCACAACCCTGAGATCATGACCTGAGCCAAAACCAAGAGTCAGATGCTTAACCGACTGAGCCACCCAGGCGCCCCAGAACTAATGTCATTTTTACACAAATTTCAAACACAGCTAAGTTTAATTAAGCATTTACTAGAGAAATCATAAAAATATTTACCAAATACCAGTAATACTAAATACTATGTAAGATCTAGAATGAAATATTCTTCCTACTGAATATAGAATTATAATTATTTCTACCTGCTTTGACAAATCTGGTATTAATTCCTAAGGTAATTTATAAAATATGACATTTTGGGAGAAAACAACTGGGTCTTCAGGTTTCAGTTATCTATCTCATTTGAAAAGCACTGCAAAGGCTGTCTCAGGAAGCTAAATTCCCAGCAGTTTCAAACTACAGTTAACTCCATGAATAACATGGATTTGAACCGAACGGGTCCACTTACATTCGTATTTTGTCTAGTAAATAGAGAGGGTACTGTAAATACTTAATGTTCTCTTAGTAATATTTTCTTTTCTCTAGCTTACTTTATTGTAAGAATATAGTATATAATACATATAGCAAACAAAATATATGTTAATCAACTGCTTATGTTATCAGCATGGCTTCCAGTCAACAGTAGGCTATTAGTAGTTACATTTTTGGGAAATGAAAAGTTATACTGGGATTTTCAACTGCATAGGGTGGGGATCAGTGCACCTAACCTCTGTGTTGTTCAGAGTCAACTGTGTATCTTCTAGGACTAATGAAAATTAGCATTTATTTAAACCAAATATTCTAATACTATCATTGTTTGATTTTACAATAGCTGTCTTCCTCAAAAATAATTTTTAAAAATATATTTACATAAAATAAACTAGGGGTGCCAGGGTGGCTCAGTTGGTTAAGCATCCACCTTCGGCTCAGGTCATGATCTCAGGGTCCTGGGATCGAGCCCCGCATCGGGCTCTCTGCTTAGCAGGGAGTCTGCTTCTCCCTCTCCCTCTGCCTCTGCCCCCAACTCGTGCTCACTCTCTCTCTTTCTTAAACAAATAAAATCTTTTTAAAAAATTAAATTAATTTTACTTTAACAGTTTCATATCATCCCTTGAGATAACTGACATACCCTAGAATGTCACAAAATAGCAATTTGGTAATAAATTAAGTAATATCAGGAAATTCCAAACAATAAATATATAATATGTTGTGATTTAGTGGAGAAAGGTCTAAATAACTATTAAAAGTATTTAAGGAAACTAATAATCATGAGTAAGTATCAAACACGTACATACAATCTGAAATTTCAAAGGTAGGAGGAAGATACCACTAACAGAATTCAGTGATTTTTATCTACAGATATTACTGCAAGAATATTTCTTCCTTTCATCACATGGTTATTTTCCTATGTATCTATGTTATTTGGCATAGTCATATTAATAGATCATGCACCATAAACAACACACTGATGTATATGCCACCTCATGTATCTGACATAAGGCCTAAAAGACAGTTAATGGTTTTGTAAACTTTTGAAAAGAGTGTATTATTTAGAATGTTTTGGCAAACACCATGTTATTATCTCAAAATAACATGTGGTTTTTTTTTTTAAACAAAGCAATATTATTGTAATAATTTTGTGGCCCATAAAGCAAATATTCATACCTATAATTACTACCCATTTTTCTCAGCTAAGAATGGATGATTAATTGACTAAGCTCATCCAGTGTTAAGACTTAGAATTACAATGTCTTAAATATTTGCTATAACATTAAGGAGTGATGGGGAAAAAAATATCCCAGAAAACAAAGGAAAAAATGTTTCTTAGTGTCACCAAGAAGATATAGAATAAAAAAGTTCCATGCTTAAGCACCGAGCAGCCTTAAAAATACACATAGATTATGTCTCACAGAGGATAAGTTAAATGAACTAAATGATCCAAGATGTTGAAAATGCTTCATATTTCTTTCAGGGAATACCTGGTTGGTAACAACATTCTATAAAAACAGTGTATTTTTTAACTGTGTTACAACTGTGTATTATTTAAGGAGAACTAAGGTGAGATGACATCTAATTATTTTTTAATATCAAAGTAGTAAATGTGCAAATGAGAAAAGGAGACTGAAATCCATGAAATAGTATATGTTGAATTTCAGGATAACCCATCATGACTGAGAACTAGCGAATCCAAAAAAGTCCATTAAAGTTTTATGTCTGAAAAATTGGAATGCATCTTTTTTACAAATTAAAGACAGATTGTAAAGAGAGGGTTAGAGCTGGAAAGTTCCCTGCTCATCAAATTAAAAACAAGAGCTCTATTCATAAAAAAAAAAAAAAAAAAAATACTTATGTGGTCAAGTCACATTCTTTGTTCTGAAGTTTTTATATGCAACTCGGGGTGAACACTTTACTCTGATTCATAAAGAATCAGTCTAAGTAAAGAAAAGTTTAACAGGGGCTCCTAGAACACATGAGTACATTCCAGGTGATATGTAAGGAGCCATGTAAGATAGTATAAGAAGGGAGAAAACACACCCTAAATACCCAAAGGAAAGAGTGTGGTCACATGACCAACAGCTGGACTTGATTAAAAAGAAATACCAGGTTAGGCGCTATGGTGGTTCTTCCATAGTTACATGACAACACAAATAAGAAATGCTACATTTCTCACAGCTTGTTGCCTAGTGATCTCTATGCCTGCCCCTTTATCCACCCTCACAATGCAACCACCTCCTCTCCCTTTCTTCCTCTACAGCATTGGGGTATTCTCACTTTACAAACTCATTTTTTAAAAGGACTTAATGAGAAAATAGAGCAAGTGTAAATAGTCAGTTTCACTTATAATTGGTGATTCATTTTCACATTTCATAAGCATGAAAAAATACAAATTGAAGTTTCCTCATCAATAATTAAGTAAAAGATACAAATGTGGATAAAACTATTTTAGGTAGATTAAATTGTGCTGGGACAATAGAATTCCTGCCTTCTGAGGACTGAAAGTTAAAATGCAGGATAGGAAGCAGATGACGAATGTAACACATCTTTTTTCCTTAAAATTAGCTGTGCAATACAGCAGAAGGTTAATACAGAATATAGTACTATGGAAACAACATGGTCTTATTGAACTGTGAACTAAAGAGTTACATTAAATACCCACAATTCCTTGTGAAAATCTCTTTGTTTTTCTGCTTGTCAGCATCTGCATTTTACAGCTGCCTGCTTCAGTATGTACCCTGTCTTGTGGAAGTTTGGGAACTTAAAACGTTAATATCCAGGAGCTTAAAAAAATCACGGCACTAATAACTTACGCAGATGGGAGTAAAACAATCACAGCATTCTTAACTATAAGCTGAACAGAAAATAAATCTAAAGACTAGTGATAACTATTTACAGAGTAGAAGGGGAAAAATATCTCTTTCAGCTTAGCAAAAGCATTTATACTTGTAAAATTTTCCTATAAGCTGAAAAAGCAGATGGGTTAACGTCAGGTCTGAGGTAACATTTACCAAAAGGTTAAAATCCCAAGAAACTCTGTTTCTCAATCAATTTATTATTTTCTCATAATAAAAAAAAAAAAAAAGTAAATACTTTTTTCTTTGAGATAAATGCTCAAAAATGTAACATTTAATCAATGAGATTCCTTTTATTCTTCAACCATAGTTCAATATAATGACAGAAGTAGCTCCTCCCCTCCTGATACCACACTCCTGCTGATCTTTCAAAGTACTCCTCATTTCAAGGCAGCTCCAGCTTCTCCCCAAGAACCTTGACTCTGCAGGTTAATAATGTGAGCTCCTGAGCATCATCACCTCTTGCCCAACCCAGCTAGGTCTGGTATAATGCCCATCTGTCCCCCTTTTTAAAAAAATATCTTGAATTTAGATCAGCGCTATCCAGAAGAACTTTATGTGATAATGAGAATATTCTATATCTGAACTGCCTTTGGTAGCAGTTAGTTACATGTGGCTATTGAACACTTGAAATGTGGCTAGTGTGACTGAGGAACTGATTTTTTATATTTTAGTCAGCTGCAAATGAATTTAAATGTAAATAGCCACATGACTAGTAACCTACCATAGACAGCCCAAATCTAGAGCAAGAGTGCTTCTTTTCCTACCAGACACGATTTATCTCATAGATGATGGAGAGTTACTAAAAGATGGATTTACATCTTTTTTTTCTTTTTTTTTTTTTAAAGATTTTATTTATTTATTTGAGAGAGAGAGAATGAGAGAGAGGGGGGAGGGTCAGAGGGAGAAACAGACTCCCTGCCGAGCAGGGAGCCCGATGCGGGACTCGATCCAGGGACTCCAGGATCATGACCTGAGCCGAAGGCAGTCACTTAACCAACTGAGCCACCCAGGCGCCCCTGGATTTACATTTTCTAAAGTGTTTTCTGGCTGCTTTGTGGGAGTATCATTTTAGAGGCTGGGAAGGGAAAGAAAATGTTGAAGGTCTGAAAAGTACTCATTGGATTTGGCAATTAGGAGATCACTGGTAATCTCAGAATGAGAAGTTAGAGTACAATAGTGGAGTTATAAACTTCAGTGGAAATAGAGACTGCAAATTCAGACCACTCTTTCAAGAAATCTGCCTCCAGAGGCACCTGGGTGGCTCACTCGGTTAAGCATCCAACTCTTGATTTTGGCTCAGGCCATGATCTCAGGGTCGTGAGATCGAGTCACAGGCTCTGCACTCAGTGGGGCGTCTGCTTGAGATTCTCTCTCTCCCTCTCCCTCTGCCCCTTCTCCTGCTAGTACTCTTGTGCTCTCTCTCTCTAAAATAAATAAATAAATCTTAAGGAAAAAAAAAAGAAGTCTGGCTCAGAAGGAAGAAAGAAAGGAAGTAGGGAACAAACATCATAGAGAAATCTATCATGTGCTAGAATTTCAAAGAAGGAGCTTCATGCTGATTACTCCATTTACCTTTACTTAATCCTCAAAACAAACTTGTAATAAACCTCATCTTAGAGAAATTAAGAAATTAAGCGTCAGAGGGGCTGACTTGCCCAGGAACACTTGGTAGGGCTGGAATTACAAAACTAGAGTCTTTTTCAGGCCAAAATTCATTCTCTTAAAGGTCAATGTAGAAATGAGGAGAGAAATGCAGGACTGAAGCAGTGAAGAATCTATGGAAAGATTAAAGATGTAAAAGAGTGATAGAATAATTGATGGGGCAAGGCTCTGGAGAAGATAGGGAGAAACAGCGTCTAGACAAGAGATACTAACTTTGGATGAGAACAGGAAAATCGCTTCCTCTGAGATGTTAAGATAGAAATCCAGTAAGTGTGAATGTATGTATGTTTATTTTACAAGGGGTTTAGGAATGACAGGAAATAGATGAAATTAAAACCTAAGGATCTTAGGGTGCCTGGATGGTGCTGTCAATCAAGTGTCTGACTCTTGGTTTTGGCTCAGGCATGATCTCAGGGTCCCGGATGGAGCCCTACGTCGGGCTCCACGTTGCGGGGGGCGGTGCGCGGCTTGAGATTCTCTCTTCCTCTCCCTCCTCTTCATGCTCTCTCTCTCTAAAATAAGTAAATAAATCTTTAAAAAAATAAATTAAATTAAATTAAAGCTGATAATCTCTATTTTCCCTGTAAAGCAGGAGGCAAGAATTCATGTGAGAAGATGAGATTAAAAGTTTCAAGATGACGGTCTGACCTAGCCCTGATGGAGAAAATGGGAGGAATGGGCCTGAGACCAGAAAAGGTACTTCTTTTTTATCATCAGTTCTTGTTTAGCTAATAATGCTGAGTGCCTGACACATTAAAAGCATATACTGTAAGGGCTTAAACCAATGTTTTCCTATGTGAGATCAAAATTCTTTTGATACTTGTATAATTTTCAGCTATATGTTTTCCAACTTTTTTTGTTGTGGTAAATACACTTCACATAAAATTGGGCTCTGTGCTGGGCATGGAGCCTGCTTAGGATTCTCTCTCTCTCCCTCTGCCCCTCCCCTGCTTGCTCTCTCTCTCTCTCCCTCCTCTAAGAAATTGTGTTTAACTGATAATTTTACAATAATGCTAAAACCATGCATTTGTACCATAATTTGAATTTTTTATAAAGACTTTTCAGATCTATTATCTTGAATACTGAAATGTAAGAGTCCTCATAATTTAAATAAACATCAAATTTTTTTAAAGATTTTATTTATTTATTTATTTATTTATTTATTTATTTATTTATGTGAGAGAGAACAGGAGCGAGGGCAAGGGGCAGAGTAAGAAGCAACTCCCACCAGGCAGGGAGACTGACACAGGGCTGGATCCCAGGACTCTGGGATCATGACCTGAGCTGAAGGCAGACACTTAACTGACTGAGCCATCTAGGTGCCCCAAACATTAAATTATTTTTCAAATTTCTAAAGTATCAATGATTTTCCCTAAAGTAGAAAAAAAATATGTACTTATAAAGGGCGCCTGGGTGGCTCAGTCGTTAAGCGTCTGCCTTCAGCTCAGGTCATGATCCCAGGGTCCTGGGATCGAGCCCTGCATCAGGCTCCCTGCTCAGCAGGAAGCCTGCTTCTCCCTCTCCCACTCCCCCTGCTTGTGTTCCCTCTCTTGCTGTCTCTCTCTCTGTGTCAAATAAATAAATAAAATCTTTTAAAAAATAAAAATAAATAAATAAAATAAAAACATGTTACTAAGAGCCTAGCATAATTAAAAATACATATAAAGCTATAAACGTCAATAATGAAGCACTATACTTTCTGTCATTAATCACTAGAACTAATTTATCTTTAAATTATAATTTAAGCTTGGTTATGCCAGAAACAAAGTTAAATTTTTTTAAACATCATAAATAATTCCTGGCTTCCATTTAGGATGTAGAATGCCAGAAACAGAGTTGCTCCCACACTTAAATAAGAAAAAAGTAGATAATCTAAACAAATATAACTTTTCTAGAAACCATTAGAGTTAAGGTTGTAGGACAACCAACTACTCTGAAATCTAAGGAAAGACAGATGCCTCCAAAGAGAAATAAGAGGCGAACACTTGCTTACTTTGAGTACGTACCAGGTGCTACACACCTGTAGAAAAAATTCAGCTAAATTTATTTTTTTAAAGATTTTATTTATTTATTTGACAGAGAGAGATACAGCGAGAGAGGGAACACAAGCAGGGGGAGTGGGAGAGGGAGAAGCAGGGAGCCCGATGCGGGGCTCAATCCCAGGACCCTAGGATCATGACCCAAGCTGAAGGCAGACGCTTAATGACTGAGCCACCCAGGCGCCCCTCAGCTAAATTTTTTAACAAATTGCTAAAAGCCAAATGTGGGCTAGCATGAGAGTGGAGAACCCCTGGGAGCCAGACACCAAGAGAAGTCTGCCCCCATTCACCGATTCTTCTCCAGAGACCTTACCTGGTGCTGGGGAGAAAGTGTGGGGAATGTAAGAAACCAAAGTAGGCCTCCCTTGTGGTGTAGGCCCAGGAGAGGGAAGCCATAGCTGCTCTAGGGAATGCCTGAAGCCCCATCCGAATCCTTCTACCCGAAAGAACAAAAGCCATAAGCTGACTGGGAGAGGGGATCGGAAAAAGACCTGAGGCAGGGGAAGAGACAAGGAAATGTTCCAGCTCCAGCCCATCTCTCACCTCCAAAAGAACTTGAATCAGGAACACCAAAAGGGTCCCAACGCAGCAACTGCCTAAGGCTGAGGATGAACCAGGAACAGAGAAAACACCCTTTCTCCTGGCCCCTTAGTACCAAGTTAGGAGGCACTGAGTAACCAATGATAGCAGATCCACTGCTGGGCTAAAGGCAAGAATGTGGAAAAAGGCCGCCTCTGCTACAAAGGGAAACTGAGGGTGGATCAGACTTTAAGAAAAAGTCTCTGGTAAACCAACCCTCACCCTAAGCACAACTAAGCACAATGTAAACACTAGATGAATTCGAAGCATGTGGTAGACTGAGGAAAAGGACAACAACAAAACCCAAACTCAGCTCAGCTTCTGACTAACCTAACTCACCTCCTACAACAAAGGCCAAGCAAAAGAAGCAGCATCACCATTTCCAGGCATAAATAATAGTGACTAAAGTGTCTACTGTTCTACATAAGATGTCTGCTTTCAACCAAAACATGAGACACACAAAGAAGAAAAGATACCACACTGTCAAGGGACAATGCAGTCAACAGAATCAATCCAGATACCGGAACTAACATATAGGGAATTTAAAATCAAGGAGTTTAACATGGTAGAATAGTAGGAAAAACCTTTTTTAAAATGACAATAGTTGAAATGGAAAAGGCATAGCTTTAGGTCTAGCTCCCCAACTTGATTCTTAGTTCCTTCAAGGCAGGATCCAAGTTCATTTCTCTTTGCTTCCCTAGCATCTAGCACAACCAGCAGATCTGACATTAGCACAACAGTACAAAAAATGAAACACTTTTTTGAACTTGAAGACCCTCAACCCCTATTAGCAGCCGTAGTACGAGGCCAAACTTCAATCCCAGAACCATAGAAAGAGCCTCAATTTTGGACGGACTTTTGCACCTTTACTCTTAACTTTACAAATTGACTGGGAGTATCTAAACCCAGGGTCTGCACACTTCTCCTAGGGTTCTTGAAAACCTGTTCATTCATATTATGAAACAGCCTTTTGATTATTCTGTTCCAGAGAATAGAACTCTTAAGTAAATAACTTTTATGTAAAAATAATTTATGAGGTATATTTATAAAATTGATCTCACATTTTCAGATCCTAGAGAAAAAAAAAAACTATGCATCTTTCATTGAGCATCATCCTTAACTTATGGACATAC
Source organism: Phoca vitulina (assembly GCF_004348235.1). Classification (NCBI taxonomy): domain Eukaryota; kingdom Metazoa; phylum Chordata; class Mammalia; order Carnivora; family Phocidae; genus Phoca; species Phoca vitulina. The sequence goes on from NW_022589785.1 coordinate 3,019,226, forward strand.
TATGCTCAAGCCTTCTTAGCTCTCATTTCTCTTTTACCCCTTGAGGAAAATAAAGTTAGCACTGAGATATTCTGAAACAAGACCTTCCAATCCTTACCTCAAGTATTTCTAGCTCCTAAAAGATAAAACTACCAGTCCCCTACCTTTCAACCTCTAGTTTATCTAAAAAATCTTGTACAGTCTTCGTGACACTGTCCCTAAAGGGACTATTATATGTAAGTCCAGTTTTATGAAGCCTATGGGGGTTTTGGCAACTTCCTATAATTATCTCTAGTTGAATTATAAAAATAACAAAGAACGTGAAAAGGTTCCTATAACTTCCTATTTGATCTCACGGGCATCTTCCAATTTCTAAATCTTATATGGGGCCTCAGTAATCTTCTCCAAGAAAAATTTAGAATAAATCTGCAAGAACTCCCCAAATTTCCAGCAGTGATGCAAAATATTTGCTTATGCAATGAATTAACAGGATCAATGAACCTTTGCAAAATAATTACAGAATTTGTAATTTAAAAAAAAAAATTTCTAGAACATTTTCTATATGCTATCATCAATTTCCACACCCACTTAAAACTAAACCTACCAAATTCAGGAATGATAGTCACAAAGCATCTTTTGATGTCATACACATTTTCATATACCTGGATCGTGCTCAAGCTCAATGACAACTGACCCAATGATGCTTCCAAAATGCCACCTTCTCTTGTTTATCTGCATCGCTCATCACTCTTTTGCTCATTGTTTGTCTTCTCCCTGACCTCGGAATGGAAAACAACCTGAAGACTCAGTCCTTAGACTTCTCTCTTTTCCATATAACTCTCCTCTGTAATTCCATCCAGTATCATGGTTTTCAACACAAAACCAGTTCACACTTCTCTCAAACTCCAAACCTGCATATTTAACTGCCTACTCAGCATTTCACTTGGGTATCTTTTAGGTATCTCAAACTCAGTATGTTCAAAACTGAACTCCTGATCTTGTTCCCATTCCAACTCCAACCACAACCTTCTCCGTGTCAGGTGATGGTAAATACAATCCTTCCAGTTGCTCAGGCAAAATGCCTTGGAATCATCTTTGACTTCCTCCAAACTGTCAAAAAATATTGTTGGCACTATTTCAAAATAAATCCAGAATCTGACCACTTCTCACTACATCCACACTATCACCATCATCACCAACATGGATTATTGCAGTGGCCTAGTAGCAGGTCTCTGTGCTCTGATTCTGAGCCCCCACAACCCATTCTTAACACAGCAGCCAGAGTAATACTCTTAAAAGGTAAGTCAGATTATCACTTCTCTGTTTAAAACCCTCTAATGGGTCCACATATCCCCAGTAAAAGCCCAAGTTCTTACAATGGCTTAAAATGACCTACATGATCTGGTCCCCCGAATGTCCTATTAATTTCCCCTCTGTTCATTCCACTCCAGCCATATGAAATTCTTTCTTCAAATGGGCCAAGTACCCTCCTGACTAAGGGCCTTTGCTTTAGCTATTCCCTCTGCTTACTCTTCCTCCAGATACTTTCACGTTTAACTTTCTCACTTCAACTCTTTGCTCAAATATTACCTTTTTTGTAAAACCTACACTTACTCCCAACCTTTACATTGTTTTTTTTCCATAGCACTTACCATTTTTTTAATGTACCATATATTTATTTTGATTACTGTTTATTTCTCTTTTGTCCCATTAGAAAGCTCCGTCCCAGTTGATGGCAACTTTTTCTTTTGGTTCACAGATGTATCCCAAGTGCCTACGTTATCCAACATATAATAGGTACCCAATTAACATCTGTGGAATGAAAATCTCCAAATTCATAAGCCAGTGGCCTGCTAGTGGCTGAGGAATGATAACGGACCACAACTGCTAAGAGCCATGAGCCATGCTTCTTTTTGTTAAATCTAGCCTCACAAACAGATTATAAAACCTACTGGCCCTGCAAATAACAGCAAGTCTTGCACATGATGATTTCAAGTTGTTGTTCCTAAGAAAATAAAAGTATGAATTTAATCCAAAAGTGACCATACCCCACTGCAAAATGTTGCGTGCACAGAGTATTGAGAGTATACTCATTGTTTACAGGTAAAACCAAGTTTAAAAGAATTATAACTTTAAGGGTTTTGGGGGGTTTTTTTAAGATTTTTATTTATTTATTTGACAGAGAGAGATACAGCGAGAGAGGGAACACAAGCAAGGGGAGTGGGAGAGGGAGAAGCAGGCTTCCTGGCTGAGCAGGGAGCCCGATGCGGGGCTCGATCCCAGGACCCTGGGATCATGACCTGAGCCGAAGGCAGACGCTTAACGACTGAGCCACCCAGGCGCCCCAAAGAATTATAACTTTAGAAAGTAGAATTAAAATTCAAAGCTTCAAAGTGATTTTAAAGAATTTGTGAAATGGTCTATAAAAAAAAACCAAGATGACCCCTAATAGGTAAAAATATTCTTAATTGCAAGAAGTATACAACTTTTTCTTTTTTTTTAAAAAGATTTTATTTGTCAGAGAGAGAGAGAGAGAGAGCACAAGCAGGGGGAGTGGCAGCCAGAGGGAGAAGCAGGTTCCCTGCTGAGCAAGGACCCTGGGATCATGACCTGAGCAGAAGGCAGACTCTTAACTGACTGAGCCACCCAGGCATCCCTATTTTTTTTTTTATTTTATTTTATTATGTTATGTTAATCACCATACATTACATCATTAGTTTTTGATGTAGTGTTCCATGATTCATTGTTTGCGTGTAATACCCAGTGCTCCATGCACAATGTGCCCTCTTTAATACCAATCACCAGGCTAACCCATCCCCCAACCCCCCTCCCCTCTAAATCCCTCAGTTTGTTTCTCAGAGTCCATAGTCTCTCATGGTTCATCTCCGCCTCCGATTCCCCCCCTTCATTTTTCCCTTCCTACTTTTTTTTTTTTTTTAACATATAATGTATTATTTGTTTCAGAGGTACAGATCTGTGATTAATCAGTCTTACACAATTCACAGCACTCACCATAGCACATACCCTCCCTATTTTTTTTAAAGACTTATTTATTTGAGAGAGACAGAGAGTGAGCGGGGGGAGGGGCAGAGGGGGAGAGAGAGAATCCTCAAGCAAACTCCCCGCTAAGTGCAGAACCTGACACGGGGCTCATTCCCAGGACCCTGAGATCATGACCTGAGCTGAAGTCAGACGCTTAACCGGCTGAGCCACCGAAGCGCCCCAAAAAGTATACAATTTTAAATCAGATTCACATAGAGCTCTGCTATCTACAAACTATTTTCAGAAAAACTCTTATTTGATCCTTATATAGGTATATTATCATCAACCCCATTTTGTAGATATGGTAACTGAGGTTAACAGAAGTTAAGCAAACTCCCAAGGTGACTCAGCTAGTTAGAAGAGATTCCAATTCCAAGTCCACGTACTTTTTTAAAATTTTGAAATAATTCAGAGAAATTTGCAAAAATAATATAGAGGACTCATGTACCCTTTACTATGTTTCCTCCAATGGTTACATCTTATATAAATATAGTACGCTCTCAAAACCATTAACTGATATTGGTCTATACACTTTTTATTATCGTGCCTGGTAATGATAATGGACCACAAACAAATGACGCAAAGATTTTTCTTGGGGCGCCTGAGTGACACAGTCAGTTAAGCATCTGACCAGCTCAGGTTGTAATCTCAGGGACATGAGATCAAGCCCACATGGGGCTCTTCACTCAGTGCAGAGTCTGCTTAAAACTCTCCCTCCCCAAGATATTTGCAAATAACATATCAGATAAAGGGCTAGTATCCAAAATCTATAAAGAACTTATCAAACTCAACACCCAAAGAACAAATAATCCAATCAAGAAATGGGCAGAAGACATGAATAGACATTTCTCCAAAGAAGACATCCAAATGGCCAATAGACACATGAAAAAGTGCTCAACATCACTCAGCATCAGGGAAATACAAATCAAAACCACAATGAGTTACCACCTCACACCAGTCAGAATGGCTAAAATTAACAAGTCAGGAAATGACAGATGTTAGCGAGGATTCGGAGAAAGCGGAACCCTCCTACACTATTGGTGGGGATGCAAGCTGGTGCAGCCACTCTGGAAAACAGTATGGAGGTTCCTCAAAAAGTTGAAAATAGAGCTATCCTATAACCCAGCAATTGCCCTACTGGGTATTTACCCTAAAGATAGAAACGTAGTGATCCAAAGGGGCACCTGCACCCCAATGTTTATAGCATCAATGTCCACAATAGCCAAACTATGGAAAAAGCCCAGATGTCCATTGACAGATAAATGGATAAAGAAGATATGGTGTGTGTGTGTGTGTGTGTGTACACATACACATACATACAATGGAATATTATGCAGCCATCAAAAAAAAAACTTGCCATTTGCAATGACGTGCATGGAACTAGAGGGTATTATGCTAAGTGAAATAAGTCAATCAGAGAAAGACAATTATCAGATGATCTCACTGATATGTGGAATTAAAGAAACAAAACAGAGGATCATAGGGGAAGAGAGGAAAAAATAAAACAAGAACAAACCAGAGAGGGAGACAAACCATAAGAGACTCTTAATCATAGGAAACAAACTGAGGGTTGCTAGAGGGGAGGAGGGTAGAGGGATGGGGTAACTGGGTGATGGACATTAAGGAGCACATGTGATGTAATAAGCACTGGGTGTTTTATAAGACTAATGAATCACAGACCTGTACCTCTGAAACCAATAATACATTATATGTTAACTGAATTTAAATTTTAAAATGTTTAAAATGAAAAAAAATTTAACTTTAAAATGAAAAGACTCTCCCTCTGCCCACCCCTCAAATAAATAAATCTTTAAAAAAAAAAGGGTTTTTTTCTTAACTCCAGTGAAGATAATTTACATACATGAGCTAAGAGGTAATTTCTATGTAAACACTATTTTACTCTGACAATTATAGGAGTATTACATTCCATTTGGGTATTTATGTTTAATAATATAAACAATATAGCAGAAAAGGAGCTGAAGATATCATTAGAAGATGGTAAAGTGGTGAAAGTTGATTTGATAAACTTTTCTTCACTTATGTGGCTGATTATGATAACGCTATTGACAGTTATAGAGACATCTCTGCTCTGGATAATCGACGAAAACTACTCTTGAATCTCACTAATGACTATTCTTCAATTTTAAACTCAGTATATTTCTTTTTCCTCCTCCCTTTTATCCTCATGACAGCATTGTTTACAATTAGCTGCTGGATTCTTATGGAAATTTTTTCCTTCATTTGCTTTCAGGATACTACACTCCCTTGATTCTCCTTTTTTGTGGTCTTTTTGTTGTGTATAACCTATAATTTTTTATCAAAAACCTCCAAGCCCTTTCTTAAAGTACAGGTAAGAATCACAGTCTCATTTGGAACACAGCAGTTCTTCCAGGCTGAAATCTGTTGGCCATTGTCTGGGTTACTTAGGACAACCATCCGCTCTTTTAAGACGCCTCTACATTTCCCAGAAACTCCTTCCTACATAGATCTGGGTCAGATTTTGCCAGTGAAAGGAACGCGTGTGAGATCTGGAAAGAGAAGAAGCCATTACTCTTTGGGAGTGGCTGGAGGCAGATGTCAGATTCATGTGCTTTGGGGCACAGCAGCTTTTGCTTGAGAATCACTTACTTTATTGTTGCAGCCCAAGACACATGACAGAAGCATTCTCAAAGATGCTTGATAATTACGGCAGTTTCCCAGTCAGCTTTTGAGAACCCTGAAGGTCTTCAGTGTCTGCTTCCCTGACCTTCTAGCAGAAGCCTTCCTGATTTTTCAAGGTGACTCCCCTGACATTCACTCCGCCGGTTTCTTCTAAGCATCATGTAAGCCCTAATTCCCAAACCCCAATTCCCAAATAAGATATTCCATTTTCCTTACCAATCCCAAACTGTTAACAACCACATAGATACAGATTAGGTATAGAGATAGATAGATAGATAGATAGACAGACAGACAGACAGATAGACAGATGTATCTAATCATATGTAGATATAGATACATAAAGATTATTATATATATTGAGAGATTTATCCATTTGTCAAATACCCTGGGAAGGATAGAAACAAGCTAGTAATAGCAATATCCTCTGGAGAAGAAAACTGAATGGCTAGAGGACAGGAATGGAAGGAAAACTTATCTTTCACTATGTGCCCTTTTGAAGCTTCTTGAATTTCATTCTATAAGCATATGCACCTGTTCAAAAATGAATTATTTAAAAGTTATATGCCCACATAATTATTGTTCTATGCCCCTATGGGCCCCACAGAACCAGAAATTTTTTCTACCTATGGTCCCTGCTCAAGCCTCTGATCTGTAAGGAGAAGTGGCATAGGAGGGGAAGAATGACTTCTCAGGAATGAAGTTTTGTACTCACAGGGAAAAGATCTATTGGTCAAGGCTTCTCAAGTTTGGAAGAACTTTCCTCATTTATTCATTGTTATACTTAACAACTACCCTTAAATGATACAAAGACAAAAATAAAAAAGTCCACAGTGCTGTAATTAAGGCACAGATAAAGTGCTGGAATTTGTAATGAGAGACACAGATGCTATGCCTAAAACTTTAAAGACAAAATGAATTTTAGAGACCATTTAGTTTCCAGCATTATTTTTTAATTGCTAATAAGCTAATCTTAGTTCTTATCCCCAAAGAGAATTATAGCTTTTTTTTAACCTTACTGTGAAAATGATAATTTCACATTTATTCTCTGAAAGTGTGAACTAGTCAGAAGTACAACCTGGGAATTACAATAAATTGAGGATTATAGGGTTGCCTCAGTAGGTACAGCATGCAACTCCTGATCTCGGGGTTGTAAGTTCAAGCCCCACATTGGGTGTAGAGATTATTTAAAAATAAAATCTTTAAAAAACAAAATTGAGGATTATATAAATTACCAGGTTACAGGACCTTTTAACCTCAAATAAACATTCTAGGAACCTAGGAAAATGAAGCATTAGAATATTTTCCCTATCTTCTGGTACCAAAGCCATTACCACCTGGTAACATCTCTCTCCCAAAGAATTCAGGGTTTCTAGATAACTTTTAAAACTGAATAGTTGGTTGTTGTTTTTAAGATTTATTTATTTGTTTGAGAGAGAGAGAGAGCAAGCACGTGCACACGAGTGGGGGGAGGAGCAGAGGGAAAGAGAGAGAATCCCAAGCAGACTCCCTGCTGAGCCTGGAGCCCAACAAGGGGCTCAATCTCATGACCCTGAGAAAATGACCTGAGCTGAAATCAAGAGTCTGATGCTTAACTAAGGCACCCAGGTGCCCCAATAGTTTGTTGTTGTTGTTTTTTAAGTTCTTTCTCAATTCTTAAAAATTACAATGGAGGAAAATAAATTCCTTGCACTTACCTGTTAGTGAGCCCCAAACAAATTAATAAAAATTAAGTCTTATGTTAGAGTTCAAATATTTTTAAAAGCATTTCCTCATATTTTAGATGACAGAAAACAAAAAGTACAAAATACAACCTATGTAACATAAAGCTGGGCAGCTTTTAGTACAGATATTAGTAATGAGGGTATATATGCAGGTGAAAATGCAGTCAATCAAGCTTTAGCCAAAGACTGTATCTCTAGAACTGAACAACAGAAGAACTGTATCTTATGCTACCAATCTGTTTAAGCTACCTGGGTTGACAGAATGGCCTAAACTATACACGTGCTGACTCTAAAATCAGTGTCAGGAAAATACATGTGTAGGTATAAGGGTAGAGTACCACACAAGGAAGATGAGGGGGATTAATATCTTCCTATCTCCATAGAATGTATAATGCCTTTTATACAGAAGTATTAAAAAAAAAAAAAAGGTTAGTACAAAATAATTAAAATCAAGCCTCAACACCTATTTTGAAATTAGTTAAAATGTTTGTTCTCATCAACAACATGTAATTTCCAAAAATTAGTAATTAATGAAACAATGTGCCAAACCACCTCCTAAAAATATTACCTAACCTGTCAGCATCCATACCTTTGTCACAGAGAAATAAAACCAGTTTTAAGTGTCCTTTGGTACTTTCCAGAAGCTCTGAAACCAGTATCCCCAGTGAGAATTTTCTAAAATTTTACTGATACACTGTATTGTGTAAAACAACTCCTAAATACCTTCTATAACAGAAAACCCTTGTAAATGGCCTCTTTCTGTTTCTGCACTAATTATCTTTATTTAAAGTATCTCAAGTCTAACGAATTCAATATTCATTTACAATATTTATTGAGCACTTACTATGTGTCAGGCACTAAACTGTCCTACACCCACTGTGGGGCTTGAACCTACAACCCTGAGATCAAGAGTTACATGCTCTACCAACTGAAACAGCCAGGTGCCCCTAAGAATAATATTCTTTTTGATGGCTGCTACCCTAATTCTTGGAAGATGGCTAACCCTAACTCTCTGAGTAGGGCTCTTTAAGTAGATAATGAAACATGAAGCTCTCTAAGATCTAGGGGAAAAAAGTGCTTAGATTGAGAATCACTCAAGCTGCAAGCCACTGTTAACTAAGAGTTTTAAGTGCATCTTATCCCTTAGCACTTGAAGGCAGAAACAAAAGTTGAAACTCAATGCCAAAATAAATTTAAGGTAATATTTAATTTATTAAAATTCCAATCTATTCATAACTTTTAGAAAAAATTCTGTAACACAGTTGAACCTTGAAAAAGATGGTTTTGAACCAGAGGTGCAGGTCCACCTCTACCTAGATTTTTTTGAAGTACAGTACTATAAATAAATGTATTTTCTCTTCCTGATGATTTTCTTAATAACATTTTCTTCTCTCCAGCTTTCTTTATTGTAAGAATACAGTATACAAGGGGCGCCTGGGTGGCACAGTCGGTTGAGCACCTGACTCTTGGTTTCAGTTCAGGTCATGATCTTGGGGTGGTGAGATCAAGCCCCATGTGGGGCTCTGCACTCAGCATAGAGTCGGCCTGAGTTTCTCTCTCCCTCTCCCTCTGCCCCTCCCACTTGTGCTCTCTAAGATAAATAAATAAATCTTTAAAAAAAATACATTATACAATACATATAACATACAAAATATGTGTCAATCAACTGTTTATGTTACTGGGAAGGCTTCCAATCAACAGTAGGCTATTAGCAGTTAAGTTCTGGGGGAGTCAAGAATTATACATCAATTTTTAACTGCATGGTGGTCAGGAACCTTAACCTCTGCATTGTTCAAGGCTCAATTATACAGCATAGGATGGTGTAATATAGTATAAAGTGAGGTACCCCATGTATATAATAATCCCTAGATATCTTTACACTCCCAAGTACTGAAATAGATAGGACCCTCTCTTTGAGGAAGGAAAAACTCTTAAACACAAGATAACACAATACTATGGGAAAAGGAACATTAAAATATCTGTTGACACCTTTACTATCTGATCAATAAGAAAGGGAGCCTCTGCATGTTAAATCAGGTCACTAATCACTAACAGCTCACACTGCACTTTGGCTTGCCTAAGCACAAAATCTTCTCGGTCTAGTACTGCCTCCTGGGGGCTACAGTACATTACTACTCTTCTGAGAAACCATTGGTGTAAACAGAAAATACAGATATTATTTTCTACTAAAAACACAATGCAAAAAGTCCATGTCAAATAATAAGTAGGCCTTTCCTAAATAATCTCTTTTTTAAAAACACAGTATATGTATTTCTATCTGAATAATTGGGAATAAAGTACATAATAAAAGTTAATTACAGAAAGTGGTTGTTAATATGATTGAGAACATCAGGGCTTATACAGCATTTTGCATTTTCAAAGCACTTAGCCAACATTAAACGATTAATCTTTACAATGTTCTTGAGGTCAATATCACCACCATCTTTTTACAGCAAAATAAATAGCAAGGTTAAGTGAAGTATTAGAAATTCAAGAACTATTCAGTAAGTAATCAGCAAAGTGCACAGAATAATCTAATGTGAAATATGAAGCACTAATACATTAACTCATCTCTAATACCCCAGGACCTACCTCTAGGAGAAATTAGTTACTCTTTTATCAGTGGCCCCAAAGCATTTTATAGATCCCTCTATTATAAGGCTTAATACTTTTGCATTATAGTTATTGAATTGCCAGTCTCTGTGACTAAACTCTGTACCTCCACAGGGCTTTGCAGTGTCTAAAACATAGCCAGGCACAACAATGAATCACTCAGCCATTTGTCCAACTATTAAGCATTAACTACAAGTCAGATACCATTCTGGACATGCGGGATACAGTGGTAAAAAAGAGAGCCAAGCTCCTTACTCTCATGGAGCATATATTCTAGGAGGCAAAGACAGATGTTCAAAACAAAAACAAAAACAAAAAACAAAACTATCAGGTACTAAGAACAGTTATAGAGAAAATTAAAGAGGGCAATATAACTACAGATGGATAAGTAGTTACATTAGATTAGGCAGTAATATTCAAGCTGATATCTGAATGTAAGGAATAACCAGCCATAATTATATGGGGAAAAGACAATTCCAGGTGGCAAATGCAAAAGGTCCAAAAAGGGCAAAAAATGCAAATATTCAAGGAACAGAAAAAAAAAAAAAAAAAGGTGATTAAAGTAGGCCAGTGAGTGAGGGATAAAAGATGAAATCAGAGATGCGGGCAGGAGCTAAATGAGGGCTTATTTTGGCCATGATAAGAATATTACTCTAAGTGAGATGAGAAGTTATTTAAGGCTCCATAACATGTACTTGCCCATTTGAATTGCTGCACTTGAGTATTAGGTACCACTAAAAGGAAAATTAATACTGAGAAAGGAAAATTACTATGCTATTGGTTAGGGAGCCTTTCTGTTTTAATAAATTACTTTTTAGTGAAAAGTTATTTTATAATTAAATCTTCAGACTAAAGGATAAAACAGCAGTGTCTACTAATATTTTAATAGACGCTAGAATAATGAGATTTTGACAGTCATTATTGGAAGAAATTGAAAAGCTCCTGCATCAACTACTGTACGTTATAGATGACTATACTAGGATCTTACGCTAATTACTTATGAATTTTGCAAAGCCTAAGATATCTCCAAACAGCTCATGATGAGTGTCAGACAGACATCTGGAGAGGAGCTGCTGAGTGAAAGCAGGAAGTCTCATTAAACATAATAAATCTCTTCCTCTTACCAGAGAAACCAGAATGAAAAAGGTAACATACGGTTAGAAGCAAGATATTAACTGAACAAAATACAGCAAAGGCTTAAAAATTAAGGGCTTATATTTCACCTAAAATGATGGAGGTGCTGCAGAAGCCTCAAGGCTAATACCAAGCTATAACACCAAGATCCAGTTAAATTTAACTTCATAAATAGTCACTGCAGAGAAAACATTATCATTATCTCATCCTAGGTAGTAGGTTCCTGAACATGTGAGACATTAAACTTCATGATTTTCACCCTTTTTAATGTGTTTTTTTATTGTGGTTAAAAAACCACATCACATAAATACCATCTTAGCTATTTTTAAGTGTACAGTTCAATAGTGTTGAGTATATTCACACTGTTGTGCAATGAATCTCCAGAACTTTTTTCATCTTGCAAAACTAAAATTCCATAACCACTGAAAAACTCTGTTTCCCCCTCCCTCCAGCCACGGGCAACCCCCATTCTATTTTGTGTTTCTATGTTGCTCCCAGTTTTTTAACTGATAATAGTACAGTACCCAAGCCCCTCTAAAAGAAACTATGTGCACAAGCTTTTTTTTTTTTAAGATTTTATTTTTAAGTAATCTCTACCCTGAACATGGGGCTTGAACTCACAACCCTGAGATCAAGAGTCGTGTACTCTACCAACTGAGCCAGCCAGCTGCCCCTGTGTACAGACTTTTGAGTTGGTGTTTTAGTTTGGTTTTGTTTAAACACAATTTCATCCCTATTTCTTAAACCAAACTGTGGATAGTAGAAGGGCTAAGAATTGCCTCCACTATGTAGAAAGGAACACAAAAGAAGTGACTGAGAATTATACTGTAATACATACTTACACTATTTCCAATCCACCATGATTACTGACAAAATTATTCTAGAGAAGCAGAATTACTGGCTACTAGCAGTAGGGCAACTAGTCCATATGATATGGAAAACACATAGTAGATACATAGGGAGAATAAATATTGGACTTAAAAAGACTGAAATAGCCTAATAATAATAAAATTCTCTTATATTTTAAGCCTTTTATATGTTACAAGGAACTTCCACATACACCAATTCATTTAGTCAAGTCGCAATCTCTGTAAAAACAGGATTAAAATGCCTGCCATGCTGACCTCCTAGGGTTGAAACAAGGAAAAAGCTGAAATAATAAATGTAAATGCAATCTGAAAGGTGTAAACACTTCTACGTATATATAAATTGTCTAAAGATAAATCAAAACAATGTATTGCTTATAACCAAAGAATGGTTGACACGGTGCTATGTATGCAACTACAATTTACTAAATATTTGTTAAATAATTTATAGAGTAGACCGAATAGAAAGAGAAAGCAAAGTTTCCTCTATTTGGTGCATAGAAAATGAGCTCTCTTAAATCTGCTAATGGTGAGATGAAAGTTAAAAGATCAAAATACCAATCTACATACTACATGTAACAAGAACATGAAGGGGCAGAATTATGGGTGTGGTTGTTTATGATACGGAGCAGCAAATCTTTAGAAACATACACTATATGTATAAAGTAAATTTTCCAAAAGTAATTTTTTTTAATTAGTGATTTGGTAAATTGCAAAACTATCAGTGAATTCCTTGTCGAATGAAAATTACAAGGACACAAGCACAGGCAAGATTCTGTATATAACAAATTAACATAAAATCAAGAACAAATCTACTTCTCTGTGACACTGTATGGTTACAGAACTATGTGGGATTTGAATCCTACATCTCACTCTTTAAAATTTAAGATGTTGTATTAAATTTAAGAATATAATAAAAAAAGCCATACAAAGTACTTTATCTCCATCTCTAAATTGTACCAAAATAGCCTCTAATTGCCTACACAAATCAAATATAAGAGGGTTTTATTATTATCTAGTAGGCAGGCAAGGCATTCTCAAATTCTGAGCCTTTGGTAACAAACTCTTTATAATCACCTTTTTAATTCCTCCCCCATTTAAAAGGATGCTTTGTTTATGACACTATTTGCTAACTTCTATAATCATTTGACACAATGGCTCATAAACCTGCACCAAAGTTGATCTGATTCTAGAGGGATCCACAAAATCAAAGTAATACAGTCCATAAAGACTCAAGATAAAGGGAGTCCTAGTTCCATATCAATTAGAAGGAGGCTACAGATTGAGATTTTAATATGATTATTAAGTACCATGAGGTGTAAAGGTCCTACACTTCAATTAAATATGGTCCCAAAGATCAAAAGTCACTTGTTTTCCAGGTGTCTTTGTAACCAGAGTAAATTATCTTTCAGAATGTAACAAGTTGGCGATTATCCAACTAAACTCAATTCTCTCAGTCAATAAGAAAATACAAGTCACCAGTTAATGAGATTTCCATTCTTCCTTTCAACAAATATTTATTGAAGGTCTCCAATGTGCCAAACACTATTACTATCTTGACCACCCAACATAGCTTACAACAGTCACAAAACCTTCATGTAAAAATAATAGTATAGGGGCGCCTGGGTGGCTCAGTTGTTAAGCGTCTGCCTTCGGCTCAGGTCATGATCCCAGGGTCCTGGGATCGAGCCCCGCATCGGGCTCCCCGCTCGGCGGGAAAGCCTGCTTCTCCCTCTCCCACTCCCCCTGCTTGTGTTCCCTCTCTCACTGTCTCTCTGTCAAATAAATAAATAAAATCTTTAAAAAAAAAAAAATAATAATAGTATAATTAAATTTTTTTAAAGATTTTATTTATTTATTTATTTGAGAGAGAGTGAGAGTGAGACAAAGAGAGAGAGAGAGAAGCAGACTCCCCCACTGAGTAGAGAGCCCGATGTGGGGCTTGATCCCAGGACTCCGAGATCACAACCTGAGCCAAGGGCAGACGCTTAACCAACTGAGCCACCCAGGCGCCCCAAAAATAATACTAAGCCTTTTTCAAAATAATTTATGTTCAAGGACATATACTTCAATAAATGCATTAATTAAATATAATGTTGAGTATGTGAAAATTTAGGAAACAGAACGAGGGAAACACTTAACGTTCTTTCCTCTTATAATAACAATATTTGGTAATATGCATTGAATATTTATCATTATACCTGTAAATTTTTAATCTCTTCAAAAATGAACGTATATCAACCCAACCCATCAAACTACTGAAAGCCACAGAATGTAGAATTAAGTGTTAACTGTAAGTTAAACACAAGAGGGCGCACAAGGCTGGAAGATTCATAAAACCAAATCCAACTTGCATTTTACTCAAAAATTCACAGCTTTTAATGCATGGTCATATGGATTTATAAAAGATTCCTTATGCATGCACCAGAGGCCAATTACACTGAAAATATTTCTTTCTCAATATACTGTACAGCAATCAAGCCACTGTTTCTCCGATAAACACAAATTCCCTATCTACATTGACTTTAACCTAAATTTACTATTTTTATCGTTAAGAAAAATTAATACTTTTAATCAAAAGTTTATGCCACCTTTTAATCTAAATGCTCCTCGGAAAACCTATTATTTAGAAGCTGGCCAACTCAAAATGCCTATTTTCAAATATCATTAAAGCTTATCCATTGAATGATTACAACCATAATAACCTTATTATAGGAAATAGACCTCTGACTTTTAGAAATTGATGCAAGTCTCTATCATACTAATATCAGCTATTTAATTCTCAAGCGGTGAATATTCTGTCTATGATATCTATTCCAAGAGTTGCCAACTGATCCCAAATGGTAGGCTATGATTTTATTAGTTTACTCTCCTGGGAAATAACAAACTACCTGAGGAGTTTCTGTATGTTAGGTGACCAGACTAAGATTATGGAGGCTATAGGCAGGAGCATAATCCAAAATAATTCCAAAGAACATTCTGCCTACCCCAAGATTCACAGCAGAACATAATACACACACACACACAGATTTCTAGGTATGCAGCTCTATTCAGCTTTATATAGTCATAATGCTGGCTGTGACACATGAAATTATTCTAAATGCCAACAGTTTTATACTGCGCTTAACTCCTACAGAGAACAGGCACCCAACATGAGGGCCTGCCATGATATTCACAGGCACAAAAATATTACTTATCCTCTATACATTATGCTAAGGATACAAAACAAGAGAGATGAATTGCTGCTAGGATCAAGATAGTCAGGCAGAAGGTCCAGACTAGAAGCAGTGAGCTGCAGGTTAGGTAGTACGGGCAAAGGCTGACTGACAGTCCCTAGTGAAGGATCAGGAATATGTGATTTTAGTGATCAAAGGTCAGGGCACAAACCAAGGAAATAACAATCAGGAACTCACAAGTGGTCAAAATCCAGCCAATCAAATGAATTACTTATAATGTGAGCAGGTGGTACAGACCTGATACTACAGTCGATCTGAACTAAACTCCTAATATATTTCTTACCAGGTATGTGATCCAGGACCAAAAAGGAAAGGGTGTCTATAAAGGATATTGTTAGGCAATGACTGAAATTTGATTAGCGTCTATGGACTGGATAGCAGCGTTGCATCAATGTTAATATCTTGATTTTAATGGTTTTATTATGGTTATATATTAGAGTGTTCTCAATATATACCTAAGGATTTAGGGATGATGGGACATCATTTCTACAACTTACTCTCAAATGGTTCAGAAAATAACAATAATAATAATAGGTAAGGGATAATTACAAGCCAGATATGGTAAAATGTTAACAATTGGGGGGTACAGATGAAGGATATACAGAAATACTTTGAACTAATCTCATAACTTTTCTGTATGTTTCATATTATTTCAAAATTAAAAATATTAAAACATATGTTTAAATAAAATTTATAGTTGCTCTGACAATACAGTGTAGCATATTTAAAAAGAAATATCTAGGGGCACCTAGGTAGTGGAGTCAGTTAAGCAACTGACTCTCGGTTTCAAGCGTGCTCTCTCTCTCTAAAATAAATAAATCTTAAAAAAAAAAGAAAAAAGAAATATCTAAACTAATAAACATATTATTTCAAAATTAAAAGTTAAAAATTAAAATAAATGAAATGTTTTGACAATATAGTACATCTCAAAAATTATCTAAACTAGTAAACACATGAAGCAATAATAACTTCAGTTCTTTTTTTTAAATTTGTTTATTTAGAGAGTGTGGGAAGGGTGTGGGGCAGAGGGAGAAGGAGAGAGAGAGAATCTCAAGCAGACTCCCCACTGAGCACGGAGCCTGATGAGAGGCTCAATCTCACAACCCTGAGACCATGACCTGAGCCAAAACCAAGAGTCAGCCACTGAACCAACTTAACCACCCAGGTACCCCAATAATAACTTCAGTTCTTAAAAGCCTCACTGGACTTCAATTAGCAAGAAAAAATATTTCCCTTAAGTTAGAAGGTACTCCTTTCAAAGAATGAAAATGAAGGCAACAAGGTAAATATTCTAGAAAGTTATCTACAGGTATCTTTTAAAATATATTATAAAAATAATGCTTTTTATAGCCCTCTTCAAAACTGAAACTGTGTAATCAACACTTCTGAAATATTATCCAATTTCTTGTAAGAAAAAATTACTAAATTTAATCAATGACTAGATTTATTCGATGACTTCCAGTGTTGCTATAGTAACACAAATATAAAAAGCATGCCCTAATTTTGGTAGCAGTAATACTTCATGTCCAAAAAAAGACTGATTTTATTTACATATATTGGCCATCTACCAATCTCATCATTTAAAAATATTTTGGGGGGACTGTTGGGTGGCTCACTCCGTTAAGCGTCTGCCTTCGGCTCAGGTCATGATCCCAGGGTCCTGGGATCAAGTCCCGCATAAGGCTCCTTGCTCAGCAGGGAGCCTGCTTCTCCCTCTGCCTGCCGCTTCCCCCCGCTTATACTCTTTCTCACTCTCTCTCTGGCAAATAAATAAATAAAGTCTTAAAAAAATAAATAAATAAAAATAAAAATATTTTTTGGAGAAACTATTTCTTGGCCATTGTTTCTGGAATTGCTTCCATAACTTCTAATCTGAAATTTTTTTTGAGATACTGAAAAACACTTTTATGAAATGACTATGAAAACCCCTAGGATAGTCTACTCTCTCATTAACACAAAAATGCTACCAAACTTTTATTACAGAAACCAAGACAAACAGAAACATTTAAAGACTGGGTGTCCTAATACATTTTAAATATTAGCACCCACAAAGTGTATATCTACAGTTTAATCAACTGTCAAGTATAAATGACAAGAAAACTTTCACTTCACTTAAAACAATGCATTCACATTCCTTAGTGATAAATATGTACCATCTGGGAGCTGGAAGGAAACTTGTTACTTATCATATGTTTATAACTTTGTCACTAGAACATTCTTGAAATGAATTATGATAAACAAATCTGAGAATTTAAATAATTGAGCTCCTATTTCCTGAATTTCCTTTAGAGCAAGACTTCCCTTCTTGCCAGACTTCCTGAATCATTTCCCAAGGACAAAGCACGCATCTTAAAGCAGTTGGTTCTACCCCACAAAAGCCCGGTTCCCAAGGAGATGCTATGGACTCAGCATTACCTCAGGCTGACATTTATGAGAAAAATTCTTCTCAGTAAAAAACTGATTTTTCATCTCCAATCAACAATAATAAAATAAAAACCAAATGCATAAATAAGTAAACAATGACCCGTGAGCTTAAGAAAGATTCATTTCAACACCAAATAGAAAAAGCTACCAATCAAACGGTGGCAACCAGAAAATGTACTTTTGTCTGCAGTCTGTTTGCAATCTTTCTTGAATAACAAAGAAACAGAGACTACTTTGCTTCTTCACATATGTACCCAAGGAAAAAAGCTTTCAAACCACTTTTGCATCACCTCTTATAAATTATTATCTTCTTCTTAAATAAAAAAATCAAAAATATTACATTGGCATATTTATACTGTGGAATATTACATAGCTGTTAAAAATAATTAGGTGTATAAATTAACAGAAAAATAAACACACTGCAAATCTAACATTTAAAAACTATATAGATAGGGGCGCCTGGGTGGCTCAGTAGGTTAAGCATCCAACTCTTGATCTCAGCTCAGGTCTTGATCTCAGCTCAGGGTCATGAGTTCAAGCCCTGGATTGGGCTCCAAACTGGGCATGGAGCCTACTAAAAAAAAATGTAGGAATATGTGTACATGTGTGCATGGCTTTAGATATATTACAAAAGGTCTCAAAAATACTCAAATTAGATAAAAACAGTCAACTCCAGGACTGAAATGGGAGATGGAATATGGAGTGAGCAGTGGTTAAAAGAAATACAATTTTATAGTTTGATATTTTTGCAAAAGTAATTTTGTTACCTTTGTAATTAAAAAATTTTATGTGTGTACAGGTACAATTTACAGATTAACCCCAAACACCTGAAACATAACTTCAAATGCATACAAATAATAAACCTGTCATAAAATCACATATTTAAAACATACAAAATAATAGCCTTTATTAATAATAAGAAAGCATTTGGTCCCAAAGATAAATTGGTAATAACATTGGTTTTGGTAATGACATTTATAACATTAATAGAAGTAACAGCTGGATGAGATGGATTTTACTTACGAAAGCATAATAGAGTTTCACTTAAATTTAAGGTGTCATATTCCTGAATATGAAAAATCCCCTTCCATGGTTATCATTCCAACTGTCTAAAAAAAGCTTCTGAATAACTAAATTCTCACCTCCTTAAAAACAAGAATAAAATTATGCAAAAGAATTATGTAAGGAAGATAGTCAACTTTATTGTAAATATTTATTGCGAATTTAATATTTTTGACTCATAACTTTGATATAACTTTTGATATAACTTTATATATAACTTAGATAACAATATCTACAAAAACCGTAAGGTCAGGAGCCAATGGAAGGATCATAATGGTTTGGGGATCCCTAAAACATCCCATCCCCAGAAAATTATGTGACATAAAATATTTCAAAAGAGAGCAGCAGTGTTGGGTGATTAGAAAGAAATTAGAGACCTATAATTTTCATACATAGTATTCTTGATGGAGTGATTGTAGTGGTAAAAAAAAAAAAAACAACTCTAATTAAAGATGTCCTCACTTAAACACTGGCTAAAGATTAAATACTTTTTATTGTCCGTTGTTAAAATGCATATTTTTAATCTTCTGATCCGTAGTCAGACGCGTTATCCATTGCGCCACTGGCCCGCACCTTAAAATGCATATTTTTAGAGAATGGTCCATGTTAAGCTCACTATGAATGATTTTCTCAATCTTACCTTAAGACCAGGATTTAAAAGAGAGATGGGCAGAAAGAACATAGCTCTGGTTTTTCACAGTTTAATTTTTTTTTTTTTAAGATTTTATTTATTTTTTGACAGAGAGAAAGACAGCGAGAGAGGGAACACAAGCAGGGGGAGTAGGAGAGGGAGAAGCAGGCCTCCCGCTGAGCAGAGAGCCCGATGTGGGGCTTGATCCCAGGACCCTGGGATCATGACCTGAGCCAAAGGCAGACGCTTAACGACTGAGCCACCCAGGCGCCCCTAAAGAAAAATGTTTTTTAAAAATCTGGAGAATTAGATGTTCATAGAGGGCTTTGAAAAACTCCAAATATTCTTGGGAATCTAGGAATATACAGGGCTATACACCTGTCCAAGAAAGACCCAGGAATGCCCTCATCTCTCACCCTGGCTGAGCTTGAGGTTCTACACAAGCAGGAAGTAAAGGCTAAGACAGAGTTGTAAACTGCCAGAGTACAGAAGATATGCCCAACACACAGGGAACTCTTCAACAAAGGGTGGGACACTTATTGGTTCAAGGCATTTATGGAAACTCTGTCCCAGTAATAGCTGACCACTAAGCTATCTGAGCACAGATTTCAGTGGCTACACATGACAAAGAAGACAGACTTTAAAAATTTAGTTCAGGGAAGTAACTAACTCAAAAAAGGCGACAACAACAAAAGCAACAATAAACCCAGTGAAGGGATGGAAGGGGAAAAATCTGATTTTCAAAGTTGCCACATCATATTACTTAAAATGTCCAGCGTTCAATGAAAAATGATGACACGTAGAAAGGAACAGTAAGTATGGCCCACACACTGCAAAAAAAGCAGGCGATAGACACTGTCCCTGAAGAAATCCTAACATTGAACTTACTAGGCAAAGACTTTAAATCAGCTATTATAAACATGTTCAAAGTAAAGAAAATCATGCCTCAACAATTAAAGGACAATGTCTCACCAAATAGAGAATATCAAATAGATAGAACTTTTTGATAGAACTTGTATGATTTAAAAGTGGCATAAAGCAGTAATATAAGACTATGCTGATGGGCTTATAATGATGAAAGATGTAATTTGTATGACACTCATAGCACAATAGATAAGGGAATGGAGCTATACCGGAGCAAAGTTTTTCTATGCTATTAAGTTGAGGGGTTCCTGGCTGGCTCAGTCAGAAGAGCATGCAACTCTTGATCTTGGAGTCGTGAGTTTGAGCCACACAGGGGGTGTAGAGATTACTTAAATAAATAAAACATTTAAAAATTAAAATTAAAATTAAATTGATATATATTTAGATGCTAATTATGATCTCTAGGGCAACCACCAAGAAAATAACTAAAAAATATATAGTAAAGGAAACAAGTGAATGTAAATGGTACACTAGAAAATATTTACTTAGCATAAAAGAACAGAAAAAGGTATATAGAAATCAAATAACATAGAAATATAGAAAAAAGACATAAAAAATAAGCAACAAGGGGCACGTGGGTAGCTCAGTCGGTTAAGCGTCTGCCTTTAGCTCAGGTCATGGTCCCACGGTCCTGGGATCAAGCCCCACATCGGGCTCCCTGCTCAGCGGGGAGCTTGCTTCTCCATCTCTCTCTCTCTGCCACTCCCCCTGCTTGTGCTCTCTCGCTCTCTCTGTCAAATAAATAAATAAAATCTTTAAAAAAACAAACAAAAAGACAGTTACATTATTAGCAGTTAAATTAAATATAAATGGACTTATACTGGGATACTACACAGGACAAAGATTGGAAAAATGGATTTTAAAAAAAATGACACAACTGTATGCTGTCTATAAAACACTCACTTTAGTTTCCAAGACATAAACAGGTTGAAAAAGAAAGTATGGAAAAAGGATTTCATGCAAGCAGTAACCAAAAGAGAGAGGGAATGGCTCTATTAATTTCAGACAAAATAGATTTTAGAACCAAAATTGTTACTAAAGACAAAGAAGGGTATTCTATAATGATAAAAAGATCAGTCTCCCAGGAAGATATAATAATCATAAAAATATAAATAAACAAAAACAAAGCCCCCAAAATACATGAAGCGAAAACTGACAGAACTCAAGGGAGAAATAGAAAATTCAACTTCTGGGATGGATGCCTGCCTGGCTCAGTCAGAAGAACATGTGGCTCTTGATCTCAGGGTCATAAGTTCAATCAAGCTGCACATTGGGTGTAGAGATTACTAAAAAAAATTAAGTAAACCTTAAAAAAAAGAAAGGAAGGAAGGGAGGGAGGGAGGGAAAGAGAGAAAGAAAGAAAATTCAACCATAATAATTGGAGAGTTCATATCCCACTTTCAATAATTAGTAAGACCATCTATCATATCAACAAAGAAATAGGAGACTTGAACAACAAACACTACAAACTAACCAGACCTAATGGACATCTATAGAACACCTTATCCAACAACAGCAACACATTCTTCTCAAGTGCACATGAAATATTCTTGGGGACAGAAAATATGTTAGGCCATAAACCAAGCCCAAACAAATTTAAGGGGACTGATATGATACAAAGTATGTTCTCCAATCAGAATGGAATGAAATTTGGAATCAGTAACAGGGAAATCTGGAAAGTCACAAATACGTGAAAATTAAACATATGCATAACCTAGGGAAGGGCAAAAATGAACTATTGGGACTTCATCAAGATAAAAAGCTTTTGCAAAGCAAAGGAAACAGTCAACAAAACCAAAAGAGAATAGACAGAATGGGAGAAGATATTTGCAAATGACATATCAGATAAAGGGCTAGTATCCAAAATCTATAAAGAACTTATCAAACTCAACACCCAAAGAACAAATAATCCAATCAAGAAACGGGCAGAAGATATGAACAGACATTTTTCGAAAGAAGATATCCAAATGGCCAATAGACACATGAAAAAGTGCTCAACATCACTCGGCATCAGGGAAATACAAATCAAAACCTCAATGAGATACCACCTCACACCAGTCAGAATGGCTAAAATTAACAAGTCAGGAAACAACAGATGTTGGCGAGGATATGGAGAAAGGGGAACCCTCCTACACTGTTGGTGGGAATGCAAGCTGGTGCAGCCACTCTGGAAGACAGTATGGAGGTTCCTCAAAAAGTTGAAAATAGAGCTACCCTATAACCCAGCAATTGCCCTACTGGGTATTTACCCCAAAGATACAAATGTAGTGATCCAAAGAGGCACATGCACCCCAGTGTTTATAGCAGCAATGTCCACAATAGCCAAACTATGGAAAGAGCCTAGATGTCCATCCACAGATGAATGGATAAAGATGTGGTGTATATATGTACAACGGAATATTATGCAGCCATCAAAAGGAATGAAATCTTGCCATTTGCAATGACGTGGATGGAACTAGAGGGTATTATGCTAAGCGAAATAAGTCAATCAGAGAAAGACAAGTAAGAGAGAGAATGAGAGACAGAGAGCATGAGAGGGGGAGGATCAGAGGGAGAAGTAGACTCCCCGCTGAGCAGGGGAGAAGATATTTATGGTATGCTTTACAATTAATGGGAAAGTCCCCCTGTGGAACTTTCCCTTATATAGTTTTTATATAGTTACACCATATGAAAATCCACCATTCCTTTGGGTTTCTTTTCCTATGGAATCCTTAAAGAATATAACTATTTTGTAACTCATAATTCACACTAAAATTATATAAACTACTTCACAAATAACATGTCTGAACAGATGTGATTCAAGAAAATTCCAAACCAGAAAGATCAAGGGTATAAACTTAAAATAAAATAGATAAAACTGAAAAGGGATATGTTCTACGAAGGAGGGTATATGATTATGTACCACACTGTGTATATGATCTGACAAAGAATACTGGGGTAAATTATAAGGATGGCTACAGATTCCTCCATTTCTATATATGTCCTTGGGTAATCCCCTCCTTTGGTGGTTCTGGGCTTGGCCATGTGACTTACCCTGGCCAATGGGATAATAGCATATATGGTACAATCAGACTCACAATATGCTTGTGCATTGCTGCTTCCACTCTCCTGCAGTTGTAGAAATCCTACAATTGCCATGGGAAGAAGCCTAGGAAAACCTGCAAGATGATAAGAGACACATGGCGCAGTTGCTGTTATTCTCCTAGCCAGCAGCATACCAAGTGTCAGAATGTGAGTGAGACAGTCTTAGATGATCCAACCATCAGGCAAACCTCTAGTTGAACTTGAACACATGAGCAAGCCCAGCAGAAATCAGCTGAGTCAGTCCAGATCAGAAAAGCCACTCAGCAGGCATCAGAATCTTGAGCTAAATAAATGGTTGGTTGTTATTTTAAGTCACTGTTTTGGAGTGATTTGTTACAAAGCAAAAACTAGTAGATACAAGTACAGATCAACAATGCATTCTTTTTTTTTAATCATGGGAAAGAGGTAGAATACCAAAACAATGAAAAAAGATTAATATGCTAAATTAAAAAAAGAAGACAAATCAACTAAAGACAGTAGCAGAACTATGCTTACCTATAGTAAATGCCTATTTGATATTTATTGAAAACAAATAAATGAAATCAAATAAATGAAATAGAGCACACTTAAAAAAGAGCAAGAGGATCTGTTAAGTTATTCAAAAGAGTGTATGTCCTCTATACCTGGCAAAAAATAATTCTTCCTCTTCCCTCTGCAATAGATAGATCTTAATGGAATATTTTATCCATTTCATCATCACACTATTTAAAAAATGATCAGCAGAAACTGCAAGTATTCAGGAGATTACTGAGATTATTATAAAGAGAAGAAAAGTGCTCAAAAGATATTTGGGTAGTTTGACTAAAAGTTATATGTGTCTACATACAAATATCATCATGATGATAATGATCATCATTAATAACCATAATATGTTAATAACCTATATGTGAAAAACGCTGTCCTAAGCACCTAACGTTATTGTATTTAATCCTCAATACAACCCTTCAAGGTTTGTGATGTTAACCCAGCTTGCAAATGGGAAAAGTGAGGCATATGGAGGTAAAGCAAGATGTAAGGAGGAAAAACCCTAGCTCCAACTCCAAAGACCCAGCAGTTCTCGCTTCACATGTATATTGTTTCAATATACACGAATTTCAGTCAGTTACCACAGTTAAATGACTCCAAATCCCTACTAATGCAATTTAAATTTCAATTAGCATGGTATATTAACTGTGAGTAAATGCATAAAGTGCAAATGCCGCTGCTGGTTCTTCACTCCACAATTGCTATATAATTAAGAAAGATGCATCCTGATTACTGACCAATCACATCACTTGTTTCAAAGTCTGTGGTGATTGGCCACTGCACATCTGTTTTCAGCTCACACAGAAACAGCAGAAAGGTAGTTGTGTTGCCTCTTTATCTTCCAGTGAGAAACCTATGTGGTCACTTTATAAAAATGGGTTTTTGAAAAAGAACTGAGGAGTAAAGGGGCACCTGGGTGGCCCAGTCAGTTAAGCATTCCACTCTTGGTTTCAGCTCAGGTCATGATCTCAGGGTCTTGATATTGAGGCCCGCTACCAGCTCGCCATGGAGTCTGCTTGAGATTCTCTCTCTGCCTTCCTCTCAGCCCCTCCCACTCATTCTCTCTCTCAAATAAATAAATGTCTTTTAAAAAAAAGGAATTGAGGAATAAAAATGAGTGCAGCAAAGAAATAAAGAGTGATAATGCTGGAGGTAAAATTCAAATCAAACATAAAGGGAGTTATAGAAGAAACAGCTGACCATGGGAAAGTTGACACAGCCACTGTTCAAGAGGTCCAGTTGGAAGAACTTAGTGAGGATGAACTTGTCAACATAAATGAGGAAAGTAGTGACAAAAAGGCTGAAATGTTCCAGAGAACGTGATGCTGGCAAAATTACTATAACTACAGGAATGCTCAATCAATAAAGATTAACATTTTAGAAGCCAATCCAAACTAGAAAGTAGTATGACAATTTGCCAAGGCATAGAAAAGATACTCTGTATTGTAAGTTATAAGATGAGAAAACAGCGAGCACTGTTCAAATAACTACAGATAAGTTTTCTACAGAAAAATAAAACAAATTCGCAATGTTTCTAACATTTTAAATCACAGTGTACTAAATAAATATTAGTTTTAATAATTTTTCCATTCCTTATACGCTTATAATCCACAGTAAGAGAGTTTTTAGTGTTTTGACAAAAACTTTTAAAGGTCACAGAATAGTCAAAATTGTTGCAAAGTTCACACTGCAAGATTTTTCAGCTTGTATAGTTGTTTCTATGGTAATGTGTTACCATGCAAAGCAAGGACTGCCTGTATGTCCTATTTACATTACACTGTGCTATCTCACTAAACACATGAAAGGTTATAATGTAAGAGATTTGAAAGAAATGTTAGATTCCTTCCACAACTGATTAAAAAGTGGACTAAACATGGGGCGCCTGGGTGGCTCAGTCAGTTAAGCGTCTGCCTTCAACCCAGGTCATGATCCCGGAGTCAAAGGATCGAGTCCCTCATTGGGCTCCCTGCTCAGCAGAGTCCACTTCTCCCTTTGCCCCTCAACCCACTCATGCTCTCTCTCACTCTGTCTCCCTCTCAAATAAATAAATAAAATTTTTAAAGATTTTATTTATTTATTTGACAGAGAGAGACACAGCGAGAGAGTGAACACAAGCAGGGGGAGTGGGAGAGGAAGAAGCAGGCTTCCCGCCAAGCAGGGAGCCCGATGCGGGGCTCGATCCCAGCTCAATGTGGGGCTCGATCCCATGGGATCATGACCTGAGCCGAAGGCAGACGCTTAACGACTGAGCCACCCAGGCGCCCCTAAATAAAATCTCTAAAAAAAAAAAAAAGTGGACTAAACCTATTGAGGAATTTGGCTAATTTCAAACAAAAACTTCTAAACTGTTCAAGGGATAAGTTTATGGTCTGTGATGTCTGCATCCATAGAAGTCTTCAATAAGAAATGTACAATTAATCTCTTAATTTTCTCATTGATTTAGACACTAAGGTTTTAAAAAATAGAAAAAAAGTTTAAAAATTTAAGGGGTCCAGCAAGGTCTGGGCTATAAAATAAGTAGAAGACAAATTTTCAAGGAATTTTCAAGCTAGTTTAAGACTCAGATAAAATTCAAGTAACATGTCTATATAACAATATAAGTAATTAATTGAAATTAACAATAGACAATGTTATATTCACAGAAGCTCAATGTAGCTTTCAGGGAAAGGTGAGAATTGAACTAGGCTTACTTTACCAAATAACAGAGCAAGGGAGAAAACTCCAGGCACAGAGCTTGGCATAAAAAGGAAGGAAGAAGAAAGAAGAAAAGACTTGATCAACAAGAACAGTGGGTTTGTCAGCACAATAGCAAGAAATAAAGGAGCAAATGAGACCACTTGTGCAGAGCCTTGAATATCAGGTCACTTGGAAACATGGAACAACAGAAAGTTTCTCATGAGAACATTGTTATGATAAAAAATGTCACAACAAAATAAGAATGAAACTATAATAACCTAGACTGTAATACTGGCTGTGGAAATAAAATGCATAAAATATATATGGACTACATTCAAGAAAGAATGCAGAAGACTCACTGACCAATTCAAAGAATGAAAAAGGAAAAGGAGATAAATATTCTAAATGAATGAGACCAGTAACTGGGAACAATGACCCCAAAAAGAGAACTCCAAACATCAAGAAAGCCGCTGGGTCTAAGGAGGCAAGATGACTTTGTTGGGGATCCACTGAACATAGACCTTATATCACTGGAAAGACATCACTTCTGCTTCCACTAACTACTAAGCAAGATCCTAGTGAACCCACTCCCACACAGAAAACAACTATAAAATCTAGATATAATACAAAAAGGACCTACCTGAAAGCACTGGAGAGTGAAGAGAAAGCAGACAGATTCTGGAGGAAGACAGCTGTGAGGTGAATTCCCAATCAGAGTGGTGAGCAGGGTGACAGGAACACTGTCCTTCTGGCTGAGGAAATCAGAATACTGAAGCACAGGAACCACTGCCTTTGGGCAAGGAGGAAAGCAATCCCAGAAGGAAAAGAACCAGAAAAAAGATACTCAAATTCTGTCTACCTACATCTTTAGTTAACCCTCGAGTTATACAGATATGGAACAAATTTAAAGCACTTCAAATAAAGACAAAACATCTGCACTGAAACTAGAGCTGCAATTCAAGAAACAAAGTAGGCAATACTATTCTAACCAAGATAAAAACCTGCCAAACAACATCAACAACAATCAAAAACAATGAAAAACTCTCAAGAGAAAAAAACAAATCAACTCAAAAAGTAGTCCAAAAAACCCAATAAACAATAGGAAATGAGTAACAGAGGAACAAAAACAGAGAATACAAAGAAAAAAAATGGTACAGAAAAAAGTCAACACCATCAATAATTACATTAAATGGTAATTGATAAAGATTCCAATTAAAAGGCAGAGACTGACAAAATTTATTTAAAAGGCGAGAAGCAATTATACACTATCCAAAAGAGATAAATATTAAATATAAAGGCCCAGGGAAGTTGAAAATATATGGGTATAAGAAATGATATATAATGCAAAAAGAAGTAAAAGAAAGTTGGAGTGGTTATATTAGTATCAAACAAAATAGATGTTAGGACAATAATTACCACCACAGATAAAAAGGGACCTTGCATAGGGGCGCTGGGTAGCTCAGTCGTTAAGCGTCTGCCTCAGCTCAGGTCATGATCCCAGGGTCCTGGGATCGAGCCCCGCATCGGGCTCCCTGCTCAGCGGGAAGCCTGCTTCTCCCTCTCCCGCTCCCCCTGCTTGTGTTCCCTCTCTCGCTGTCTCTCTCTCTCTGTGTCAAATAAATAAATAAAATCTTAAAAAAAAAAAAAGCATAGAAATTGATGAAAGAGAAAATGTACAATAATACTGAGTATCAATGAAACTAATACCTGATTGAATAGAAAGATGAAAAAAATTGATAAATCTTTAAGCAGACTAATGAGACAAAAGAGAGAAGACATAAATTAACAGTATCAGGAATGAAAGAAAGGACATCACTAAAGATCCCACAAAAATTGAAAGGATAATAAGGGAATGTTATTAACAACTTTATACCAATAAACTTGCAACCCAAATTAAACGTAAAAATTTACTGAAAGAAACAAAATACCAAACTAATCTAATTAGAATTAGAAAATTTGAATGGTCTTATATCAATCAAAGAAATTGAATTCATAATTAAAACCTTTCCACAAAGAAAAATCCATGTAAAGATAGCTTCCTTGGTGAATTCTACTGAATACTTAAGGAAGAAATAATACCAATCCAACATAAACTCTTTTTTTTTAAAGATTTTATTTATTTACTTGAGAGAGAGAGAAAACGAGAGAGAGAGAGAGAGCACAAGCAAGGGGGGGGCAGAGGGAGAAGGAGAAATAGACGACCCTGCAGAGCAGGGAGCCCGACGTGGGTCATCCCAGGACCTCAGGATCATGACCTAAGCCGAAGGCAGACACTAAACCAACTGAGCCACCCAGGTGCCCCTGCCAACATAAACTCTTCCAGAAAATACAAGAAGAGAGAACACTTCACAACTCATTGTATATGGCCAGTATCACTCTGATACCAAAACCAGACAAAGACATCATCAAAAATGAAAATACAGATCAATATACTTCATAAAGATAGATGCAAAAACTCTTAACAACTGGGTGCCTGGGTGGCTCAGTTGGTGAAGCATCTGCCTTCAGCTCACGTCATGATCCCAGGGTCCTGGAATCAAGCCCCACCTGGGGCTCTGTGCTCAGTGGGGAACCTATTTCTCCCTCTCCCTCTGCCTGCTGCTCCCCCTGCTTGTGCACCCTCTCTCTCTGTGAAATAAATAATTTAATTTAATTAAATAAACTCTTGGGGCACCTGGGTGGCTTAGTTGGTTAAGTGACTGCCTTCGGCTCAGGTCATGATCCCAGGGTCTTGGGATCGAGCCCTGCATCAGGCTCCCTGCTCAGCAGGGAACCTGCTTCTCCCTCTCCATCTGCCGCTCCCCCTGCTTGTGTTCTCCTCCTGTCTCTCTGTCAAATAAATAAATAAAATCCTTAAAAAAAAAACAAAAACACACTTAACAAAATTATAGCAAATCATATCCAACAATATATAAGAAGGATAAGACATAATGACTAAGTGGTATTTATCCTGTGAATGCAAGGTTGGCTTAACATCCAAAAACAAGATCAATTTAATACTAAAAGACTGAGAAAAAAATTATGATTTCAATAAATGAAGGAAAAAATTGACAAAATTCAGCACTCAGTCATAATAGAAATTGAAGGGAACATCCTCCACTGGATTAAGGACATCATCCTCAACAATAAAAAGCTCAAAGCTTTCCCACTAAGATCAGGAATGACTAAAGTAAGTTGGCTCTCACCATTTCTATTCAAAATTATATTGGATATCCTAACCAGTACAATGGAACAAGAGAAAGAAATAAAAAGCATATGCAAAGAAAGAAAGAAGTAGAACGGTCATTACTTACAGATTATATAATCATGTACTAAAAAATCCTAAAGCATCTGTAAAAAAATGCCACTAGAACTTAAAAGTGAATTCAACACTGTCACATGAAACAAAGTACAAAAATACATTATATTTCTGTAGACTAGCAATGAAAAAATAGAAAATAGAAAATTTTAAATCAATTTACAATAGCATCAGAAAGCAAAATACTTACGGGGCACCTGGGTGCCTCAGTAGGTTAAGTGTCTAACTCTTGGTTTCAGCTTAGGTCATGATCTCAGTGTCATGAGATGGAGCCCTGCATGGGGCTCCATGCTCATGGCAGAGTCCACTTGTCCCTCTCCCTCCCCCTCTGTCCTTCCCCCTCTACCCTTCCCCAACTCCATGCACATACGTGCACAAGCACATGCTCTCTCTCTCTAAAATAAGTAAATAAAATATTTTTTAAAATAAGCAAAATACTTAGGAATATTTTTTTTAATTGTGCAAGAAGTAAACACTGAAAACTATAAAAAGTTGCAAAGGAAAATGAAAAGAGTACTAAATAAATGGAGAGATATACCATGTTCATGGATTAGAAGACTGAACAATGTTAAAATGGCAATTCTCTCCAAATTGCTCTAAAAGTTCAATGCAATCCCATTAATTTCCCAGTTGGCTTTTGAAGAAATTGATAAGCTGATTTCATAACTTACATTGAAATGCAGAGAGAATAACAAAAACAAACTAGAAAAGGAAAAACAAAGATGGAAGACTCACAATACCTGACGTCAAGACATAAAATAAAAAAAATTAAAAAATAAAAAAAAGACATAAAATAAAGCTACAGTAATCAAGACAGTGTGGTTAGGGCATAGGACAGATAGATCAATGGAACAAAATAGAGACCAATAATAGCCCCATATTTTTATGGTCAAATGGTTTGTGGCAAAGGTACCAAAGATAATTCAATGGGGAAAGGACAGTCTTTTCAACAAATGTTGCTGGAACATGGTTATCTATACTGAAAAAAAAAATAAATAAATCTTGACCTCTATCTCATACCCTGAAAGAATCATAGACATAAAGGTAAAAAACTATAAAAATTCTAGGGACACCTGGGTGGCTCAGTCGTTAAGCATCTGCCTTTAGTTCAGGTCATGATCCCAGGGTCCTGGGATCGAGCCCCGCATCGGGCTCCCTGCTCAGCAGGAAGCCTGCTTCTCCCTCTCCCACTCCCCCTGCTTGTGTTCCCTCTCTCACTGTGTCTCTCTCTGTCAAATAAATAAATAAAATCTTTAAAAAAAAAAAAAACTAAAAATTCTAGAAAAGAACCTAAGAAAAACTTTATAACCCTGAGTAAGATAAATATTTCTTAAACAGGACACAAAAAGAATGAACATAAACAGACAATAGCTAAGAGACAGGGATAAGTATCATAATTTAGTAATAAGACTGGGCTTATTGTTTTTGGGAGGCTTTCACAGTGCTTTGTTCATACCTCTTTTGCAGCCCATATCAAACCAAAATCATTTTTCATTCAGACAAAATACACATAAATAAAAGACTCTCTATCCAATCTCCGGAACCCTTGGATGTTTACATAAAAAACTACCACAGAGACAGTTTGGAAGAGAGAGAAATTGGGTTTTATGTTTTCCCTCATCAAACTAGACAATACTGACATTTCAGAGAAACACTTCAGAAAGGCAAAAGGATTATACTGAAAAAGTTAAAAAAGTCAAAATGAAAAAGAAAAGTGAAATGATAAAATTTCAAGACATATCTTTATAACAAAAGAGTACACGTGAATCTTCTTTTACAGAGTGAGTATATTCCTAGAAAAATAAGTATAAAATCAAGTTTTTTTGAAATGAAAAAGAATTATGCAGCAGTGGAAATTTCTTTATAATTTTATTATGAATCACATTGTATATGAAAACCTGTTCATAATCTCAATAATAAAAACTAATTTATATTTTATATAATTCTAGATACCCCTGTTAAGTTTGCTTAAAGTCAAATATGGAGCTAAATTTTTTTTTTTTTTTAAGATTTTATTTATTTGACAGAGAGAGACAGCAAGAGAGGGAACACAAGCAGAGGGAGTGGGAGAGGGAAAAGCAGGCTTCCCGTAGAGCAGGGAGCCCGATGTGGGGCTCGATCCCAGGACCCTGGGATCATGACCTGAGCCGAAGGCAGACGCTTAACGACTGAGCCACCCAGGCGCCCCTGGAGCTAAAATATTAATGCAACTGTAAATATACAACAACTTCACTTATCATAAAAGGAAAAATATCAGGGGCGCCCCTGGAGCTAAAATATTAATGCAACTGTAAATATACAACTTCATTTATCACAAAAGGAAAAATATCAGGGGCGCCTGGGTGGCTCAGTAAGCATCTGCCTTTGGCTCAGATCATGATCCCAGCGTCCCGGATCGAGCCCGTACCGGGCTCCCTGCCCCGCGGGGAGCCTGCTTCTCCCTCTCCCACTCCCCCTGCTTGTGTTCCCTCTCTCGCTGTGTCTCTCTCTGTCAAATAAATAAATAAAATCTTTAATAAAAAAAAAAGGAAAAAAATCAGAGACTAAACCTTGATAGAAGTTACCTTAAAAGGCTGATTTTTCATCTAGAATCATAAAAGTGCACCTTTTAAAGCCATTTTTGTGTGAGTTAAATCACAAGACATTGACAAAAGAAAGTGGAATGACATAGAAAAAGGAAAAGGATAAAAGTTTAAAAGTGTTCACAAATAGGGGGCACCTAAGTGGCAGCTGGTTAAGCGGGGGACTCTTGGTTTCAGCTCACGTGGTGATCTCAGAGTTGTGGGATCAAGCCCAACGTCAGGAGTGTGCTTAAGACTTCTATCCCTCTCCCTCTGCCCCTCCCCGTTCTCTTGCTCTCTCTGAAATAATCTTTTTTTTTAAGTGTTCACAAATATAAGAAGAATATAAAATAAGTAGACCCAAAAAAGGAAGGAATGGAGATGCTTAATTTGAAAATTAAGTTATTTATCAGGCTCATTGCACCAATACAGACTTTAAAAGAAAAAGGAAATGAGAAAGAGAAGACACATGCCAAGTCTTGCTAGAATAATTTACTGATTTGTACCTTTAATAAAAATGTCACAGTCAAAGCTATTATCTACCAAACACATACTATGAACAAGTAACATATTATCTCTGACTCTTAAGTAGCCTTACAAGATAAGTATTATTATCCCATTTATCTTAACCCTAGAGAGGTTAAGAAATTTACCAAAAGCCATACTGTCATTAACAAAAGAGAAGGAATTTGAACCTGGGTCTGTCCTTTGATAACAGCATTCTAACTCCCAAATGATGTCATATAACAATTTTTTTAAACACTTTGTTTAATCTATAATAATTATAGTTACAAAAGAACTCCTTTAGGGAATTACAAAATACTAAACAATTCATGAGGCAGCAGCAAAACTGGAAATTCCACTGAATGAGGACAAAAATACCCACCAGAGTTGAAGTATAAATTAATATGACTATGACATTAATAAGACAGTAAGGATATTTTTAAAATCTCTAGCAAATATCCATCAACTTTTGTTAACATAACAGAAAGCCAAGAACAGGATCAAATGCTTTTGTGATTCAGTAAAAAAAATATCTCAAACATTTCAGCACATCTTAAGAAATATTTTCTAAAATAGACTGGGGGTTAGACGGTGAATAGGCACACTGAAAACAAAGTATGTACAAAGCAAAGATAACTCAAGTCTTAAACTATTCAAAGAAACATAGATAATTAAAATGATGTATTAGAAAAAATAAGTTTCTCTGATTAAATACCATCTGAAAACAAGCAGTCATTAACAGGGAATACTAAAATTATTTTAAGTTGAAAGAAAGAAACCATCTCTATCTGAAACATCTGTGCAAAAAGAAGATGTCAAAACCTATACAAATGACTAAAATATATCCTATCAAGGAGCTAAGTGGAAAAAAAAAATACAAATTCCAAACATACAGGAAAAGAATTAAACTTGAACATGGACAGCAGTTTCCAAGCATTAAAAAGGGAAGCCATTCACTAGTGTACCAGCTCAATGAGGCCCTTCTACACTTCACTGATATACAGACTATTAAAATATTAATAACTGCAAATTCAATAAAATGTTACATTAAAATAAGAAATCAGCACAAAAGAATCTGTGAAAGTAAATGAAATTTCTACCTTTGGCCATTTGGGATTGAGAAGTCGAGCTTTGATTGCATCATCCAGTGCCTTGTCATACTGCTGGATTTTCATATAGGCTGCAGATCTATTGCTGTATAAGATGCAGTTCTGAGGGTCAACAGCCAAGGCTTCATTGTACAGAACAATAGCTGTGTGAAAATCTCCATCATGACAGGCCTGGTTACTCTGACGAACCTTCTCAACAAATTCAGCTTTGCTCAACAATGGTCCATCAGGACTTCTCCGACCAAGAGTCTTAGCACCAAAGAGAGGAATCTACAAACAAAGAAACTTTGTCAGATAATCCAGAGGGTTTCACCCTTCTCTGAACTTTAAGAGAACAGGGAAATTCTTCATGGTCTGCTTTACACAGAAAACTTTTGTATGCTGAAAGACAATAAACTTTCCAAGAAGCAGCCAACATATTACCTTGAATACATATATATATATGTATGTTTTTATATATACATATGGTTATAAACATATATATTTACATTTTTTTGATTGAGAAAGTGAATGAATGAATGAATGAATACAAAAGAAAACTCAGGCTTTTTTCCTTGGCAATTTACAGTTAATACTAAGGGAGGGCAATTGGCTGGCTCACTCAGTAGAGCATGAGACTCTTGATCTCAGGGTCCTAAGTTCGAGCCCCATGTTGTGTGTAGAGATTACATACATACATACAAAAAGTTATATTAAGGGAAAGAATACAAATATAAGCAAAATAGAAAATATGATCTTAATCATATTAAGACGGCTGCATTTAAAAAATGAAAGAAACAAGATCAAAATATTAACTATGCTAAGTTATCTCTGAATATAAAATTATGGGTTATTTTTATTTTGTTAAAATTTTCCCTTATCCAAATGTTATGCAATGACCATAAGTTTTAAACTTTTTTTTATTAAAGATTTTATTTATTTGAGAGAGAGAGAGCATGAGAGCTAGAGAGAGAGAGAGAGAGTTCGTGCACTAGCAGGGGGGAGGGGTAGAGAGGGAGGGAGAAGCAGACTCCCCACTGAACAGGGAGCCTGATGCGGGATTTGATCCCAACACCCTGGGATCATGACCTGAGCTGAAGGCAGACACTTAACTGACTGAGCCACCCAGGCGCCCAATTTTAAAATTGAAAAAAATAAAAATAAAAACAAAACTTTTAAAACATAAATTTTAGGAGCACCTGGGTGGCTCAGTCAGGTAAGCATCTGACTCTTGATCTCAGCTCAGGTCTTAATCTCAGGGTGGTAAGTTCAAGCCCTGCATTGGGTTCTGCGTTGGCCACGGAGCCTACTTAAAAAAAAAAAAAAAAATTTAATGTATCAATGAACGTTTTTAGACTGGCAAATTTGGTAATTTGGCTATTACCATGGAATTTCAAAGACAAATGCCAGTTTTTGGAAATCAAAAAGAAAAAAAAAAAACCTGCTGTAAACTGTATCTTGGTGATTTAAGACCTGTTTTTTATGTTGATTTTTTCCAAATCATTAAGTTTTCTATGACTTAATAATAGTGACCTTAAAACCAAAGGGAGTGAATGAGTCAAACATTACTCATTTTTAAACAGGAAAATCATGAACTGCATCAGAGTCCCAAGAGAAGAAACTTAAGACAGCAGTATCCAGACAGACAGTTCACAATTCTAATGAGGCTCGTCCTGAGTAAAATTAAAACAAAAAGTGTAAAAGTGTAATTTGCTTCCCCATGTCTTTCTTTAAGACTAAGTCCAATCCCTCCATTCAAAAGAGGACAGATCTGATATGTAACACACCAATACTTAGAAAAATAATAGAATCCCAAAGAGACATTTGCTTTAAAAAGGACAAATTCCACAGAAAGGAGGAAGAAAGGCAGAGCTGATCTCCTACATAGGCAGCCACTATTTTTCCTCTGTTTACAGGGATATCATGTCCTAGATTTCCAGGACAGTTTGAAACATTAAAATATCCTAGAAATTGCAAATATCAGGGTCCAGTTCTTTTTTTTTTTTTTTTTTTTTTGTATTCATTTAAGAGAGAGAGCACAAGCAAGGGGAGCAGCAGCAGAGGGAGAGGGAGAAGCTGACTCCCCGCTGAGCAGGGAGCCCGATGCGGGGCTCAATCCCAGGACCCGATCCCAGGACCCAGAGATCATGACCCAAGCCAAAGGCAGACGCCCAACCATCTGAGTCACCCAGGCGCCCCTCGGTGTCCAGTTATATCCCTCAACTCCCTGATACTAGAAGTGGCTAAACTAAGAATGTATTCTGGTTAGTTTTTTGTTGTTGTTTTAAATTATGATCATGAAACATACTGCTTGAAAATGAATGGACTAATGCAACATTTAGCAAATAACAAGGATTTTCCTAAAGAGTCTTGATTTTTAATTATTTTATCTACGTAATCAAACCAATGTATGAGATACTGACAATGTATAAAACTGATTTCATTTTGAAAAATACACTCATCATGATTCCAAATAAGGGCAGTACTAGCCATAAGTTATGAAAGCCAATCTTGTATTTGAAAACTGAAGGGTATGACATAAAAATACAAATAACAGCCTTAAAAAGTAAAATGGTTAGGTTCAAATGTAGCCTAAAGGTGAAAAAGACATGTTCCTACTATTACAGCATTTCCTACTTGTCAGAGTAATAATTTTGGTTCATTGCCAATATAGATAAGAATCAAATTAACAAAAGAAGGGTTCTGGGGTGCCTGGGTGTCTCAGTCGGATAAGCATTTGACTTCAGTGAAGGTCATGATCTCAGGGTCCTGGAACGGAGTTCCGGTCAGGCTCCATGCTCAGCAGAGAGTCTGATTCTCCCTATCCCTCTGCCCTTCCCTTATCCACCCCCCACTAGTGCTCTCTTAAATGAATGAATGAATGAATGAATAAATAAATAAATAAATAAATAGTTCTGCATTCTATTACCTCCATATACAGTAACATTTCCCAAAATATGTTCCTCTAAGAACTCTCAGGTCCTCAGAATACTTGGATGAACAAAGATAAATGAGATTCTACTTTAGTGGAAGAACTCTCAGAGCTTTTATTTTGTACACTGTGAATCTGAGAGGGGAGAAACCACACATACAAGATCAAAGGATCTTTTTGGTAGAGTATCTTGACAGACAAGAAACTGCTTAAAATTCTGATATGAACTGGGGCACCTAGCTGGCTCAGTCAGTAGAGCATGCAACTCTTGATCTCAGGGTCACAAGTTTAAGCCCCATGTTGGGCATAGAGCTTACTTTAAAAAAAAAGGGGGGGGGTGCCTGGGTGGCTCAGTCGAGTGAGAAGCTGCCTTCGGCTCAGGTCATGATCCCAGGGTCCTGGGATCAAGTCCCGCATCGGGCTCCCTGCTCAGCAGGGGTCTGCTTCTCCCTCTTCTCTGTTCATTCTCTTTCTCTCTCAAATAAATAAATAAATAAAATCTTTAAAAAACCTCTGATGTAAACTATT
Organism: Phoca vitulina; assembly: GCF_004348235.1. NCBI lineage: Eukaryota > Metazoa > Chordata > Mammalia > Carnivora > Phocidae > Phoca > Phoca vitulina. The sequence continues at coordinate 3,056,715 of NW_022589785.1, forward strand.
AAATAAAGCCTCTAGGAGCAAAGTAAAACACCACTGAAAAGTGCAAGTGCAGAAAGATTATAAATGCCAGAGAATTCTAACATCATCCTCACCACCAAGTGTCCATAAATTTAAAAGAAAAGAGCACTCTAGTAAGTGTCCAGAAGCTTCTAATTTGTCAAAATATGCCTGTTCCTAAGCTAGCTACAATGTGGTCCTTAGGAGGCTAATAAATAGCATTTTGTATAGTTAAAAAAAGGAATATAATTTACCTAGTCCCTCTTTATCTTCTCAGCTACTGAAAAACTCAGCATGACAGAGAGAACAAAAGACTCTTGCATGTATTTTTCAGATTATGTATATATATATTTATATATTTAAATATATATTATATATTTAAATATATAAATATATATTATATATTTATATATATTTTAAAATATTTTTTTCAGATTTTATATATATATATATACACACATATATATATATAGTACTTGGAATAACTGGCCATATTAAATTCAGAAACAATTGGAGTGAATAGTACTACTTATGGAGATTTTTAAAAATAAAACGAAACTTTAAATCACTATTTACTTAGATAAACTGCTTATGATATTCTTTCATTCCTCATATATTTCACTTATTTACAGTTTATCAATGTCAACATATATTAACATCGTTGATATTTTTCTCTGACCTCTCACAAACTCATCTTGAAATGGTAGTGGCAATACAGATGAAATAGGCTCAAAACATAGATGAAAATAGGCTCAAACATACAGATGAAATAGGCTCAAAATATTCAGCCACATACAATTACCAAACCATAATTGTTCCAGACCAGTTATAAATTTTGATTATTCAAATGAGAGAGAAAAATACTTATCATCCTTTATATAAAAAAATTATAGGTGAATCAAAGAATTAAATGTTTAAATAATGAAATTATTAAAATGAAACACAGAAGAATTTTTCATCATATACACTGAGGAAGGCTTTTCTTTTTTTATTTTTTTTAAAGATTTTATTTACTTGACAGAGAGAGACACAGCAAGAGAGGTAACACAAGCAGGGGGAGTGGGAGAGGGAGAAGCAGGCCTCCCGCCGAGCAGGGAGCCCGATGTGGGGCTCGATCCCAGGACCCCGGGATCACGACCTGAGCCGAAGGCGGACGCTTAACGACTGACCCACCCAGGAGCCCCAGAGGAAGGCCTTTCTAAGTACAACACAAAACCTACAGACATAACAAAAATAAATTTGACAACATAAAAATTTTAAGTATCTACATGGAAAAAAAAGATTTAAAAAAAGGAAAAAGATGATTGACAAATCAATTTTAAAAAACTTCACAACACATAATAAAAGGCTAATTTTCTTACTATATAAAAATGTACAAATAAGAAAAAAAACAATCCAATGGACATAGGACAATGAACAAAGGATATGCACAGACAGATCATAAGAAAGGAAATCCATACGGCCTTTAAGCACATTTTTTTTTTTTTAAGATTTTATTTATTTATTTGACAGAGAGAGACACAGCGAGAGAGGGAACACAAGCGGGGGCGGGTGGGAGAGGGAGAAGCAGGCTTCCCGCAGAGCAGGGAGCCCGATGAGGGGCTCGATCCCAGGACCCTGGGATCATGACCTGAGCCGAAGGCAGACGCTTAACGACTGAGCCACCCAGGCGCCCCCTTTAAGCACATTTTTAAATGTGTGACTTCAGTTACTTTTTCTTTAAAGTAAACTCTATGCCCAACATGGGGTCTGAACTCACAACCTGAGAGCAAGAGTTGCATGCTCTACAAACTGAGCCAGCCAGGTGCCCTATGACTTCAGTTATTTTAAAAGAAAATTAAACCTCAAGATATTATTTTTCTTCTCTCATTCTAATGGAAAAAAAAGTTATCAGTACACTTTCATAGTAAGGGGATAAGGAAAAAGCTACACTCATACATTGTTGATGGAACTAGAAACTGATATTTCTTTATAGAAAAACGAAGGAATAGCTACAAAAATATAAAAGGTACATATTCTTTGAATTCTAGAAATTTTTCCACTTCACGTAAATTACCCTTCAGATACATTTACCTGTGTAAACAAAGTCTCATATACAAAAATATTCGTAACATCATTTGTATTAGCATGAGATTAGAAATAACCTAAATGTCAGACAACAGGAAAACAGATAAATTAATTTTCATAGATCAATATAATTGCTACTACAAATCCAGCCAAAAGAATGAAGCAGATTTTATATACTGATTTGGAAAGATAGAAAAAATCAAGTTGTAGAAGAGATACAGAATATGTTATCTTCCATAAAAAAAGGGGGAAGGAAGTAATGCATACATATGCACACACTTACATGCTTAATTATACATGGGTTAATTATGCAAGAAACAATATATAAACCAGTAGAATAACTGCCTCAAAAGAGAGTTGCTTGAAGACTGGAAGGTAGGAGTAGGAAAGTAACCAATATTTCCATTTTGTGCTGTCTGATACTTTATTATATGTATATATTCCCTATATATATTTTTTAAATATGAAAAAAAATTCTGAAAACAGAGCATAGGTTACTTTTATGTATCAGGGCGCACATATATAGTTGTAGAATCTGTTTACCTTTTTTTTTTTTAAGATTTTATTTATTTATTTGTCAGAGAGAGGGAGAGAGCACACAAGTAGGGGGAGCGGCAGGCAGAGGGAGAAGCAGGCTCCCCGCTGAGCAAGGAGCCCGATGAGGGAATCAATCCCAGGACCCGGGGATTATGACCTGAGACAAAGGCATTTGCTTAACCGAATGAGCCACCTAGGTGTCGCAAATCTGTTCACTTTCTAAGTGTGTCTGTCTGAGAAGACAAAAGGGAGATAAAAACCCAGTCTTTGTACCCTAGACCAGAGCTGCATAGCCTAGAGGAACGGGAATACCACTTTCTAAACCTTTTTTTTTTTTGAGAGGGAGTAGACAACACAAGCAGAGTGAGGGGCAGAGGAAGAAGCAGTCTCCTTGCTGAGCAGGGAGCCTGACATGGGCCTCCATCCCGGGACTCCTGGACTCCAGGATCATGACCTGAGCCAAAGGCAGACAGACGATTAACCGACTGAGCCACCCAGCGGCCCTGGGGCTACCACTTTCTAAATCTTACAAAGTCACTCTCTACTCACCAAGCTATTCTTATACCTAGAGAGTAGGACCATTTTTTAATTTACACAAAGGTCCCATATGGATAAGCAAAGGGTACACATTAGTTGTGTATTTTAAAAGCAAAATAGATAATGGGGTGCCTGGGTGGCTCAGTCAGTTGAACATCTGACTCTTGATTTTGGCTCAGGTTGTGATCTCTGGGTCATGAGATCAAGCCCTACACTGGGCTCTGAGCTCCTCTCAGAGTCTGTTTGAAATTCTCTCCCTCTGCGCCTTCCCCTGCTCAGGCTAGCTCTCTCTCTCCCAAATAAATAAATAAAATCTTAATAAAAATAAAAAATAAAAACAAAACAGATAAGACAATATTTCACTGGAAAATTAACTACATAATAAAGAATCAATGTGCATTCCAAAACTAAACTATATAATACCTCAAATTAACAACTTTGTAGATGGGTTTATAAGATGTGACATAACAAATGGCAGGATTAATAAACTGGAGAAAAGTCCATAGAAAATACCCAAAATGAAATATACCCAAAAAGAAAGGGTTGACGGGAGAAAGTGGGTGCATAAGAGACACAATAAGAGGAGGAGGAGCAAGATGGCAGAGGAGTAGGAGACCTAAATTTTGTCTGGTCCCAGGAATTCAGCTCGGTAGGTATCAAAGAATTCTGAACACCTACAAACTCAACAGGAGATTGGAAAAAAGAATGGCAGCAACTCTCTGAACAGAAACGCAACCCCTTTCTGGAAGGTAGGACGTGCAGAGAAGTGAATCCCAGGCAATATTTGGGAAGACAGACGGCAGGGGCAGGGAGCCTCCGTCAGCTGCTACCAGCAAGTGACAGAGCAGCGGAGCACAAAATCGGAACTTTTAAAAGTCTGCTCTGCTAAGGGACGTTGCTCCAGAGGCTAAGCGGGGGGTGGAACCCTCGCTGGGACAGTGCGGTCTCAGGACCCTCGGGGTCACAGAAAGACCGGGGGTGCCTGAGTGCGGCAGAGCTCCCAGGTATCCGAGTGGGGAGCTGGCTGCAGAGACGGAGCCGAGGCGTGGGCTCTCAGCTCGGGGTTGCCATAAACCGTGATCCGCGGCACAGTCGGGCCCCTGCTCCTCCAGCAGGGACCCAACAAGCGGCAGATCCGGGGAGACTCCCCTTCCTCCCCCCGGAGGAGTGGCACAGGAGTGCACCACAGGGATCTGCTGGGTTTGGAGACTCCACAGGGGGTCGGATGCCAGAGATAGAAACACGCGGTCACAGGCCAGGTGAGCACGGAGTGCGGCCGGAGACCGGGGAGACAGGAGTGACTGACTGCTTTTCTCTGGGGGCGCACTGAGGAGCGGGGCCCCGAGTTCTCGGCTCCTCCGGGCGGAGATTGGGAGGCCGCCATTTTCACTCTCGTCCCCCAAAGCTGAATGGAAAGCTTGCAGGGAACAAAAGCTCCCGAAAGCAAACCTGAGCAGATTATCTAGCCTGGACCCGGCAAGGGCGGGGCAATTCCGCCTCTGGCAAAGACATTTGGGAACCACGGCAACAGGCCCCTCCCCCAGAAGATCAGCGAGAACAGCCAGCCAAGACCAAGTTTACCACTCAATGAGAACAGCAGAACTCCAGCGCTAGGGGAATACTGCACATAGAATTCATGGCTTTCTTCCCAAGATGCTTTAGTCTTTCAAAGTTAATTTTTTAAATTTTCTTTATTTTTTTCCTTTTCTATTTTTTCTTGAATTTTTCTTTTTCCCTTTTTCAACCAACATCTTATCAATCCTTTTTTTTTTTAAGATTTTATTTATTTGAGAGAGAGAATGACAGAGAGAGAGAGAGCATGAGAGGGGGGAGGGTCAGAGGGAGAAGAAGACTCCCTGCAGAGCAGGGAGCCCGATGCGGGACTTGATCCCAGGACTCCAGGATCATGACCTGAGCCGAAGGCAGTCACCTAACCAACTGAGCCACCCAGGTGCCCCATCAAACCCTTTTTTAAAAATATTTATTTTTTCATTTTTAGAGTTATATTCTATCCCTTCATTGTAGTTAACCTTACTTTTTGTATATATATAAGTTGTTCTCTCTTTAAAATTTTGGGATTCAGTTTCTTCTAACAGACCAAAATATACCCTAAATCTCTAGGGTATGGCTTTGTTCTAGTCTCCTGCCTGATCACAGTCTCTCCCCCCTCTTTTTTTTTTTTTTTTTGTTCTTTTTTTAATTTCTTTTTTCTTTCTTTCAACCAACTTATCAATTCCTTTTATAAAATCTTTTATAATTTTCATCTTTACATTCATATTCCATCCCTTCATTGTATTTACCCTTATTTTTGTACATACATAAGTTTTTCTTTCTTTAAAATTTTGGGAGGCAGTTTCTTCTAACAGACCAAAATATGCCCAAAATCTAGTGTGTGGCACTGATGTATTCACCAGCCTGATCATATGTGATCATACTCTTTTCTTTTTTTCTTTCTTTCCCTTTCTTTTCCCCCCAATTTCGGGTTTCTTCTGATCTGTTTAGTGTATATTTTTCTGGAGTCGTTGTTACCCTGTTACCATTTTGTTCTCTCATTCATCTGTTCTTCTCTGGACAAAATGACAAGACGGAAAAACTCACCTCAAAAAAAAGAACAAGAGACAGTACCAACTGCCAGGGACCTAATCAATACGGACATTAGTGAGATGTCGGAACTAGACTTAAGAATGACAATTATAAAGATACCAGCTGGGCTTGAAAAAAGCATGGAAGATACTAGAGAAACACCTTCTGGAGAAATAAACCAAGTCGAAATCAAAAAGGCTATTAATGAGGTGCAATAAAAAATGGAGGCTCTAACTGCTAGAATAAATGAAGCAGAAGAGAGAATGAGTGATATAGAAGACCAAATGATGGAAAATAAAGAAGCTGAGAAAAAGATAAACAACTACGGGATCATGAGGGCAGAATTTGAGATATAAGTGATACCATAAGATGAAACAATATTAGAATAATTGGGATCCCAGAAGAAGAAGAAAGAGAGAGAGGGGCAGAAGGTATACTGGAGCAAATTATAGCAAAGAACTTCCCTAATTTGGGGAAGGTAACAGACATCAAAGTCCAGGAGGCACAGAGAACCCCCCTCAAAATCAATAAAAATAGGTCAACACACCGACATCTAATAGTAAAACTTACAAGTCTCAGAGACAAAGACAAAATCCTGAAAGCAGCTCTGGACAACAGATCGGTAACCTACAACTGTAGAAACATTAGCAGCAGACCTATCCAAAGACCTGGCAGGCCAGAAAGGACTGGCATGATATACTCAGAGCACCAAACGAGAAAAACATGCAGCCAAGAATACTATATCCAGCTAGGCTGTCACTGAAAATAGAAGGAGAGATAAAAAGCTTCCAGGACAAACAAAAACTAAAGGAATTTGAGAACACCAAACCAACCCTACAAGAAATACTGAAAGGGGTCCTCTAAGCAAAGAGAGAGCCTAAAAGTAACATAGACCAGAAAGGAATAGAGACAATACACAGTAACAGTCACCTTACAGGCAGTACAATGGCACTAAATTCATATCTTTCAATAGTTACCCTGAATGTAAATGTGCTAAATCCCCCAATCAAAAGACACAGGGTATCAGATTGGATAAAAAAACAAGACCCATCGATATGCTGCCTGCAAGAGACTCATTTTAGACCCAAAGACACCTCGAGATTGAAAGTGAGGGGGTGGAAAACCATTTACCATGCTAATGGACATCAAAAGAAAGCTGGGGTGGCAATCCTTATAGCAGACAAATTGGATTTTAAACCAAAGACTATAATAAAAGATGAGGAAGGACACTATATCATACTTAAAGGGTCTATCCAACAAGATCTAACAACTGTAAATATCTATGCTCCTAACATGGGAGCAGCCAATTATATAAACCAATTAATAACAAAATCAAAGAAACACATCGACAACAATACAATAATAGTAGGGGACTTTAACACCCCCCTCACTGAAATGGACAGATCATCTAAGCAAAAGATCAACAAGGAAATAAAGGCTTTAAATGACACACTGGACCAGATGGACTTCACAGATACATTCAGGACATTCCATCCCAAAGCAACAGAAAACACATTCTTCTCTAGTGCCCGTGGAACATTCTCCAGAATAGATCACATCCTTGGTCACAAATCAGGTCTCAACCGGTACCAAAAGATTGGGATCATTCCCTGCCTATTTTCGGACCACAATGCTTTGAAACTAGAACTCAATCACAAGATAAAAGTTGGAAAGAACTCAAATACATGGAAGCTAAAGAGCATCCTACTAAAGAATGAATGGGTCAACCAGGAAATTAAAGAATTAAAAACATTCATGGAAACAAATGAAAATGAAAACACAACTGTTCAAAATCTTTGGGATGAAGCAAAGGTGGTCCTAAGAGGAAAGTATATAGCAATACAAGCCTTTCACAAGAAACAAAAAGGTCTCAAATACACAACCTAACCCTACACCTAAAGGAGCTGGAGAAAGAACAGCAAATAAAGCCTAAACCCAGCCGGAGAAGAGAAATAATAAAGATCAGAGCAGAAATCAATGAAATAGAAACCAAAAGAGCAGTAGAACAGATCAACGAAACTAGGAGCTGGTTCTTTGAAAGAATTAGTAAGATTGATAAACCCCTGGCCAGACTTATCAAAAAGAAAAGAGAAATGACCCAAATTAATAAAATCATGAACGAAAGAGGAGAGATCACAACCAACACCAAAGAAATACAAACAATTTTAAGAATATATTATGAGCAACTATATGCCAGCAAATTAGATAATCTGGAAGAAATGGATGCATTCTTAGAGATGTACAACTACCAAAACTGAACCAGAAAGAAATAAAAAGCCTGAACAGACCCATAACCAGTAAGGAAATTGAAGCAGTAATCAAAAATCTCCCAACTAACAGGAGCCCAGGGCCAGATGGCTTCCCAGGGGAATTCTACCAAACATTTAAAGAAGAATTAATACCTATTCTTCTGAAAATGTTCCAAAAAATAGAAATGGAATGAAAACTTCCAAACCCATTTTATGAGGCCAGCATTACCTTGATCCCAAAACCAGACAAAGACCCCATTAAAGGAGAACTACAGACCAATATCCCTGATAAACCTGAATGCAAAAATTCTCACCAAAATACTAGCCAATAGGATCCAACAGTACATTAAAAGGATTATTCACCACGACCAAGTGGGATTTATTCCTGGATTGCAAGGGTGGTTCAACATCAGCAAATCAATCAATGTGATATAATACATTAATAAAAGAAAGAACAAGAACCATATGATCCTCTCAATAGATGCAGAAAAAGCATTTGACAAAGTACAGCATCCGTTCTTGATTAAAACTCTTCAGAGTGTAGGGATAGAGGGTACATACCTTGATATCAGAAAAGCCATCTATGAAAAACCCACAGTGAATATCATACTCAGTGGGGGAAAAACTCAGAGCTTTCCCCCTAAGGTCAGGAACATGGCATGGATGTCCACTACACCACTGCTATTAAACATAGTACTAGAAGTCCTAGCCACAGCAATCAGACAACAAAAAATAAAATAAAATAAAAGGCATCCGAATCGACAAAGAAGAAGTCAAACTCTCACTTTTTGCAGATGATATGATACTTTATGCGGAAACCCCAAAAGACTCCACCCCAAAACTGCTAGAACTCATACAGGAATTCAGTAAAGTGGCAGGATAAAAATCAATGCACGGAAATCAGTTGCATTTCTATACACCAACAACAGGACAGAAGAAAGAGAAATTAAGGAGTCGATCCCATTTACAATTGCACCCAAAACCATAAGATACCTAGGAATAAATCTAACCAAAGAGGCAAAGAATCTGTAGAAACCTATAGAATACTCATGAAAGAAACTGAGGAAGACACAAAGAAATGGGAAAACGTTCTATGCTCATGGACTGGAAGAACAAATACTGTGAAGATGTCAATGCTACCTAGAGCAATCTATACATTTAATGCAATCCCAGCAAAATACCATCCACTTGGGGCACCTGGGTGGCTCAGTTGGTTAAGCGTCTGCCTTCGGCTCAGGTCATGATCCCGGGGTCCTGGGATTGAGCCCTGCATCGGGCTCCCCAATCAGCGGGAAGCCTGCTTCTCCCTCTCCCTCTGACCGCTGCTCTGCCTACTTGTCCTCTCTCTCTGTAAAATAAATAAATAATCTTTAAAAAAAAAAAAAATACCATCCACTTTTTTCAAAGAAATGGAACAAATAATCCTAAAATTTGTATGTAACCAGAAAAGTCCCCAAATAGCCAGAGGAATGTTGAAAAAGAAAAGTAAAGCCGGTGGCATCACAATTCCAGACTTCAAACTCTATTACAAAGCTGTAATCATTAAGACAGTATGGTACTGGCACAAAAACAGACACAGAGATCAATGGAACAGAACAGAGAGTCCAGAAATGGACCCTCAACACTATGGTCAACTAATTTAGACAAGGCAGGAAAGAATGTCCAATGGAAAAAAGACAGTCTCTTCAACAAATGGTGTTGGGAAAATTGGACAGCCACATGCAGAAGAATGAAACTGGACCATTTCCTCACACCACACAAACATAGACTCAAAATGAATGAAAGACCTAAATGTGAAACAGGAATCCATCAAAATCCTAGAGGAGAACACAGGCAGCAACCTCTTCGACCTCAGCCGCAGCAACTTCTTCCTAGAAACATCGCCAAAGGCAAGGGAAGCAAGGGCAAAAATGAACTATTGGGACTTCATCAAGATAAAAAGCTTTTGCACAGCAAAGGAAACACTTAACAAAACCAAAAAACAACCGACAGAATGGGAGAAGATATCTGCAAATGACATATCAGATAAAGGGCTAGTATCCAAAATCTATAAAGAACTTATCAAACTCAACACCCAAAGAACAAATAATCCAATCAAGAAATGGGCAGAGACATGAACGGACATTTTTCAAAAGAAGACATCCAAATAGCCAACAGACACATGAAAAACTGCTCAGCATCACTTGGCATCAGGGAAATCAAAATCAAAACTTCATTGAGATACCACCTCACACCAGTCAGAATGGCTAAAATTAACAAGTCAGGAAATGACAGATGTTGGCGAGGATGCGGAAAAAGGGGAACCCTCCTACACTGTTGGTGGGAATGCAAGCTGGTGCAGCCACTCTGGAAAACAGTATGGAGGTTCCTCAAAAAGTTGAAAATAGAGCGACCCTATGACCCAGCAATTGCACTACTGGGTATTTACCCCAAAGATACAAACGTAGTGATCCGAAGGGGTACATGGACCCCGATGTTTATAGCAGCAATGTCCACAATAGCCAAACTATGGAAAGAGCCTAGATGTCCACCCACAGATGAATGGATAAAGATGTGGTATATATATACAATAGTATATTATGCAGCCATCAAAAAAATGAAATCTTGCCATTTGCAATGGAACTAGAGGGTATTATGCTAAGCGAAATAAGTCAATCAGAGAAAGACAAGTATCATATGATCTCACTGATACGAGGAATTCTTAATCTCAGGAAACATACTGAGTGTTGCTGGAGTGGTGGGGGGTGGGAGGGATGGGATGGCTGGGTGATGGACATTGGGAGGGTATGTGCTATGGTGAGTGCTGTGAATTGTGTATGACTGATGAATCACAGACCTGTACCTCTGAAACAAATAATGCATTATATGTTGAAAAAGAAAAAAAAAGAAGATAGTAGGAAGAGAAATCGGAGGGGGAGACGAACCATGAGAGACTATGAACTCTGAGAAACAAACTGAGGGTTTTAGACGGGAGGGGGGTAGGAGGATGGGTTAGCCTGCTGATGGGTATTAAGGAGGGCACATATTGAATGGAGCACCGCGTGTTACACGCAAACAATGAATCATGGAACACTACATCAAAAACTAATGATGTACTGTATGGTGACTAACATAATAAAAAAAAAATTTTTTTTTAATTTAATAAAAGAGAGAGACACAATAAGAAACATGCCCAAGTAGTCTAGCACACATATAATTGAAATCCCAAGAAGAAAGAGAAGGGAAGTAGAAGCAGTATTTGAATACCTCATGACCAAGAATTTTCTAAAACTGATGAAAGACATCAACTCATAGAATATTGAACCAACTGCTTTAAGAACCTCATCCAAAAAAAAAAGGACTTCATCCAACCCCACAATATCACAAAGAAAACTAGACCTACACATCACAAACTCCTAAAAAACAAAAACAAAGAGACAGGGGAGGGGGGAAAGACACATTATCTACAAAGCTTCAAGCTTAATAGAAATGATATAAGATGAAATAGCAGCTAACCAAAATTCTATACCCAGAGAAAATATTATTCGAAAACAAAGTTGAAACAGGAACCATCATACATTGCTGGTAGAATATTAAATGGTAAAGCTGTTGTGGCAAACAGGTTTGGCACATCCTCAAAAGTTAAACACAATTACATATGACCCAGCAATTCCACTCCTAAGCATCTACCCAAATGAAGTGAAAATGTGTGTCCACACAACAACTTGTACACAAATGTTTATAGCAGCATTATTTATAAAAGCTATAAAGTGGAAACAACCCAAATGTCCATCAACTGATGAATGAATACAGAAAACGTGACACAGCCATAAAATGGAACAAGAAAAAGGAATAATATACTCATATACATAAGAACATGGATGAGGGACACCTGGGTGGCTCAGTTGGTTAAGCATCTGCCTTCAGCTCAGGTCATGATCCCAGTGTCCTGGGATCGAGTACCATATCGGGCTCCCTGCTCAGCTGGGAGCCTGCTTCTCCCTCTGCCTGCCGCTCCCCCTGCTCGTGCACGCTCTCTCGTGCACGCTCTCTCTCTCTGACAAATAAATAAAATCTTTAAAAAAAAAAATAAGAACATGGGTGAATCTTTAAACACTATTTTAAGGGAAAGAAGCCAGACACAAAAGGCCACATCTTATATGATTTCATTTATGTTAAATGTCCATGAAAGGCACACCCACTGAGATAGAAAGCAAATTAGTGGTTGCCACAGGGTTAGAGGTAGGGGAAAATGGGTGACCCAGTGAGTACGGGGCTTTTTTTGAAGGTGATGGAAATGTTCTGGAATTAATGGTGATGGCTGTGAATATATTAAAAAAACACTGAATTATACACTTTTAAATAGTGAATTTTATGGTATGTTAATTATATCTCAATTTTTAAAAAGGTAAAATAAATACTTGTACAAACCAAAACTGAGGAAATTCATCAACAACAAGCCTACACTAAAAGAAATACTAAAAGAAATATTGAAGGAAAATGATCTTAGATAGAAACATGGAAATGTAGTAAGAAAGGAATAATTATTATTATTATAACAAAATGACTTGTGAAGTTTAAGATATGTGTATATAAAACAAAATATAGGAGATAATAAATAGAGATCTGTTAGCAAACATGTTTTATGTAATACTGAGAAAGTCACCATGAGAAAGCATGCATTTCTAGAAATTATAAAAAGTATAATTTCCAATCCACAGAATGCTAATATAAGAGACAGTTCATAATTGCTTACTTCTCTATTTTCATTAAAAATTTGGGGCTTTTTAGGATTTTAAATGTCAACATATGCAATTAAAGCCATCAAGCTTTGGAGAAAAGGAATCTTTTTTTTCTTTAAGATTTTATTTATTTATTTCAGAGAGAAAGTGAGTGAGCACGAGTAGGGGGAGGGGCAAGGGGAGAGGGGGAAGCAGACTCCCTGCTGAGCAAGGAGCCTGATGCAAGGCTCGATCCCAGGACCCCAAGATCATGACCTAAGCCAAAGGCAGACGCTTAACCAATTGAGCCACCCAGGCACCCCAAAATGGAATCTTCAGAAAAGAATTTTATGCATGGTCATGACTGGCTAAGATTAGAATAAACTTCATTAAGCAAATGAGCTTTAATATCAAAAGTAAATAGCTGCAAGGGCGCCTGGGTGGCTCACCCTCTCCCATTCCCCCTGCTTGTGTTCCCTCTCTCGCTGTCTCTCTGTCAAATAAATTAAATCTTTAAAAAAATATATGTAGCTGCAAAATTAGAATTCAGGTTTCTCCACATGAGAAACAATGGACTCTGAAAAACAAACTGAGGGTTCTAGAGGGGAGGGGGGTGGGAGGATGGGTTAGCCTGGTGATGGGTATTAAAGAGGGCACGTTCTGCATGGAGCACTGGGTGTTATGCACAAACAATGAATCATGGAACACTACATCTAAAACTAATGATGTAATGTATGGTGATTAACATAACAATAAAAAAATTTTTTAAAAAGAATTCGGGTTTCTCTCTGTTAAAAGGACAAAGTTTTCTTGGACTACTGGTCCACTCTTTTTTTTTTTTTAAAGATTTTATTTATTTATTTAATTGACAGACAGAGAGAGAGAGACAGGGAGAGAGGGAACACAAGTAGGGGGAGTGGGAGAGGGAGAAGCAGGCTTCCCGTGGAGCAGAGAGCCCGATGTGGGGCTCGATCCTGGGATCATGACGCGAGCTGAAGGCAGTCACTTAACCACCTGAGCCACCCAGGTGCCCCTGGTCCGCTCTTGATAAAAGAGAGTATGAAAGGTTTTTCTTTAACATCATCTTCCTAGAAAACAAAGATTCTGTGTTTTGGCAAAATAATTTCCTCTGTTGACTTTATCAGGTATCTGATTACTTAAGAAAGCTGAATCTTCTCTACTAAAAGAGCTAAAGGTTTTTTTTGGTTTTGGTTGGTTAGTTTTTTTACAATGATTTAACTCTATATTTGCCTGCAAAATCTTTTATTGTCACTATGGTTAAATGGGTAACTGGGTGTTGTTTCACAATGACCTATTTCACCAAGTATTTTAGGAGCTTTGGTATTTTTGACAAACTTCTTCCAAATCAAATCCTAAATGAAGTCATTTTAACTTTGGGATTTTTCAGAGGGTCTCTGGAACATCTCAAAAGATTTATTCTCTCTCCTTCTAAAAAGGGAAATGTTAGAGGTGCCCGGGTGGCTCAGTCGGTTAAGCGTCCGTCGCTTGATTTCAGCTTAGGTCATGATCTCAGGGTGGTGAGATCAGGACCCGCATGGAGCTCTGCACTCAGTGCAGAGTCCGCTTGTCCCTCTCCCTCTACTCCTCCTCCTTACTCTCTCGCTCTCAAATAAATTAATTAAATCTTTAAGAAGGGAAATGTTAAAAGGGCTATTTGATGTTATATTACATGGGAAGCATTACCAAATAATAAGTAATTCTAAACCTTCTTTATGTTGTATTTGTATACATATACCTTATAAGTGTGCTAGAAATTGTATGAAATTCTTAGAAATCTGGTATATAATGTTATCAGTCATGATTCCAGTTATTTTTAAATGTTGTATGTCACAGAAATAACCAACTTTCCTTTTCAATTCCCTTATAATGAACTCTCATCAGATCTTTAACAATGGGCATTTTAAATCTTTTACTCAGATGTTTTTGCAAAAGAGTTTCAAGTGTTTCATCTTCAATATTCATGGAAAGGACTTTCACAAGTACAGGTTTCTGACTGTTTTAAGATCATAAAACTGAACTGGATTCAGGCAAAACAAGTATTATCTCCTGGGACTGAATTAACTAAGGAGGAATATTATAATTTTTTATGACTTTTGGTCTGGAACATCACTGTTCGGGTTTTTTTTTTTTTTTTCCAGATTCTTAAGCTACCTATGACTCACAATTTGGTAAAGTACACCTCTGTAAACAAAGATAAAAGATTTACTTTTTCTCTCTAATCCCTCCAGAATTCAGAAACTCGAGTATTCTTTTCATAGCAATATAGTTCTTTACATAAATTCAATAAAAGTCTGTTCTCCATATAACAGGACACAATTGGAAATACTGCCAAGGCTTTGACTGGAATAGCGCTGCAGGTAAAATCTGATGGTGAGTCCTTGGCTTGCCTTCCTGGCCTCAGAAGCTTTTAAGAGTCCAACCTGAGATAAAAAGTTTCAGGAAAACAGCTTTAAAAAGAGCTTATATGGTCCATTACTCTTCCCGCTCTATATATGTAAATAATCAGGCCATGTGTGATACAAACAAATTAGTTTTACTGTGATTATCTTCTGTAAAAAAAAAAAAAAATGGGGGTAATTGTACAAAGATAAATTATGTTTGTGTACCTTTGTCTATATTAGCCTCTAATCCTGTCAACTGCCTTTGAGGTTTCGTTATACCTATAACTGGACTAGATCCTGAATTCTAGTTTCCTCAAATATCTGGCTACAATTCTCCAAACAAACATTTCCAACTTTCTTCCACCCTTCTAATTTAGACTCCCTAAGAACAAAGACTCCCCATGAATATCCTTGGAAGGGACTATAACCAGGTCTTCCTCACCATCCAGTTGGCAGCCAAACTTCAGAGACTTGAATCTTGGGTATATATCTCACAGCTGAATAAGTCTCCACCTGACATCTATCTGGTCCAATATACCAGCTGGAGACCTCAAAATCAAACTAATGAAAAAGAGTAGAAGTTGACATCAAGGTAAACTGCTCCCAAAATGCTACATCAAAACCTCACACTTTAACATGAACCCCTCTCTTCTCTTTCTTTCCTTTAATCTAGCATTGGCTTGGAAAGATAATGCCACCATTTACGTCTCCCAGACCATTGCTAAGGGATTTTAAATGCTGGATTTTTCATCAAAAACTCTGATATGGGGGCACCTAGGTAGTTCAGTCGGTTAAGCCTCTGCCTTCGGTCAGGTCATGATCCCAGGGTCCTGGGATCGAGCCTCAGGTCAGGCTCCCTGCTCAGCAGAGAACATGCTTCTCCCTCTCCCTCTACTGCTCCCCCTGCTTGTGCTCTCTCTCTGTCAGATAGATGAATAAAATCTTTAAAAAAAAGATCTGTCCATGATGCTAGAGACCCCCTGGTCTGATTCCCTGTCTCTGGTTAACAACCCCAAACTTGGGTTACCTGGGTTGTTCAGTCGGTTAATCATCCGACTCCTGATTTCAGCTCAGGTCATGATCTCAGAGTAATGAGATCCACCCCTGAGTCAGGCTCTGCACTGGAGGGTAGAGCCTGCTTGGGATTCTCTCTCTCCCTCTCCCTCTGCCCCTCCCCCTCCCTTTCTAAAACAAAACAAAATAAAACACAACAAAAACAAAAACAAAAACAAAAAAACTTGGGGAATTTTGTGTCCAGACTCCATACAAAGAAAGGGACATAGGCATAGGCAAGGATAACCAGAATAAAAAAGCCTGTGTGGTCTACAGACCCTTAAAATTTTACTGGCCTCCATGGCTGTCACCTTTCCAGTACTGAGCCACAGATTCAAATGGGAATTACCAGGAGGCATTCATGATTCAAGATTTGCTTCCTTTGGCAGGGCCCTTCTTCCCTAGCCAACACCACCTGCTGCACCTGGATTAACACCCATGGGAAAGTTGAAACTCAGTTACATAAGATCACTGAGCAAGCCACTTGGCTTAAAAAGGTGACTCCTTCAATGGGGTCTTTCTTTGACTTACCTGATTTTGATTGGTTTGGGTCTTAGGGACCATGGCTTAGAAGTAAACTCCAGACATTGGGAATTATCCTGCTTATCATAGTCATTATAGTCTCCCTAGCATGCTGTATTCTTTAGGCTTTAAATGCATGTTTAATGACACTTACTACCAAGCAATTGATCTAAGACTGGAATATCAGTAAAGTAACAAAGAGAATGACCAACTTTAAAAAATATGAACCTGAAGTTGTGTCCTGTGAATATCACAGAGATTAAGCAAAAAATGTCATTACCTATATACCACACAAAGGATCGACAAAAACTGCAAGAACTTCAGAACAATAGGTGGGAGTAACATTAATGCTTTAAATTTTTATCATGGGGCACCTGGGTGGCTCAGTAGGTTAAGCATCTGCCTTCAACTCAGGTCACAATCCCAGGGTCCTGGGATTGAGTCCCACATGGGGCTCCCTGCTCAGCGGGGAGTCTGCTTCTGCCCCTCCCCCCTGCCCATGCACTCTCTCTCTCTCTCTCTCTCTCTCAAATAAGTAAAAA